>NC_081826.1:31055625-31358750 GCF_030867095.1 Alligator mississippiensis | reverse complement strand
GTCTGGGGCCTGATCTGGGCATGGCAGTGTGGGGCTGAGTGAAGGTAGGCTCGGGAGTGCCAAAGACGCGCAGGTGAAAGTCTGCTGTGCCCCCGCTCCCCCGAAGCCCCCCAGAAACCCTGCAGCAGCCGCGGAGCCCCCCGCCGACCCTCAGCACAGCCGGAGGTAAGTGGGACCCGTGGAGAGAGGGGGCTAACCCCTTAGTGAGTGGGAGGCGGCGGCTGAGTGGAGCCGGGCCGGGTCAAGCCCCGCCCAGGCCCCTACTTGGCCCAGCCCCCCAGGGAGAGAGAGAGATGGGGGGGTACTCACCTGTCCCCCTCCAGTAGGGTAGGGTCCCCCAAATCCCGGGCAGGGCCCCCTTTTTGCCCAAAGAGCAGCTTCCTCGACAGCAGGCCCAGCATGTGCGCAGTTTAAAAGGGCCCGCCAACAGGGAAAAGCCCCAGTTAGGCTCGGGAGCAGCGAGAGACGCGCAGGTGAAAGCCGAGGTAAGCGGCGCCCGTGGAGAGAGGGGGCTAACCCCTTAGTGAGTGGGAGGCAGTGGCTGAGCAGAGCCGGGCCGGGTCAAGCTCTGCCCAGGCCCCTACTTCGCCCAGCCCCCCAGGGAGCCATGCGAACAGGCTGCGCAAACAGGCGCGCTTCTCTGCCAGCGCGTGAGTTAGTGCGGAGTTCGCACGGGAGGGCCCAGGACCCTGCCTGCGCACCCCCCCAGGGTAGACAGTCCCAGCCGTAGCCAGCCTACCAAAGGTATGACACAGATGGGCATGCGCCACACCCCGAGGGTCCCCTCGGGCTCCGCGGCCCCCCCTCTGGCACCTTGGAGACAGCCACCCAGACGGAGCCCTTGGTTCCGGGCTCCACGCAGACGGAGCCCCTGGCTCTCGGCTGCGGGGGCTGCCTGTCCCTTTTTCAGGCTCTGGGGTCTGGGAGCATGGTGACCTCCCCTTGTGGGGTCTGCTCCCTTTTGGGGTCTCTGGTGCGCCAGCTGGAGGAGCTCCAGGCCACAGTCCAGAGACTGCGTGCCATCAGGGACTGCGAGCAGGAGATAGACTCCTACTGCCAGGCCCTTCTCCCCCGGGAGGCGGAGGGTAGACCACAGTCTCCCTCCAGGCCAAAGGAGGACTCCGGGACCTCCCGCTCTGTCCAGCCAGGGGCATGGACCACGGTGGTCAAGGGCGCTAAGGCCCGCTGCACCAAGGCCCCTGCCCCGCCAGAGCTGAGCAACAGGTACGCACCTCTTGCCGCTCCAGCGGAGCCTGCTGAGTTGCCGGCTCCCACAGGCAACTTGGGCCCAACTGCAGCTACCGCCCCTGCTCTCCCCAAGACAGAACGTAAGGTGTTTGTTGTGGGAGACTCCCTCTTGAGAGGGACTGAGGAGGCAATCTGCCACCCTGACCCCTTAGCCCAGGAAGTCTGCTGCTTCCCGGGGTCCTGCATACGGGACATTGCGGAGAGGATCCCAAAGCTCCTCCAACCCACAGACCACTATCCCATGCTCCTTATTCACGTGGGCACCAATGACACGGCTTGGAGCGCTCCCAGCCAGGTCATGAGGTGCTGCAGGGATTTGGGAGCGGGGCTAAAGGGTCTGGGGGCACAGGTGGTGTTCTCGTCGATCCTCCCAGTCTCAGGCTATGGGCTGAGGAGAGAGAGGAGGATCCACGTGGTCAACCAAAGACTGCGGCGCTGGTGTCGTCGGGAAGGCTTTGGCTTTCATGACCACAGCCCGCTCTTTGGTGAGAGAGACAGCGAGCTGCTGGGAAGAGATGGCCTCCAACTCTCTCCCCTAGGGAGGAGGCTCTTTTCAGCCAGACTGGCTGACCTACTCCACCGGGCTTTAAACTAAGCCCGCTGGGGGATGGGGGGGGACTACCGCCACTGCTGGCCTGCTGAGCAATCCTTGCAAAGCCAGCAGTTCAAGGCACTTAAGGAAGGAGCCCCCCAGGGGACACTTGCCTGCCTCTACACAAATACCAGGAGCTTGGGGAATAAGCAGGAGGAGCTCATCCTTTTGCTCAATGCAAATAATTATGATGTCATAGGGATAATGGAGACCTGGTGGGACTCCACCCATGACTGGACCACGGGTATAGATAGCTATACCCTGTACAGGAGGGATCGTGTAGATAAAAGGGGTGGGGGTGTAGCTCTCTGTTAAGGAAAGCTACATGTTCCTGCAAGCCAATATTGGCGACCAGGGTGGATGACTGGAGACCCTCTGGGTTAAAATCCGTGGGGAACACGGCACAGGGGACACAATGGTGGGAGTCTACTACAGACCTCCCACCCAAAGTCCTGAGCTTGACCGGGAGTTTGCCTGGGAACTGGCTGAGGCAGCATGCTCTAGGACCATGGTTGTCATAGGTGACTTCAATTACCCAGACATCTTGTGGGAGGATCGCTCAGCTAAATCTGAGCAGTCACAGAGCTTCCTCTCGTGCGTGGATGACCTCTACCTGACTCAAGAAGTCTATGGGCCAATGAGAGGCAAAGCACTGCTCGACCTGGTACTGGCTACTGGGGATGACCTAGTCGGCGACCTAGTGATCAATGGGAAGCTGGGTGACAGCGGCCACAAGCTGATCACCTTCACCATCCGCCGAAAAGCTGGCAAGTCAGTCAGCAACACGGAAGTCCTTGACTTCAGGAAAGCTGACTTTGACAAGCTCAGGAGGCTCGTCCGTGAGGCCCTAAGGGACCATGACCACGGGGAGAGGGGAGTTCAAGAAGAGTGGTTGCTCCTCAAGGGAGCGATCCTCAATGCACAAACTAAGTCTATTCCATCTCGGAGGAAAGGCAGCAAGAGGGCACAGCAGCCCCCCTGGCTCTCCAGGGACCTAGCAGACCTCCTGAGGCTAAAAAGAAAGGCCTACAAAGGATGGAGGATGGGAGTCACCTCCAAGGAGGATTATTCTGCACTGGTCCGGTCCTGTAGGGATCATACCAGGAAAGCCAAGGCTGCAAATGAACTCCAACTAGCTTTGAGCATCAAGGACAATAAAAAGTCCTTTTTCAGATATGTGGGGAGCCGGAGGAAAAGCAGGGGCAACATTGGACCCCTGCTGAACCAGATGGGACAACTGACGCCCAGGAAAAAGCCAACCTATTAAATAGGTACTTTGAGTCAGTCTTTCATCAGTCCCATGGGACACCCATGCCCGCTACGGGACAGGGAAGTCCGGGTGAGGTTGATCCCCTGCCCTCCATTGATGCTGACTTCGTGAAGGAACATCTTGAGAAGCTGGATACCTTCAAGTCAGCCGGCCCTGACAATCTTCACCCCAGGGTACTCAAGGAGCTGGCGAGCATCATAGCCCAGCCTCTAGCACGGATCTTTGAAAACTCTTGGTGCTCTGGTGTAGTGCCTGAAGCCTGGAAGAAGGCCAGTGTGGTGCCTATCTTCAAGAAAGGGAGGAAAGTGGATCCGGCTAACTATAGGCCCATTAGCCTGACTTCTGTCCCGGGGAAGATCTTAGAAAAGTTTATTATATCTTGACTTCAAAAAAGCCTTCGATCTGGTTTCCCATGATCACCTCTTGGAGAAACTGGCCAATTGTCGCCTTGGGTCCTCCACAATCCACTGGCTGGAAAATTGGCTCCGTGGTCAGACCCAGAGGGTAGTAATTGATGGAAGTCACTGATCATGGTGTCCTGTGACCAGTGGGGTCCCCCAAGGCTCTGTCCTTGGACCCATACTGTTCAACATCTTCATTAATGATGTGGACACTGGAGTCAGAAGCGGACTGGCCAAGTTTGCCAATGACACCAAACTTTGGGGCAAAGCATCCACACCAGAAGACAGGCGGATGATCCAGGCTGACCTGGACAGGCTCAGCAAGTGGGCGGACGAGAATCTAATGGTATTCAACGCCGATAAATGCAAGGTTCTCCACCTTGGGAAGAAAAACCCGCAGCATCCTTATAGGCTCGGCAGTGCTGTGTTGGCTAGCACTAAGGAGGAAAGAGACTTGGGGGTCATCATTGACAACAAGATGAACATGAGCCTGCAGTGCGATGCTGTGGCTAGTAAAGCGACCAAAACGCTGGCTTGCATCCATAGATGCTTCTCTAGCAAATCCCAGGACGTCATTCTCCCCTTGTACTCAGCCTTGGTGAGGCCGCAGCTGGAGTACTGCGTCCAGTTTTGGGCTCCACAATTCAAAAAGGATGTGGAGAAGCTTGAGAGAGTCCAGAGAAGAGCCACGCGCATGATCAGAGGTCAGGGAAGCAGACCCTATGATGACTGGCTGAGAGCCCTGGGGCTCTTTAGCCTGGAAAAGCGCAGGCTCAGGGGTGATCTGGTGGCCACCTATAAGTTTATCAGGGGTGACCACCAGTATTTGGGGGAACGTTTGTTCACCAGAGCGCCCCAAGGGATGACGACTAGGTCGAATGGTCATAAACTACGACAAGACCATTTCAGGCTGGACATAAGGAAGAATTTCTTTACTGTCCGAGCCCCCAAGGTCTGGAACAGCCTGCCACCGGAGGTGGTTCAAGTGCCTACATTGAACACCTTCAAGAGCAAACTGGATGCTTATCTTGCTGGGATCCTATGACCCCAGCTGACTTCCTGCCCTTTGGGCAGGGGGCTGGACTCGATGATCTTCCGAGGTCCCTTCCAGCCCTAATGTCTATGAAGGTGGAGCAGGACCCCAGTCCAGCCTGTTCACTTGCCTATGGCACCAGAATGTTCAGCACCACTGCTTTAGAGCAATAACTTTCTGGTTGAGAGTGGTCTTCCAATCTCTTTTTTTCCTTTCTGTCAGATCTTTAGTATCTGATTTTCTTGGACAATATGGAACATAAAATATGAGGCCTCTTTTATTGGGGGGGGGGTCCATTCATAAATGTATCAGCAAATCCAGTGAGAATCTGTTTATCTCACAAGCCTTTTGAGTTTTCATGTACCCAAACTCTTCTTAATTTCTTTGTAGAAAATGGCCTAAAAATGTCTAGCTGGCTTTGAGGCAGGTGACAATTGATGGAGGTACCACTTTGTTGATTTATCAGAAGGCTTGTACCTGTTTGTATCTGCTATATTAGGTTAACCGATGTTCTTTTAGGATGGGCATGTGTGCTATGCACTTTGCAGCACCAGACTTCCCAATTGGTACCCATCTGGTTTTTGCCATAGCCATATTTGACAAGACTTCCTCTCACCGTTCTCTCCATTGAATATTAAACTTAATTTAAAGGAGACTGGCTGTTAAATTAGCAGAATTGTTTTAAAAGGTTTTTTTTCGATTTATTGTAGCAACTATATGTTCTATACAGATACGAATCACTAGATAATAGTACCAGTTCTGAGCACTGCTTTAGAAAAATCTCCCGGAGACTTTATCTGTGGGGATAGTATAATATGCTTTCTATATATATTTTTCAGTGACTCTCGCAATTAGCTTTCCTGTAGTTCTAGCTTGATTTTTTTAGATGATGGTAGGATCTTTAATATGATGTGAAGTAGGATTGCATGGTTTTGACAAATTTTCCACATAGCCAAACTATATAGAAAGCTGATAGAGGGTTTTCTCCCTGTGACTTGATGTAGCATAGGTTGGGTCTGTAACTGTCCTTGCAGTGAGCAGTGTGGGAGGTTGAGAGACTCAACTATGTTTATGGTTTGCATCTCAAAAATATCCTTCTAGGGAGCCACATCAGCAGTGAGCAAGCCAAATTATGCTTATGGTCCCAGCCACAGTGGTATGGCAGCATTCTCAATTAGCTCTATTCGCTATTTTTTAACTTGATGTTGAGGGTTTGTCGTATTCAAAATGTTCATTGACAGCATATTTCAAACTTTCCCAAAGATAGCATTATGTACCTTGAAAACACTCAGTAAATTTCCTTTGGTTAGCAAATTGACAACTGAAGGCTACAGCTCTTGCTGTTATCTCGGTTAAAAACAAAGTAGAGCCACCTTATACTGTACTGAAGTCGGGGATTTCTGACATGAAGTTCCTAGTGTCTCCATATTCTAACTATGTAACAATTACCCACCCGAATTTGTCTAGCATTTACAAACCTCCAGATCAGACCTGGAATATTCCAAGTCTCCATACTATTTTTAAAAAGCAAACTGATAAAATTATGTCTGAATTAGTGTAATGGGCCTCTCTGAATGATCTCTACCTCATGTATGTAACTTTATCATATATGGTAACATATTTTCCCGTATATTTCCTTTTTGTTTCTTTCTCTCCTGCTACTCTTGCCCTCTACTCTTATGTAATATACTAACCAATTGCCCATCAAGAATGGCGGGAGGCAGGGGGCTGGGCTGGAGTAATATATTAACATTTCTATGTAACATTTTCTTTATTATTTCTTTTCCTCTGTAATCTCTTTCAGTCTTACTGTTCTTTTCTAGCTTAGTGCATCAGTCCTTTCTCAGCGCTTGCACATTTGTGCACCCTGGTATCTACTATGAAACCTGAAGACTTTAAACCTACTAGCCGAGTGGCTTTTAACTATGGTACTTAAAGGTATGGCTGGTTCCATGGTGCTGTCTCTCATTTCTAGAAAAACCTAAAATACTGGAAATATTACTTTATGTAGAGAACAGCATGTGTTATTGCTGATATTTGTTGGAGATCTAAACCACCCTCTCAAAATGTATTTGAATCCCTGCACTAGCTGTTAGCCATTATGAAATATGTAAGAGCCATTGTCCAGATGAGATCTATTATTGGCATTGCAACAGATTGGGCTTTATTGTGCTAGTTGGCATATATGCATATAGCAAGAGACAGCCCCTCTCCCAGAAAACTTGTAATCTAAGCAGACAAGACAAAGTATGGAAAAAAGGAAACTATACCATTTTATACAGATACAGGTTGAGGCACAGAAAAGATGAGTGATTTAGCCACAACAGTCAGACAAGAAACCTGGCAAATGGAAACTGGATCCACATTTCTTTAATTTTTAGCCATAAAATCAGTCCACAGTTTAGAAGCCTCTTGGCTAATCGGTTTATTTTTCTTGTTTTATAGCAGATACCAACGTCCTTAAGTATGCAAGTACTGAGGAGGGATGGATGTATAACTTTTCTCCATAGTTCCTACAGTACGTTAGGATGCTTTCTCCTTTATCCTGTTTTAGCTTTTCAAAAACTCCTGTTTAAATAAAGTGCTCTATTTACTTGGGCTCTGTACCCTAGCTGTTAAAAGGACATGCGATTTCTCTCCCCCAGTGCACCTGATGAATACTATTCAGTTTTCACTAAAGTCACGCAACCTTAAAGTTACTTGTCCATTTAAATCCGTGGAGCACTTTCAAAGGGGGAGGATTTCCATTGTTATATTGCAAGAAAATGTATCAAATAATTAACTGTAAAAAGAGTTGCTGTAAGCAACCCTTAGCTTTAAAATGGAAGAGTTTACCATCCACACAACCTTACTGGCATGCAATTTTCCTGCTAAGAATAACAAAGCAAACATTTCAGTAATATATGCTCTTGCAGACTAACTAGCTGAGTAGGTTGCCTTACTCATGCACTAGCCTTTAGTAAACCAATACAAGTCAAGGTGCCCTATTTAAAGCTTTACAATGTATATTTCTAAAGTCAGTTCCTGGTGATTACAAGTGATCTGATTGATAGTTTAAAGATCACATATTGCTCTCTAAATTACATTTTTATTTTTAACAAGTTAACAATCATTTTGCAGGACAGAATTAGATGACAGTTGTTTCCATTGTCAAAGTGTTCTGTATAGCGTGAATGACACGTGCCCCTGGCAGCTGGGGGGGGACACGGCTGCGCTGGTGGTGGTAAGCGCAGAGCTCCTGCAGACACCGCCAGCGCCAGCGCCATCGGGGGAGGGGGGGAGACAGGTGGCAAGTGCTGACCAGGGGTTGGCGACCACCTGCAGGTGCTGCCAGCGGCAGCAGCCAGCAGGGATTGTGGATTGCCTGCAGATGCTGCTGGTGGCGAGCGGCGACCACCCGCAGGCACTGCCAGCAGTGTTGGTAGCACCTATTTGTAGGGGGTGAACCCCCTACACATCGCCCCTGCTGTATAGCTTCAGGATTGGGCAGCTATTCAAGATTCCAGGTGCTGCCTGGAGGAGGTTGGGACACTGCTTAGCACTGCGTGGCCACTTGAACTGGAAGGGAGATGGGACTAAACCAGCCTGCAGGCTTTATAACAGAGGTGGGCAAAATACGACCTGCAGGCCGGATCCAGCCCACCAGGCTGTTCTATCCAGCCTGCGGGGCCCCTAAAAAAAAAATTAGAAAATTAATATTTATCTGCTCCTGGCTGCCTGTCGAAGACAACAGACGCCAGATGCACTAGGACACAGCGGGAGCCATCAGCAGGACCCAGCAACCCAGCTGTTGCCTCATCCCCAGCCATTTCTGTGCTTTTCTATCTGTGCACTGCTCCAGCACCAGGTAGCACTGGAGCATGGGACCCATGCCAATACTCCGGGGCCAGAGCGGGGTGTTGGGGGAGAGCAGAGGGAGGGAGGGACTGACTTGGGTGAGTCCCACATGCATACCCTATCATACACATACACCCACACTCTGCCTCACACTCTCATACATGCACATCTGCTCACACAACCCAGCCACCCACCCCACACACCCACATCCCCCACACCTATTCCCCCCGACATATATACTCACACCCTCTGCCATACCCACACACCCATAGCCTCCCTCCCCCCCCACAGTATAGAAAAGTAAGACTTCATTTTAAGCTATTGTGCAATCACCTCTGTGTACACTAAACAAATGCATGTAAATCAGGGCAAACTTTTAAAAAAAATTAAATTAACAAATGTTGTAGATGTTCGCTTTTTAGAATATAATTTGGTATTTTTCTGGTTCCAAGATGGCAAAATCCCTTGCTGAAAGGAGTACTTCCAAGGGACTTCTAGTGGCAAAGATCAGGGGTTAGGGGGCGGGACTTTCAGTCACAAGATGGCAACCAGGGGGTGGGGCACCTGTTAAGGAGCGGGGCTACCCATGCAACCCTCAATGGCTTGCCAAAACTTGGTAAGCAGCCCTCCAGCCAACGTAATTGCCCGCCCCTGCTTTGTAAAGTTTGTGGCTGACCTGGGGCAGGGGTTGCCAAAAGGTGAAATGCTAGAATGCTTTTGGAGATGCCCTTCTGAGGGGACAGATACTGGGAAAGGGGAGTTTTGTTGTTACAATTCTTCTAATTGACTAGTATGTCCTTGGAGGAAAGAGAAGGATGAGTGGGTTTTTGAGGGGGCTGTGGATGTTCTATGCAAGGTAGGCATAGTAAGAGATGGGGGTGTACCCTCTTGACATGAGGCAGAGAAGTGACAATGGATAGGGCTGGGGGGAGATTTGTCTTGTATGGAGGTAATGAATATGAGTTGGGAAGAGTGGTTGGGTTGGGCATAGAGGGATGTGCTCTGTAAGATAGAGGCGGGGAGGAGCAGGGCCAAGTAGTACGAGTTTAGGGTTTTTTTCTTATTCTGTCTTATTGTAATATTTTATTCTATTTTACATTTTTTTTCTCTATATTTTAAGCTGTCCCAAGCCTTTTTTGGGAAGGATGACATACAAATATAATACATAAAATAAAAGCCAATTTTAGCCTCTACACACGGACAATGAGTTTTTGAAATGGAAGAAGTTAGGAGGAGGTAACTGTCCACAAACAAAGAACTCATAGAGTTGGATGAGGTCCTGGATGACTGGAAAAAAGCAAATATAGTGCCTGTCTTTATGAAAGGGAAGGAGGAGAATTAGGGGAACTATAGACCAGGCAACCTGACTTCCATACCTGGAAAGATTATGGAGAGGTCCTCAAGGAATCTGTAGTGAAGCACCTTGGGGAGAACAAGGTGATCAGGAACAGCAAGAGCAAGTCGTGCCTGACCAGCCTGTTTTCCTTCCTTTCCATGATAAGATGACAGGCTCTGTAGATGGGAGTGGAAAAATAAATGTGGTAAACCTTGACTTTCCCAAGCTTGTGATACTGTTTCCCATGACATTCTCATTAAAAAGCTAAGGGAATACAGACTACAGGAAAGTATTGTCAGATGGATACTTAACTGGCTGCTGATCATACTTAATGAGTAGTCATTAATGGTTCCATGTCTAATTGGAAGGAGGTATCAAGTGCAGTTCCCCAGGGGTCTGTCTGGTCTTGGTATTGTTTAGCATCTTCATTAATGAATTGGACTACGGGATTGAGTGCACATTTAGCTAATTCGCACAAAGATGACATCAAGTTGGGTGGAGTTGCAGATATTGTGGAGGGTAGGGCTAGGATCCAAAATGAACCAGATAGACTAGTCTACAATCAGTCAGATGAGCTTCAATAAGGACAAGTGCTAAGTCCATAGAGTCTCAAAATACATAGTTCTTGATTCCCATTTTATAAAACATCTTACTTTCACTTTCGGTTTAGATTCTTTTCTCTTTGGACTAATGCAAAAATGTCTTGCTTATTGCAACAAATAATTGAATTTAAACTGTTCTTCACTCTCTTTAAACCATCGGAGATTTTTTTTTCTTACCAAGAAGTAGGGTAATTTAATTTACAGCAAAACCTGTTGGAGGTATAACTATACTTGTGTGTTTTGAAACAGAGACTATATATAAGTTTAAAGTCAAAATGAATATCTTGAATCACTGAAGTGGAGAGACAGAGGTTTTGCACTTTTTTCTCTTTGTCTTTTTTCCTTTTGGTTTGTTTAGAAAATAAACTTCCCAAAGGATTATTTGTAAATGTTTGAGAGCTTGTAGAACACAACTATTGTTGGTGATGCTTTCAACTATTTAGTTGACACACAGCAATCTAAGTTTTGTAGGCCACTATTAAAGAACCTCTTTCCTTCACAGCTCCTTCTGTCTCAAAACTGTATTATTTTGGAAGCACTTGTTTGTGTATTTGTGCGTGCTGCAATGCCTGTGTTTTAGCAATTTATACTTTCCAGATCATCCCCTCAGCAATATGCCTATTTCATTAATTTAATTTATGACTCTAGCTTCTGTAGATTCCCGTTGTCCACCAGCAGTAAGAGGAGGCTGACTAGTTTAAGAATATACCAAAAACATTTCTTTATCTAACTATAGAAGCCACATAGTACATTTTATGCCCATTTTTGTTTATTTTCACGCAAAATGTATTGCAGTCATTGTCAGTGGCATACTTCACTGATTTCAAAAAGAAAATTCCAATGCGTATTAGTGCCTAAGCTATGACACTGCTTTAAGTAGTCCTGATTGCTTTTACTGTGAATATCCCTAGCAGAGGGCTATTCTGTATAGGTACAGATCAGTAGAATAACTAGAAGTGCTGCAGAGAAGAACCATCCTTTTGTCTAACAAAAGCTTCCCTTTTTTGCAGCTTTCCAAGATATGAGTGTGATATATTGTATCTTCTATCCCTTGAGGTGTAGATTTAAAGCATGTTCATGATGCACATCTAACTTTTATATTCTCCATGCTTAAAATTGATAGGAGCAGTAGGCAATAAACAGTCGGATAGACTAATATTTAAAAAGCTTTTTCTAATTTAACATACTAAAACTTTGCCAAGGATTGCAGGGCAGTGATGTCATGCATTTATGCTCATCTTAAACTGCAGAAAACTAATTTATTTGGATTTGAAGGTTGAATGCTCCTTTTTTTGTAGAACTTTGTTGAAATAGATGAGTGGAATATTGGATTAAATTCTGGAAATAAGACATTCTTGACACCACAATCATTTATTTAAATGTGGCCTTGACTTTAGCCTTCATTAAATTCATTCATTTGGGAGCAAACTGTCTTTGACAGCTAGGAAATGAGAGATCAGTTACAGATTTTGCAGGGGGAAGGAAGAACTCAACATAACAAAAACAGTTGCCTTTTCTCCCCCCATGCAAAATCACCTTCAAAATTCCAGACTGATTTAGATTTGAACCATTAGGACTGCTGCAGAATAGAGACCTCTCCCCTGCGCCCGGGTTGACCTGGCCTCCGGCAGGCGACTCAGCCACACGGAGGGGCTGGCGGGTGGCGAGGCTCTTATGCAGGGAGCTCCTTGCCGGCCTCTCCCTCCCACAGGCATCACCGGGGTTGACCTGGGCTCCCAAAAGCCACCCCTCCAGCTCCAAGACTGTACAGAGATTTTAAATATAGCAGAGTAAGATGAATATAATAATAAAGTGGAAGTGTTATAGGGAACATCAGTTAGAGATTAAAGATAGTCTGTATGGCCAGGGACTGATCCATGAGTGGTGCAGTGGGGCTTTTCTACTGCTCCTTGACTGCAGAGTAGGGATGCCAAAGGCTAAACAATTATTCATTTAGCCAATAAGCCCAGTGATACCCAATTTAGTTTACTGGTTATCGTTTAGCTCTGCAGGCACAGTCTGGCAGGGAAGGTGTGGGGAAGGGAAGCCCTTCAGTGCCCTAGCAGGAATCAGAAGACAGCAGGCAGGCAGAAGGAGCAGGAGGGAGGGAGGGAGGAGCGAGGGGAGGGGAAAGGGGGGCTAAGGGGCAAGGGGGACTGGTACCCATAGTGTATGAGGTTAAAAAGGAAAACAGCAGACAACCTAACAACTTGTCAGTTAAGTGATTACTTGCTGGTTCAAAGGTGCTTGCTCTCTCCCAGCACAGGGCTTCAAGTGCTGGATTTGCTACCGCCCCCTCCCACTCCAGTCAAAGGGCCAGGGAGCAGCTGCCAGCAACAGCTGTGTCTGATCTGCTGTATCATTGGTTAACTATTTGACCCAGGGGTGTCCAACCTTTTTGAATGTGGGGTATATCACGAACTTTTTATCACCCAGTAGGCCAGCGAGCCATATTCAAAGACCTCACAGGAAGTGACATCACACCAGGAAGTGATGTCATGTGACCTTTGACACCAATGAAGTTGCAGGAAGTGACAATGAAATGGGTCTGGAAATGTGCACGTGTGTTGCAGCAGACAGAGCCAAAGCAGCTATTGGGATGTGCTGAGAAGCGCACACGCACGTGCATGCATGCACGCGCGCACACACACAGCCTCAACCCAGCCCCGAGGTGTCCCCAGCTCCGCATGGGAACTTACCCCATGCCTCCGTCCGCTCTGGCCCAGCCCCGAGGTGCCCCCAGCTCCGCACAGGAACTCACCCCGTGCCTCCGTCCAGCCTGGCCCCAAGGCGCCCCCAGCTCCGCACGGGAACTTACCCCATGCCTCCATCTGCCCCGGCCCAGCCCCGAGGCACGCCCAGCTCCATGCGGGAACTTACCTCGTGGGCAGGGCATGGGTCATGCTGCAGCTCCCCCGGCCACACGCTGGGAGCAAGAGGCAGAGCCCATCCCCAGCTCGTCCAATTAGGCGCGGCTGGGGCAGCCCCGCTCCCCACAGCCCTTGGAGCAGCTGTGGCAGGACCCGGCTCACTGATGAGCCAGGGCCCCGCAGGGGTAAGCAGCTCCCCTCCTCTAGCTGGCTGCCTTGCCACGGCCCCGGCTCCGCGCTCCGCCGCTGCCAGTCTTGCCGCGGCCTTGGCTCCATGCTCCACTGCTGTGGTGCTGCAGCCGCAGCTCCACGCTCTGCCGCGGCCACTCCACCGGTGCTGCAGCCACGATTCCGCGCACTGCTGCCACGGCCCTGCGCTCCGCTGTGGTTCTGTGCTCCGCGGTGGCCCCGCCGCCACTGTGGCTCTGCACTCTGCCTCCACAGTGGCCCTGCCACCGCCACGGCGGCTCCACAGCTGCAGCCCTGCGCTCCGCTGCAGCCACGGCTCTGCTCCACTGCCGCCGCCGCGGGCCAGATAAAATGGTTTGGCGGGCCGCATGTTGGACAAGCCTGATTTAACCAATATAATTAGAGGTTAAATTAAACATTTTTAAAACAATATTTACATCTCTACTATGTAGTAAATATTCAGTGAGCTCCCTGCTTTTAGAAAGTTTTGGCCTAAGTGGTTAGTAGATCAGGGGCTCAGTTACTGTTGCACAGAATTGCAAACTTTTTTTATTGTAGAGAAATGTGTGCACTATTTTCTGTTTGAGGAATACATTTAGAGCAAGTATGTTTCTGTCTCAAAACGTGTTTGGTATTTATTTGGTATTTGGCCCACTTACCGTGTAATTTTGTTTTGGACAGATGTTCATTTGTAACACTACAAAATACAGCTTTATGAAGAGCATACGTACATTCACAGCCCCTTGGCTGGAGAGCTACAAAGTTGGGACAAAGGCATGCTCTCCAGCCAGAGGTTGCTCCTTTGCTTTTCCCTCCCTCTCCCCATGAGAGCCTATCAATGATCAGCAATTCACTGGAATCGCTGATAGTGATTGGCAGGCACCAGTATCTGCTGTTACCACTACCATGACAGCACCACTACCCTAGCAAGAAGACCTGCTGGTCTCCCAAGACCAGCCTAGCTGCACACTGTCTAACACAGGGGTGGGCAAAATGCTTCCCATGGGCTGCATGTGCCAGATCATATTGTCCAGCTGGCAGGGCCCCCCAAAAGTTTAGAAAATTAATATTTATCTACCCCTGGCTACCTGTCAGGCAGACCTCAATGGCTTGCCAAAACTCAATAAGTGGCCCTCCGCCCGAAATAATTGTCCACCCCAGACAGCTCACCACTGAGCAGAGCTGCAGCCCCTAGTCCTAGCTTGGGTTGAAGCTCTGGTCTCTGGCAGACTGTCATGGCGCCAGCGACATTCCCGCCCTCCTCCCCTTAGAGGGACTGGGGGAAACTAGAGCAAGGTAGCACTACATGCAACTTAACGTGGTGCCTCAAAATATAGCACCATAGACAAGTTCCCATTTCAAACAGGAATGTTTCTGCAGTGCTACAGGGACATGCACATCTGTTATATACCCCTTGAGAGAACTTTAGTAGTGCTACAGAGGTATTTGAAGCATTACAGATGTAATGTTTGTCCACAGCTTTAGTTAACACATGAGTTGGTCGTGTGCACAATAGAAATCTCAGCAATCGTGGTTGAGGGTGAATGTTAAATGGAGCTAACGGGGCCATCCTTTCAATACATTAAAGTAACATTGTCATCTGAATTGAACAATTCCTGTTAACTTCCATGGGCATTTAGAACAACCAGTGGTTTATTTTACCTGTCTGGTAATTGTTCAATATGAGTCAAGTCCTTTTTGAGCAAATTTCTGCACATCTAAACAAATTTATAGTCTTTACTGTTTAGAACTCTATTTGCAGCTTCATCACTGTTACTTCATTACTGATAAGAATATCAGAAATAAATGAGCTATATTAAGTCCTGTTGCCATCACATATTCTCTCTTACTTGATAGCATTCTTTTGTTTTTGTTTGTCTTCTACTATTTATGTAGACTTGTGTCAGTTACAGATGATCAGTAATGTATATTATGTGTATGTCATTATGTTGGGTCTCCTTTCCCACTTTTTATACTATTGTACCTTTATTGTCTGTTTTTCACTTACTTTACATGTAGGTGAAAAGGTAACTGAATCTGAAATGTATGTAAAGATGTTCTATATGTTTGAGCTGTCTTTAAAACTGTTTTTTTTCCCCTCAGGAAGAGTTTCTCACCATGGCCATCACGCAGTTTCGTCTCTTTAAAATTTGTACTTGCCTAGCGACAGTGCTTTCCTTCATTAAGAGGCTAATATGCAGGTAAATAACATATTTAGTTTATTATGACTGTATTCTCTTCTTCTTTTTTAACTCAGGTTGCTTTTATCTTTATCTTTCCTGCTTCTTGCAACGTTTTGACTTTATTTAATTATGGACCAAAGCCTATGCAGATCTTAGTTACTAAGCTCATCTTTAATCTTAGTATTCATTTGGTATTCAAAATGATATAGCAGTGTAAGTTAAACAATTCATGGGTTCTGCAGTGGTACACAGTATAGTTTATATTACAAAAGAGTAGCAGCTCTTATAGCTATCTTTAACTTCTTTTGTCAAGGAAGCCCCTGAAAAACATGTGAAAGTCTAGTCTCATATTTATCTCCTGAGAAGTCGGTCTTTAACTAAAAACCTAGAAGTAAAGTGTTTCTCTTATCAGATCTTGGTTTTTTAAATTACAGTAGCAACTCCACATTTGTCAGTCCCCAGCTTTCTATTATGTGACCTAATTGTGCCCCTCCTCCTATTATTTGCCAAAACGGCACAATTTGGCCTTAACCTTGAAGGGGCTTTCTACTTCTGAAAGACTTGAAATCATGGGGATGAATGTGCAACTCATAGAAGATGACTCTACATTTTTAATTAGAAATTAAGATTCTTTATAGGCTTTTTTCTTTGTGCACTGTAATTACAAAAATCTTCATGTAGAAATTTAAATATTGGTGTATATTGGTGATTTTGTGCCATGTAGGCTTGTGTGTGCATTATTGCAAACAGCTTAGTGAAGGACATCTGCTTAGAATAAAACAACTTTCTAAGCATAAGAAGTTTTGGAACTACTTAAACAGTGGGATGAAAAATAAAACTGAAAATAGTAAGTAAACCTTCATTAGGAATATCTAACTAACCTCATTGAAAAGGGGAAAAAAAGTGGGTTCAGAGACTAAAAAAATTACTAGAAGCATGGAAAAAATTCATTTGAATTGGAGAGAGAACACTCAACCTGTTAAAATAAGAAATGAATCTGAGGATCATAGGAAAGTAAGGCTGGAACGAAGCTCATGAAGTCCAGCCCCCTATTCAAGGTAGGATCATTCCTGACTAAACCATCCCAGCCAAGAGTTTAACTTGCTCTAGAAAATTTCCAAAGATGGAGGTTCCACAATTTACCTAGAAAGCTAATTCTAATACATGACCACCATCATGATCAGAAAGGTCTTCCTAATTTCCAGCCTAAAATTCCTCTGCTGCATCTTGGGGCCATTACTTGTAGTCCTGTCCCCTACAGCCAAAGCTGTTCCTTGGGGGGCGTGAATCGGGGCAACTGGCTTGGGCCCCACACTTTGGGGGTGCCCCGCAGACAGTGCCGTACAGGCCCTGCGCACGGCGCCATTGGCACATGCTGAGGGTACCACACCACATGGCTGCTTGCTGCCACCCCCCCCGCACACAGGCTGATCTGCCCGTCGCCCACAGCCCTAGAGTTGGCTCTGCCTACAGCCACAGAGAGAAACTCATCTCCATCCTCTTTATAACAACTCTTGAGGTGTCTGAAGATTGTTATCAAATTCCCCCTCCGTCTTCTCTTCTCCAGACTATATAATCCTTGTTCCTCAACCTTTCATCATAAGTTTTGCTTCCCAGCCCTTTAGTAAGCATTTTTGTTGCTCTCTGCTGGAGTTTTTCCCATCTGTCCATATCCTTTTTGAAGTATGGGCCAAAAACTAGACACAGTATTCCAGATGAGATCTCACTTATGTTTGAATAGAGCAGAGGAATCGTTTCTCTAGAGTTGCAAGAGAATTTTATTTTGTTAATAAAACTTAAAATGCTGTCTTTTTTTTGCTTTTCCTTTTGCAACAAGGCTACACTGTTGGGCCATTCAGTTTACAATCCACTGTGACCCTCAGGTTGGTGGTTCTCAACCAGGATGCCAGGGCAGCCTATGGTATATAGAGATCCTTTCAAAGTACTTTAAGGTGCCATACAATGTCAGCGCTGTTAGGTGTGCAAACTTGATTCACAAAATAACTCCCGAGATTTCAAATAGGAATCCATAGTATTAAAAGCATTCTGACCTGTTGTATTCTTTCTGAGTTCTTTGGAACAGAAGAGTTACTCTGTTGTTTTTCTGTAGTAAAAAAATCAGTGAAAAATTGAACCTGGCATTTTCAGTGGGGTGCCTTAGGTGTAAAAAGGTTGAGAACCAGTGCCTCATGTCCTTCTCTGCAGTACTGCAGGCTAGCCAGTCATGACCCAGTCCATATTTGTACCTGCAATTATTGCTTTCCAGCTGTATGACTTTGTACTTGTCCTTATTGAATCTTAGCTGATTTTTTTGTTTGGGGGGGGGGACATTTTTCAGTCTATCCAGGTCATTCTGAATCCTAGCCCTGCACTTCACAATGTATGCAACTCCACGTAACTTGTGGAGTTATAACAAAATAGTACTGGATATAGGATGGATATTTGGAGAGCCCCACTGGATAGCTCCTTCCCACTAGTCATTGAGCCATTGATAACTCTTGTTGGGCATGATGATCCAACTAGTTATGTATCCAGCTTACAGTACTTTCATTTCATCTTCACTTCCATAGCTTACTAACAAGAATTACATAGCAGACCAGAGTCAAAAACTTTGATAAAGATATATCACATACATTGTTTTACTCTCCTTCTCTTCCTCTGCCCTATCCATAGAACTTATGACCATGTCTACCTTGCCAAAGAAGGGAGGGAAATCAGGTTGGTCGGGCATTACTTGTTCTTGGTGAATCCATGCTGGCAGTTCCTTTCGCCTTGTACTCTTCTCCTCCTTGCTTCACAATAAATTCCCCAAGGACCTGCACCTTGTATTCTAGGTTAGTGATTCCCTGGATCTTCTATATTTGCCCTGTTCCAATGAGTTGGGACCTCACTTGACTTCCATGATTCCTCAGAGGATAGCCAGCGACTGAGATTTATATTTGCAAGTTCTTTCATTACAGGTTTCCCTCACCAACCATGGGGGTTAGGTTTCTGAAAGTTCCCATGGTTGGCAAAACTATGGTTGGTAAGACAAAAGGCTTATGGGAAAAATGGGGTTAGGGACTTCAATATGAATAATAAAGTAATATACAGTGTATAAAAATAATTTTTATTTACCTTTAATAGGGTAAATAAAGAAGCTTCTCTCCACTGTTCCCATCCACCTTGCTTCCTGCCCCGGCGCGTCAGGGAGCAGAGGAGCTGCGCAGGGATCTCCTCGTCCACCACTGCTTGCCCTGCACTGTCTTGGCAACATACCTCCTGCGCGTGGGGCTGCAGTGAGGGCAGCAGCACAGGGCTGCACCCCTCAAAGCAGCAGCAGGTGCAGGGGGCACATCTCCAGGGCAGCAGGGGGCAAGCAGCAGCGAGATCCCTGTGCGACCCCACTGTCCCTAGCTACACTGGGTCGTGCCTGCCAGGTGGCAGAGGAGAGCCTGCACCCACAACCTGCGCCTGCCCCGCATACAGATCTGGGGGGTGTAGGTCCCCCCTGCCCCCTAAGAGTGTTTGTGGTGGCAGGGAGCTGCCCTGCCCAAGCCCGCAGGGGGGAGCGGGGGCAGGGGGCTGCAGACCTGGGCCCATTGCCCTGGCAGCTGGGGGCCTCCTCCGGCAGGGCTGGGAGAGCAAAACCGTGGATACTCAAAACTGCGGTTGGCAAGGGAAACCTGTACTCTATGGCGTATCCCACCCAGCCCTGCTAACTTGAAAACATCTAGCTTCTCTAACCAATTCCTAACCTGTTCTAATCTAAGCAGTTTGTCTTCTTCCCTTTTGTTGTTGCCAGCTGTACATGTCACCTGCTGGCTAACTTAAATGCCTTTTTAGTTCAGTCTTCTTGAAACTATAGCTATTTCTGTATCATTTGTAACTTGGTTGCCCTGTGCATTTAGTAAAGGACCCATACTTTCCTTTGTCTTTCTCTTATGGGATACTTGTAGAATCCCTTTTATTGCATTTTAGGTACCTTGGCTGTTTCATCTCAAATTGTGACTTAGCTTTTCTGATTTTCTTCCCACATGCCCTTTATGACATTCTTGCATTCTTCCTCAGTATTTTGACCAGACCAAGTTTCCACTTGTGTATTTATTTTTGAGTTGCAACTCAGCAAAGAGATTGTTTTCTAGGCAGGCCAGTCTTCTGTGATGCTTCCTATTCTTCTGTTCCACTGGAATAGCTATCCCAATGACTGCTATCAGAGGACAAGATAAAGATGTGAAAACAAGAAATGGTGTAGAGAAGATAAATTGGAAATATTTTATCTCCCTCCCTGCCCCCCCCCCCCCAATCATACAAAAACAGGGAAGCATTCCAATGAATTGTTTAGGTGCAAATTTAAAACTGATATGGGAAATGCTTTCACACCATACACAGCTAGCATTTCTTTGTCTTTTCATTGAGTGCAGGATTGAGTAGCATTCAATAAAAGGATGGTTACGATATCCAGGATAGATTTAAAGAGAGAGAGAAATTGATTTGGGAGTTAAACTAGCTTTCCCATTATTTTTTCTCCTCCAATCCATGATTAATCACAAGTTGTGAGGATGAGTTCTAAAATTCTGAAGGACCTGGGGACCAAAAACAGTGAGTTCAGTTAATTGGCTATTGATAATATTTTGATTTATTAAACTGGTTAGTTTCATATGCAGACAATTTTAGTTAAAATGTTTATTTCATTACTCATCCACCAAATTAAGGCAGCTTTGTCTTTATTATATGTAAAATCGATGTTTCTGTGTTATGCCTTTTAATTGCATTTCCGTTAAACTTATTCCAAACCACAAGTTAAAAAGCAAGCGTTGTTCCTATTTTAACACAAAGTAAAAATCAATCTGAATAAATGCATCTTGCACTATATACAACTGCTTCAGTAAATGTGTGGAGAGTGTAGTGTTACTTCCTAGTAGCCTTTCTGTTTAACTTGATACTTTTTGTTTTTTAGTAGTTTTAATGATTATCAACTGATGAAAACCAAGATTTTATGGAAAATCACTGTTAGCATGAATGCAAATCAAAATAAAATTTGATTGTTTTAATAAAAAAAATTCCTTCCTTCTGGTTTTTAAGTCAAGGTCAGTTGCATTGAGTCACACTTTTTGTATCCAGATTACATGTGGCTTAATTTTGTATAGGAAAATAAACTTTAATTTTAAAAAGATTTAGAAGAAAATAAATATATATGCAATTTGAAGTAAGGAAATTTCCAGCATAAAGCTTTCATTCAACTTAAAATCTAGTCAGTTTTTAAAAAGGAGGTAAGTAGTTCTATGTGTTGCTTTGAAAGTATCCCACAGCCAGGACTTCTATAAGTGAAATATAATGAAATTATTGAAATAAATTGTCAAATACTGCATTGGAAAAAGTAAAGGAAAATATCATCTTTAATTTATTTCTGTTTATAATATTGAATGTTAATTGTAACAGCAGTAGGGTACTCCACTTCCAGACAAAAGCTTTGTTTTCAACACCCTGATGCTGAAACAACATACTTTATTATTTACCAATATTTTCCTTTTTCATTTCAGTGATTTTTTTTCCCCCCCAGAACTGAAAGTCACATATATGTATGTGTTTTGTAGGTGGGAGTCCGAAGTCTGTGATGTCTATATATAAGTTGTTGAAGACTGTAAATAGATATCTGGCTACTTTAAAACCATAGGATGCCCATCAATTATTTTAAAAAATAGTGGAACTAAAGGTGGTACTGCTGATTCAAACCACCTAAATATCAGAACGTATGGAAATTATTTACTCTTATCCCAGCCTTTGTCCCAATTTCTTAATGTTCCAAACCTTAATTTAACAAAAAGTAGCTTTTCTACTGTTTGCTATTGAGAGATGTCTGTTTACAGCCTTAACTGTATTAGGCTTTTTTGAAATCTCTATCACAGGTGAAACGTCTGTTGCTTTCTCTGTCAGTTCATGCACACTGATCTTCACCATTGGGTTGGGTTCTTTTCCCAAAGAATGTGAAAGCTACTGGATTTTCCCATGTCATAGGCACCCATCTGCTGTGAATGGTAGGGAGCAACTACTTGTACAAGTTCCAGTGAAAATGGTTTAAACTGAAAGGCCTTGATTCTGCAAAGAGAAACCTGGGTAGACCCCTGCATCTCTGCAGAGCCCTCTTCTTTTACCTTACAGGAATGGGTCCTAAAATAGCATTGTTGAGATTAAGGGACTTTTTTCATAAATACTGCACTTTCTTGTGTGCGCACACGTGTGTACTAGCAAAGTATAATTATATGAAGTGTCTGATTAGCCACTTGTACCATTTCCCCAAAATATTGTCATCCCATAAATAGACAGTTTCAGAGATGACCAGTGTGTGTATTAAGAAAATCTCCACATCCTTAAACTATTAATTTCTACAGAAATGTTAACACAATTTAAATCGAATGCATGTGTCTGAAGTTTAGAGTTTGTCAGTTTAGAAGTTGGTAAAAGCATACGTTTGAAGTGCTCTTGTTCCCTGTTATCTGCTCAGCAGAGAGAGGCTGTCTACTAGGACAGTTACTGCTCTCCTGATTAAACCACAGTGCACAGGAGTTCATTAAGGTTCTCTTGCAGGAAAAATACCTGCAAAAGAATAAAGAAAAAGTGTGGGAGAAACATCTTCCTCTTTCAGTATGGAAGATCCCTCCTGTAGGAGAGTTCCTCCCACAGTGAAGAATGACTATACCCTTCCCCACTCAACTCCAGAGGATTGCAGGGAGTTGAGCAGTGGGATAATGCTTCCGGTGCCTTCCCCAGACTGTGGGGTCACCCTAGTCTGGAGAGGGCATGTGGAATAATTGCTGTGTGCCTTCTCCCAGTCTTGGGAGCAGAGAAGGCTCCTTGTAGCCCCTCCTGCTCCTCAAGGTAACTGGGTGCCCCTAGTCTAGGGAGTATGCAGGGAACTGGAGCAGCAAGGTAAACCCCCAGTCTGGGCAGGGACTAGAGCAGTCACTACTCCACATACTTTCAATAGATTGGCGTTGCCTTGGTCTGGAAAGACACAGAGAACAGGGGAGGAGGAGCTGCTTTAGACTGAACACCTGTACTGCTTTCTTTCCAGGAAAGACTTCTAGCAGTGGAAGTTTCTCAAAATGTTTCACCCCTACAAAATTTAGTGCCTGTTCAAGTGTAGTGTAGTCTAAGTTTGGGAGTTCAGTCTGAAATACCCCAGGAAATGGGCTTGTAGAAAGAGTTGCAGGAATCTAGTGCACGTGGGCAGGACTGCAGCAGATGCACTTGCACAGACTTACATGCGTTTAAATTAGATTGTAGTGATACTTGGTGTGTACTAAACTGGGAATCGGTGAGCAAAGCCATAATGCTGTTTTTCTAAAAGAGGGAAAAGCTTTGAAAGAGATGCTTTATTTTTAAATCATATAGATCCTTGCATGTTTCATAAATTTTGCCTTTTCACTTTAGCTATAATGTTTGAGAGTTCAGACTTCTTCCGTGCTCTATTAATGGTTATACTTAAAGGGATACTGCCAGCTTGAATATTTTTACTGGATAAATGGCTGAATAAATAACTAAATCAAGTTTTTAGTAATCCTTTAATTTTCTACTTGTTACCCCACAGTCTTTAATATACACTATGATGAATGCTTTTTACCACTGAGTTAGATATATTAAATGGCAATAAAACTTCTAGGGTTTTGTCTAAACCACATCTTCCATTGATAGAATTGCAGCAGTGGTTGCATCATATTGTAGGAAGCCTAATGTTGATTGGTCTCATTACTCAATACTTGGTGATGTACTCTGGAATCCAGAATTGGAATTGAAATATGTTTAGTTTCCTACTATGTTCCTGTAAACTACTAGCTCCTCTTGTCTCAAAATTTTATCTGTACATACAAGGAAATGTTAATGCTTACTAAGAAAATAGTGGCCTACAGTGAAGAAAAGCTGTGAATATTGTGCAAACCTCAGTCCTAAAAAATTCAAGTAATCATTAAGGATCATTATGGGGAATCTCAGTACAAGTGTATGTTTTGATCTAACTTATTATAATAAGGTTTGCTTTTTTTCAAGCTAAAAGTAATAGAAATGTTTTCTGTAGAGTTATACCAATATATCAGTGCCATGTCAGATCGGCACCAATAAAAGGAAAATTAACATTATTGGCAATTGGCCTTTTTTGGCCAGCGTAACCAATAACGTTAACTGATAAATATAATATGCCTTCTGGTGAGGGCCCCTGGATGCCACGTGCATGTGCACCAGGAATGCAGCCAGGCTGCATGGAGAACAGCACCTTGCAGGCAAGTCTGTGGAGGGGAAAGGGTGTGGGGGAGGGACGTATCCTATGCCTACCTGGCAGCTGTTGGGACAGCGAGTTGTTTCCTGCTGCCAAGCAGGTAGGGAATGCTCAGCCAGCACGGAGTCCCTGGGGCAAAGGCAGCAGGGCGGAGAGCCCTGAGCCTGCAGTGAGCAGCTTGTCTCTGCTCCAATTAAGTGTCCCCGTACTTAAAAATGGCAGTAGGGCCGCTTGAAATAAAGCTCGACAAATGAGGTTTTAATTCAAGCACCCTCACTGCCATTTTTAAGCGCTGGGCCACTGATCCCCTGGATGAGGCACCTGTGGCTCTGTCCTGCTCCCCACCCCAGCCTCAGATTCCATTTACCGCCCTGGCTGGGCAGCACCCCCTGCCCTCCTCCCTCCTTCACCATGGGGGCCTTGATCTCCTTCCCCTCCACAGACTTACTTGCAGGGAGCTACTCTCCACACTGCCCGACTGCATTCCTGTAAATAATTTGTCAGATTGTTATCAGCTGATATGCTTGGTTCATAATTGGCTATCAGTATCAGCCAAGAAAATCTTTATCATTATACCCCTAGTTTTCAGTGAACTTTAAAGAAGTACCTGATAAAACAAACGCAACACTACGGTGTTTGCAACTTAAATATTAAAGCAGTAAGAATTTCAAAATGAAATTGACAATAAACAAAACTGAAGCTAATTATCATTGTCCAAACAAAAGGCAAAATGTGCAAAGAAAAGAAATGATGAAAAACATATCAAGACTTTAAAACTTTCTAACAACCTTTAATTCTTGTAAACAAAACAGAGTAGTTTTTAATGCACAGTATGTGTTTCCTGAGTCCCCTTTCTAGTTCTCTGTCATTTGATAAATAAGTAAATATTGGGGTTGTTTATTAGAATTCATTAGTGATTTGGCAATAATTCTCATCACTTTCTTTCTTTTCAGTATCTTGATTGGCCCTCAGCTTTCTTTTTAATGTAGTGTTCATGTTTTCAGAGCTTGGAGGAATCCTGCATTTTTCTTTCAGGTCTGGAAGGGGACGAAAGTTAAGTGGAGACCAAATAACTTTGCCAACTACAGTGGATTATTCATCTGTTCCTAAGGTAATAGCTTTAAAGGGTTGGGTGACTTTGAGTAAATACATTCTGCCAATCCCATTAACAATAAAATAGAGAGAAATGTGATGATCTTCCACTTGCAAATCTAATGATAAACTCCTATTCAATTGTATTTAGTCAGAAGTAGAAGACTGGACTTCATGGGATGAAGATGCACCTACTAGTGTGAAGATTGAAGGTGGCAATGGGAACGTAGCCATGCAACAGAATGCTTTGGAACAAATGGAGCCTGACTATTTTAAAGACATGATGCCCACTATAAGGAAAGCGCAGAAAGTAGGTTTCAGGCATACAAATGTATGTATGAAATTTGCCTTATATATTAATCAGCCGTAACAGTGATTTAAAAAGTAAGTAAGGGGTTTTCAGGCAAAAAATCAGCAGCCCTGCTTCTGATGTCTGATTTTGTTGGCCAACTAATGTGTTTCTGTTGTGCCTCCCCTTATCTGTTTTGTTCTCTTTCTGCATGTGGCACTGAGGACAATTAGGAAAATGTGCTAATCTTGTTCTTGTCAAAAAATCCAGGTGTGTACCTTCCCCTTTTTTCTAAGTTAAAGCAATGACTTTAACATTCTTATTTATTTCTGTATTCTGTCTGAGACGTGTAGGAGGGGATGGGGGGGGAGTACTGTTTCTCAGTATCAGAAATGAATTGTGTATCATATAAAGGAGAAAAGGGCTCTACTATCACTATCTACTTTAGTCTATTTCATAAATACTCTTTTGTATGCAAATATGCAAACATTGCTGCAATAGGAGTATATTACTTAGAATATAGGACTATACAAATTCTGTGTGTATAGTTGTTTGTTTTTTAACTAGAATAAAAGCTGATTGAGAGGAGGGTATTCTGGGAAGACTGCCACAGAATAAATCAACTTATTGTATTAAGGACAAAGCTTTCCGTGTTCTGGGTGCCACCAGCACAGGACAAATGAGCAGCTATCCCTTGGTATCTTGTCTGTCAAGACACCACCAAGGAGAAAATCTAGTTCTGGTCATTTGGATTGTATCACATCTCCTTGAGCCACAAGAGAAAGGAGGAGGATGAGCTGGTGTTGCTTTGGATGCTTCAGTGGAGCTTTTCTAAGTTCTTACAAAACAAATAGCAGGGGTAAAAGAGGCTTTTCTCCACTATTCAAGGTGGAGAGAAACAAGTTTACTAGTTCTAGTAAAACAATGCAGACCTTCATTATGCAAGAGACTTTGCATCAGTTGGTGTGATCTAAAGGAAGCAAAACATGGTCTTTCCATGAGAATCAGATTGCTTCACTTGCTCATATGCTGCCACCTGGTAGCATAGGCTAAAAGCCAGCTAGGAAAAACGCATCACATTTTTTCTATGTGAAGTCATTCCCTCGGTCCTTTTCAGGCAAAGTCGAAGGTTTGCTCAGTTTAGGTTCTTAATAACCTTCTTTTGTTTAAACTGCTATTTTGATACCAGAATGACTGCTTCTAGCACAGTAACCCCTAGCGGCATGTCTACATTGGCCCCCTGTTTTCTAAATTAGTTGCCAGGAATGCTGCTGTGAAGTATGCCCTGCTCCTCTGCATGTGCCACCTGCTGACATTTAAGGCAATGTAGTCACTCTATAGCATCCCTGAACATGTGCCAGTAAGCATGTCTAAAACACAGTGCTTAAGAGCAGTGCTTGGGGCACTCTTGGGGCTACTTTAAGGCAGCCTTATTGACTTATTTTGGGGTGTTGGTGGACACGGGAAGAGAGCATGGGCAGGGTATGTTCCATAAAAACATAGGTGCGTGGAAGATAAGGTATTGCTTGGTGAGAAAACAGTAGGGAAAGCCAGGTATAAGTTTCTTCAGAATAAAGTTTAAAAAAGGCTGATTAGAATATCTTAAGTGGCTATGGATGCGTACTGATAATTCTGTAAAAAGCCAACCTTTGTATGCAGTCCATTTTGCTTACACTTGCACCAGAAATCCAGGGAATCTTGCTTTATTGAACTTTTTCAACACCCTGATTAAAAAAATGTTTGCTGTTTTGGGGAATTATGTCTTGTAATTGTGTATGAGAGTTGTTTCTCAGATTTTTAAGAACAGGTTGGACAACACTTGTCTAGGAGTGATCCTGCCTGTAGCCAGAGAGGGTCAGAGTAAATGTCCTTCTAAGGTGCCTTTCAGCCCTACTTTGATTTTAACAAAGCTCACAGGAACTTTTTTGTTTTTAAAGAAAAAATGCATATATTCTGGTGAAAAGGATTGCAGAATAATAAATTAGTTTACATATTTAAACACTGGCACATAAATCTTCAGAGGCCTTTTTAAATATAAAATATTAGCTTGATGGTATATGAGATATAGCATCTCTTTCTTCGTCACATACCGCTTTGTACAGAGAGAGATGGTCAATCTTTGTTTCAGCTTTATTTATAAATGCATGTCTGCTTTTCCTTTAAAAAAAAGTCATAATATAACCTCTGCAAATAATATTTTTAATTAAAAGGAAATGAAACAAAATAAACTTTTGTTATTAAAAACTCATTCTAACAGTTCCCCTTCAGGAATCAAATTATGTTTTATTATAGTTACTATCTTTCCTAAATAGTCATTTTTCAAGAATGTGTTTCCAAAGAAAGGCCGGTTTCCTGAGTAGCTCTTTTTAAACCATAGTTTAAACAGAGAAGGTAGGGACAATTTTTTGAAGATAAAAAGGAATTAACTCCCATATTTGCTGCTAATCGGTGGCCAGTTTGGGAGGCTGAGCAAGGCAAGGGGTGAAGTAAACTTCATATGCATCTTCCCCCTGTCTGGAGAAACAAGCTCTGGTGCAAGGGAGACCAGTGTATACTGTTTTGATTCACTTGGTAGGGGGAAAAACCTAGCTTCCCTGCATCTCAGTGACTGGCAGGAAGACCCTAGTCTTGGTATTTCAAGGAAGAGCAGGCGGACTCCATCCAGCTCCTTGCTGTGTTTCAAACTAAACCACTCTGAGAGAAAGCAGGAAGGAGACAAAGCAGAAGGAGGTGGTTCTTCCTGCATAACAGGGGAAGCTAGTAAAGTGTGAATGAAAATTATAGGGAGCTGTAGAAATTTTGATTCCTTTTGCAAAACTAGCTGCAATAGGGAGAGAGCCTTTTTCCAGCACTCCAGTGTAATTACAGAGCAGAAAAGGAGGAGCTGTGCTCTTGAAACTAGTTTGCTTGAGTTAAATTAAAACCTTTATTAAACCTCCTTCAGGGTGAAAAGCATTTAAATTTATTTGGAGGATAGAAACAGCTGGTATGGCCTATCTTTGTTACCATAATAGCCTGTATGACTAATTCCTCTTCAGTCTCTTTGGCTAAGGAAGGTGTTTCAATGGATTAACTGCACAGAGCTGCACTTAATGTTCACACTGGCTCTCAAAGTACTTCTGTTTCAGTTTGCTTTCAGTGGTATATGGGGAGTTTACCATACCTTGGTAAGCTTTCCTCTGTTTCAGCTTCTCAAAGAACCATTGAAAGCACTCTTTTTTTGCTCTTAGTTCTCTTTATTTGGTAATCAGAGGATGGTAGGCCATGTTAAACCAAAGTCAGGCAAAAAGTAGGGCAGGATGAAATAGTTCCAAATGAACATTTGTCCAAAAGGGGATGGGGGAGCTCTTGCTCCAAACTGTGCAGCAGGTGTTACGCTCTAACAGTTATAGGTGGACAAGCTGGGAGTGATACAAGTGTTGACACTGCGTCATCTATATTGTTCCTAGCTTGTCCACATATTTGCTGGAATGTAACACCTGCTTCATGCTCCCTGTCAGCAGTTCCTCTTTTGAAACTACTCTAAATGTACATTTGTGATACCCTTGGAGAATGACTGGTTCAGAGGCATGAGGCTTTGTATGCAGCAGCCTCCGTTGTCAGATACTTTATTTGGTGATGGAATCAATATCTTTGGATCTGAACTAGCCTGGCTATCTCTTCTCCTCTCATAGGTCTCTGGATCCCATTTGCAACTAGGGATTCAGAAATAATTACTAATGAGAAATCTCTCTTCTTTATCTTTGGGTCCTCAAACTAGTTTGTGGTTGAGGTAATAACAAATATGGAGTGGCCCAAGTGAGCATAGTTGTTAAATACTATGCTTAGTTTCAGGATAAAGAAACAGCAAGGACATAGCAGAGGCAGACAAAATATGGCCTGCCAGCTGGATCTAACCAACCAAAGGATTTTTTCTGGCCTGTGGCATTTTTTGGCCCCGCTCATCCCAGGTGCTGGGTGCAGCCCAGGCTGTGGTGTGTGTGGCAGCTGGACTCCTCTTCCTGGCAGCCCCAATGGCAGCAGCTCCTTCTGGCTGCTGCTGACACTGTCACCACCACTGCTGGACCTGGCCCTGGTACCCTGGCCTGTCCGCCCCACCCCCGCTGCTGGGGGCACTAGACAGATCAGGCAAGGATATCTATGGAGATCAATCCAGGACTCCTGTGGGCTGGCTGAGTGTATGGGATGGGGCCACAAGTGGGCGAGGAGCGGTATCTGGGTGGGGTGGGATCAAATTGGGGTGAAAGCAGAGAGCTGTGCTAGAAGCAGATTGCAGCTCAGCCTTGGGCCCCAGCACCACACTGTCACTGCCCTGCAGTCCTAGCCCTGCTTGTCTGTCCTGCTCATGGACTCTGCTTTACACCCATCCTTGTCCCCATCCCCTCCACCTGGCTGAGCACTCCCTACCCATAGGAGTCCTGGGCCAGTCTCCATGGAGACCACCTCCTGCTCACTCCATCCAGTGCCCCCAGACTGATCTAGTAATCTACTGCTTAAGAAGTATTGGTGAGCTGTTGTGGTCCTGGGGAGGGGAGGGGAATGCTGACCCAGCCCACACAGCTCTCCAAAACTCCCCAAGTGTACTCCCAGCCTAAATAATTGCCCATCCCTGACAGAGAGAAAACTGTCAGGGTAAAATTGGAGATTTTCATTTTGTGGAATAACTAAATGAATTAACTCTTCTCCCTAAGGAGTTATTAACTAAGAATAACTCTTCTTCCCCTCCCTTCCCCCCACCCCAATAAAACTCAAAGTAAAACAAAATAGGTTGAACCTAGGAATTTCATGGCAAAAGCATAAACCTCCAGCATTTATGCTAAAATAATTGCTTGCTATTATGGGGACTTGTTGTCTGGTGCTTATTTCCCCACCCTGGATTCAATCCCAGCTGCCAAACACAGGTGGTTATTGCAAAACTGGCCTGTTGATCCCTGCTTGAGATTTTATACTTTTAAGTTCTGTGTGGCCAAATTGCTAAAGGGATACATAGTGAACTTAGTCACCATGGTACATTGCAGCTACTATATCTACCCTACAGGTAGAAACAGACTATGTAGTGGTATTACTAGCTGGTAAAAAAAAACAAAAAAACATTTTGACATTTTTGTCTATTAAAGCTTGGCAAGAGGTAGTGCTGTGCAGAGGTATCTAAGCCGAATCAGGGAGCAGAATCAGCATTGCCTGACTCTGGCCAGGCAAATATATTCAGCTTCTCAGTGAAGCTAATAGTGCCTGAGCTAGTTCCATGACCTCCTTTATACAGCACTTCATTGTCATGTTGCTATATCTTAGAGATGTAGAGTATTGAAGTACTGAAGTAAATGTCCTAATCTTGTGCTTATCTCTCAATGGTATACAAATGTCTGACTTTTCCCTTCCTGTTTTTTGCTGTTTTTCAGATAGTTATTAAAAAACGAGAACCCTTAAATTTTGGGGTCCCAGATGGAAGTACAGGATTCTCTAGTAGATTAGCAGCTACCCAAGATATTCCTTTTATTAATCAGTCTGTAAGTATGCTGTGTATGGTGATCCTTTATTTGTCAGGTACGTGCTGCTTATTGGTAAAAGGCAAATTCTGTCTAGAATGGAATTGCTGAAGAAGCATTAGAGCTGTTTGAGCAAGTGTTGCTGAATTTAAATTGAGGACTTAGGTGAATCACTAACTTTTTAGCTAATGAAAAGAAGAAATTAGAAGGGAATGCACTGCAAGTCAGCAAGGATGAGAGACACCCTGGGTCTTCACCCATTTCCCAAACCAATTGGCTGTAACTTTTCTGGATATTACATGTTAAGCCAGTGAAGGAATAGAGGAATGACCTGTATTTGTAGTGACCAGTCCATGAAGCTGCACGTACATCCAAATATATGATTCAGCACACATGAAGGGAAATGTTTTCCTTGACTACAGAGGAAATGTGTGCAGTACAAGACCTTGTGGGCTATACATATAACATATGATGATGCTTGTCTAATTTGCAATGTTTAGTTAGGGTTAATTGGATTTTGCAAACACTCTAAAGCTACTAGTTGCACTTTAAGTCGTCTGTACTTTGAGGTCTTATAAATATTCTAATTTTAAATCTTTATAACTTCTGCTGCTTTTTATCCTGGTAATTAAATTTAAAAACTACTATAGTCTATAGATTCTTGCCAGGTAAAAGTTTATTTTAAACAATTACAACATCACCTGTACTGTACAATGCTGAAGGCAGGAGTACCATCCCAGTCTCAACTACTAAAGTTCTCTCAAGGGGTATATAACATGAGTATCCAAGTTCTGCATGTGTTCAGTTCTCTTGCAAACTTGTTGATAGAGGTGTCTTAATTACTGTATCTATCCGTATCCAAGATTACTTTGAATTTAATATGATGCCATTCCCTCCCATCTCCCCCTCCCCCATCTACCCCATTAAATTCTAGACATGGAAAATTATAAATTTGTTATAATTTTCTAAGTTTAGAATCTAAGTATTGGGGGCAGGCAGTGGGGAGGCAGCAGGTGGTGGGGGTAGCATCAGCAGCATACAGATTCCTCCTTCCAGCATCTGCTTCCAGGGAAGGAGGAATTTGTGCGCTGTTACTGCTGTCCCAGCTGAGCCAGACGAAGCAGTATGATACTCAGTTCTAAGTTGAGGCTTGGTTTTCCCCATGTTCAATATGGGGGAGGGAACTCATCTTAGAATTGAGTAAATATGAGATATGTGATCTCAAACTTTTGGCTAAGATCAAACAAGACTGGGGGCATCTGAACCCCAAGGTGTCCGAGCCTGGGGCTAGCACATAGGATACCTGCCTGGATTTGGGGAATATCTGAAGCCCCAGACGGATGGGTCTGGGAGGGAGGATGATTGTCTGATGGTAAAGCTACACAACTTGACACCTGAGCTCTCCTCAGTTGAATTTTGGAACTTGACTATTGGGCTTTGTCCAATTGAATCTGACACTGATTTGGCCTTTGAAACAAAATGTATTAAAAATATAGTTTATACCGGATTGCCAAAAAGAGGCTCAAAATTGTGTTTATAAAACACCTGTGCTAAAAACTTGCAGCAATTTTAAAAAAAAAAGGTAAAATACATCGCTTCTGGATGAACTAAGTCTATAAGTACTATATGAAAATTGCTAAAGCCATGTTTAATTTCAAGCTTATTGTTTTCAAATTTGCTCCTCGCTTCAGGTCTGACAGTAAGGGGAGGGGGAAAGGACTGTCAGGGGGAAAAAGTTGGGGGGAAGCAGAAAGAAAAGGGCCGCCTGAAACCCCCAGATTTGTTTTCCCTACCTGTAGCAGTGGGAAAGGAGTTAAATTCAAGGCAAACCTCCAATAATTAGCTTCTATACCTGGAAAATTATAAGGACTTTATACATTTTCCATCTATAGAATCTGATTACTGGGGGATTGTCTTATTATTAAGGTTGTAGTAAATACAGTATTTTTTCCATGGTTTGTTTCAGCCTGAATTGGGAGATTTGGAGACCTGGCAGGAAAACTCTAATGCCTGGGAAGAAGGGGAAGATGCTGCCTGGCAAGCAGAAGAAGTTCTTAGGTAACTTGAAATATTTCATACCTGACCCGGCTCAGGAGGTAACTGAGCAATGTTTTAGGGACGACATCATTTTAGCCAAGTGTACAATGTAAAATGATTTGCAATATATGGTTAAATAGGACTTTCATTCCCCCCTTCCTCTTCCATTTGTACAACTGTATACTTTGTGTAAATTGTCTTGTAAATAATTCAGGTTAATAGCTCCTTGAATATAGTATTATATGCAATGAGTTCTTGCTATTAAGAGACTAGTCGTGTGTGCCAAGAATTTCGAGCATTAACATGTATTGCTTTACATCTTGGATCAAATGAAAATGAAGTATGCATAGGATGGTATGACAACTAAATTTAAGTTGTGTACGTAAGTGGGGAAATTATGAAAACAGCTAGAGTCTAGAAATAACAATTGCAATCTAAAACACTGTCAGTTTGTCTGTTGCTGAGGCACTTTACTCCTAAGATTTATTCTTTACCGATGTCAGAATTTTACAGAATAATATAAATATCCTAAACTAATGGAAACTTCTTGAAAGGGTGTCAGTGTATAGTACTGCAGAAAAGCTATTCTGTTTAGATTTTTATACTGTGGAGGTAAGCATACCATCTGTTCTGTAATCTTTTTGTTTAAGCAAGTGCACAAAGGGTTAAGCAGACTTTTTTTTTTTTGTACAATACTAGTGTTGAATTTGGAATTTTTTTTCCCCTCCCATAATTCAGTATGTAAGTATTTTCCACAATACTGGCTTAGCATAGCAATTAAGATGCTGTACCGTAAGACATGAAATGTAAAAATACAACTTAATGTAGGGGTTTTCAACCTTTTCGGATTAGTGTACCCCCAGCGGCCAGACGGTGCTCCATCTCCGCCCACCTCTGTATACCCCTAGGGCCTTCTCAAGTACCCCTGGGAGTACGTGTACCCCTGGTTGACAACCCCTGGCTTAATGCATTATTATGGCTGTGCAGTTAGTCAAAGCTGGGGAAAAGTAACAGTCTCTCATCTGTAACTTAGACCAATTTGTTTGTTTTTTATGGTGTTTTTTATAATGCGAAATGCTGAGTAACACTTTGTCAGAAAGGACAGTGGCAGTGCCCCAAGGCTCTGTCCTTGGACCAGTACTGTTTAATATCTTCATCGGTGATTTGGACAAAGGTGTTAAAAGCACCTTGTCCGCATTCGCAGATGACACTAAACTATGGGGCATAGTAAATACACTGGAGGGCAGGGAGTGAATTCAGGCAGATTTGGACAGACTAGGGAAGTGGACAGATCAGAATAGGATGCAGTTCAACAAGGATAAATGCAAGGTGTTGTACCTGGGGAGAGAGAATCTCCAACACACCTATAGACTGGGGGGTACCATTCTGAGCACCACAACAATGGAAAGAGATCACGGAGTCCTGATTGATGCAAAAATGAATGTGAGTCGCCAGTGTGACTAGGTAATAAGTAAGGCTAACTGCACTCTTTCTTGCATCAGCAGGAGTATCACAAGTAGGTCTAGGGAAGTGATAATTCCCCTCTATGCGGCATTGGTGAGGCCGTGGATGGAGTAGTGTGTCCAGTTTTGGGCGCTGCACTTCGAGAGGGATGTGCATAACCTTGAGAGGGTTCAGAGGAGGACTGCTCGTATGGTTGAGGGCCTGCAGGTAAGATCCTGTGAAGACAGACTGAGGGATCTGAATCTCTTCAGCCTCCGCAAAAGAAGGCTGAGAGACAACCTTGTGGCTGCCTACAAACTCATCGTGGGGAGCAGCAGGGAATAGGGAACACTGTTTACCAGGGTGCCCCTTGGGTTACCAGGAATAATGGCCACAAACTAAAGGAGAACAGATTTAGATTGGACATAAAGAAGAAATTCTTTACAGTGAGGGTTGCCAAAATATGGAATGGGCTTCCAAGGGAGGTGGTGCTTTCCCCTATCCTGGAGGTGTTCAAGAGGAGATTAAACAGGCATCTGGCTGGGGTTACCTGACCCCAGCACTCTTTCCTGCCTGGAGCAGGGGGGTCAGACCCGATGATCTACCAACTCTAGAAATCTATGAAACCTATGAAATGTTAAGCATATGCAGTTTATCAAAGTTGTTATCACAATTAGAACATTTTATGTTAACAGGCAGTTTCTTAGATTTTCTGATTATCCACAATTATAAACTGAGGAATCTTGCCAGTATGTTAAGGTTGCTTTTGCTGTTTCATACGTTTGCTTTAAGGAAAGAGAGAGCAACAGAGGAAGAAGGTAATAATTAGGTTTTCAGTGTTGTCTTGTGTTGAATAAGAGGAGCATTCTCACCTTTTGCTTCTTCACTGGCAGAAGATTGCTTTCTTTAAAAGGAGCATCACATCTGTTTATATTTTAACAACAACTCTCATAAGAAAAAGACTCTTTCATATGACAGTATTTGTAGGATCTGTTCAGTGAGAGATACTAGAATTAGGTTGGGGTTTTTTTAAATACAATATAGAAAAGTTGTCTTTCAGTTTATACCAGTGAAACCTTGAATATACTACTCACACAAACTTCCAGCAGTAGTCTCTGTGTCCCAACTTTCTGCAGAAGCCAAGCAAAGAGGCACCATATTTTGACACTACAGGAAAAATAGAGCTTTTAGTAAAGTGCTTTTATTTCTAATATGAAAATCTTTAGAAAATTAATCTTTTTTTTGAAAATGTTTTAAGCTTACTGAAAAAAAATGCTACTGTGAACTCAGCTTCATTTTGCTGTAACCCTGTGTGAAAAATATTTAATTTGTTCCTAATTGAGTCAAGATAAAGACGCTTATTTATATTCTTACTCTGTGGCAACTCAAATAGTTGAACCTGTTTTATTCGCCTGTTTTGGAACTTAATTTAGCTTGAGGCCAAGTTTGGAAACGCTGGCACACTTCTAAAAGCCAAGCATATAAAAACAAGATTTTTTTTTGGTCATTTTTTATTTCGAGGTTCCACTCAAATGCAATTAAAATAACTTAAAATTATATCATTCTTGACTTCTTGACTTCAGTATTGAACTAGTCATTTCTCAGGCCCTGCCTTTCTCTGAGGTATCTTGTTAATGTATCTTCTCTCCTGAAATATCTATGAGCCATATGGCTTAAACTCCAAGTTTTGTCAGCATAGTATACATGTTCGCCTATGTTCTTAAAGTGTCTGTGACCCCTTTTAGGAAAATCAGTGTGCCCGTAAGAGAATATCCGTGACTGATGCATGACATAGCAGATAATGTATTGCCCATTTGAGGGTAGAAAGGGAAACTGAGGGGGGAAGATGATGCATTCTCTTATATCTTTTCACTAAAAAAATATTAAGCTGCAACTACCCGCATCTTTTGCAGATTTAACATATTTCTCTATGGGATGTAACAGTTGCAGAAGGATCCCTCACTCTAGATACAGGCATCTCGCACAGAGGAACCATGTTAAAAGCATGATTAAGGTTGCGATGTCAAGTACTCAAATTCATGCTTGGCAGTGACGAGTCTGGGTTTTTAATCACTAAAGCTGAAGTCTGTATTGTGTGGGTGTGTCTGGACAGCAGTTGTGTGGGGTTTTGTTTTCTTTTGTTTTGCAGAGGTTTTCACAGGCCAAATCTAGGTGCATTTTCAAGGGGATTGCAAAGCAGATCCTGTGCCTAAATTTCAAATTTGTCTGTTGTTTCAAAGCATGTGGCACTAGAAATTTTTTCAAGGAAAAGGTGATCTGCTCCAGTCCACCCGCCTCCCTCCCACATAGCAGCAGTAGTGTCAGCCAGTGGGGACCAAACTAGAGAAGCCAGGACTGTCCCAGTTTTCCCAGGATTTATGATTACCCTGCTTATAGTGATATTAAGGATGTGAGTAGAGAAAGAAGAGGATCAAGTGGCCTAAAGTTATTTTTACCATCCTTCATTGTGGGTGTTTTACCCTCTGTCCCAACCTGGTCACTTGCAAGACAGCAGTGTAACTCTCTGTTAGCAGTGTAATCTTGCTGCATAATCCAGCTTCATGAAATGAAAATTTGGGTAGTATGAGCCTCTACAAATTACACCCTGACATGGCTGGAAAAGGAAGCAAAATCTAATGAACACTACTTGTAAATAACTCCTTCTGAATGCTATACATCTTCTAGGATATTCAAAGCAAATAGGGATGGGGATGCAGGTTCCCTGTACTTCTCTTTCCCTGAATTCATTTGAGAGGGGGTTTACAAAAGGCACTGATAGTATCTTGAATTTTGTGTATCCCAGTTCAGTACAGTGACCTGACAGGAGTCTGTCAACCAGAGAGGGCCAGAGTGGATTGCAGTCCAGTCACATTCTAAACATTTCTGTCCATGTGTCAAGGATTGCAAAGTGTGATGTAGGAGCTAGGAAAGGACATCTAGTTCCCTCCTAGTTTATTTGAACAGCTAAAATGCACTAGAAGCCAAAAAGTTTCTCCATAAGGTTTATATACAGAATTTGCAAATACAAGTCACCATTCAGCAGTGCAATTGCTTTTTAGAGTTTGTTTCAGAATCTTATTTCCCTCCCTTGTTTCTTTCAACTCACACAAATCTTTCATGTCTTCCCATTCTCTGTATTTTTTCCTGTGGGGTCGTCTGCTGATGTGCTACCTACTCCTCCTTCAAGTCCCTTCTGGAAATGTGCTCTTTCCAATAAGCCTGCACACCCAAATCCTCCTCTTTAGATATGGTAATTTGGAATGAGGCAGGGTAGCAGGGGGAGAAAAGATCCTTCTTCAAAACTGGTAGCTTTTACAAGCATGCCGTGCCTGAAGTGCGTGGTCAGTCTTTCTAGTTTTGTTGCATTACGCTTTTGTCCTTCCTCGTTTCTGCATTCTCTTTTTGTGGTAAGAAGTCCCCTCCTGTGCAGAAACCTTGTCTGAAGAAAACCTCAATCTGATTGTTCAAATGTAGGTGCCTTTTGGCCACCCAGCTTCGAATTTGGCTTTTAAAAAGATGACTGTTCTCTGCTGTTCTTTGTGCATCTCCGATCTATCAGTACAGATGAAGTCAGTTTTTGTCTTTTATTTTTTAAGGATTACAAATTTTACTTTTCTTTTTAATTGAAAGAAAAATAAAAAATCTGCTTATAGTAATACAGGCCTTAGATTATCCTAATTTCAAATATACTTTTAATTATTTATATAAAAAATGGTGGTTTAGGAAGTCCTCAGTACCCTTTAACTTAACTCATTTTGAATTTGTGTCTCTTACTTGTTTCCACCCTGATTCTGTGTATGGCTTGAAGAAGCTCAAGTTCACCTGAGAAGTTAAATATCCTGTGCTGCCTTAGTATCGATATAGCTAGCCTTTACAATGGAGTAAGTGCTGACATTGACAGATTTCTAAATGAACTATCTCAAATTTGTGATGTGCAGAAAAGCTTTTTCTTTAATTATGTTTTGCTTTCTAGTTAAAGGTGACAAGGGAGAGATCTACTACTTCTAAGAACTCAAACATTGGGCCGATTTGCCAGCTGGTTTAGATACACAAAGATGCAGACAGGTGACTAGTTGAAATTTTTCAAAAGCACTGACGTAGATTGTATCTAGGTGACTCTAGTTTCCATTGAAGCCAGTGGAAATTAGACATCTAATGCCTCATAGTTTTCTTCAGAGTCGTGTAGCTGCATATACATTCAAGTTAGTTTTCATTTAATAATAATTTTAAAATGTTATCTTCACACATTTTAATTGAATTCCAACTTTCATTCAAATTCATCTTAATGAAAATAATAAAAGAAAAATACTATGCAGTAAACAAATAATGAATTATTCATCATTTCTAATTTAATAGAAATATAAAAATGTGTATAAATGTGTGTTGAGCTATATAATTGCACCATTGAGTATAGTTATGATGCGTCTTTATGCTTAGCAAAAAAAGTACCAAATTAAGTATAGAATTTCTTCTTAGTTGCAAGCAATATTGTAGTGGCTGCCAATGATTACATACCACTGAAAATAAATATTTGTCTAGTAAAGTAACTGAAATCTATAATTAAACAGTGTTTAACCAATTGTTTAAAATAGGTAATTTTAAAATCAGTCTATCCTGGCTTCTTTTTAGTTGCCAGACTTTTGGTTTAGGCACATAGCCATTGGCAAGTAAACATAGCAGTAACACATTATAGGATTGGTATCAAATGAGAAAAAGGAACACTTTTAGCCTGTAAAAAAATAAAAATAAAAAAAAATACTGGTTCTTTCATAAGCTAAACTTCTCCAATTTTTGTATTACCTTGATTTTTTTCCCCACCATATCATTGTCTATATTCAGAAGTCTGGGTAGTGACCATTAATGTTCAAACTGGCAGCAAGAAGTGATACACTTTTATCAAGACCGTTTGCTATGAACATTGGCCATTGGGCCTGCTGTTGATGCATTTCTCACATCACAGATGTTATTTGTGACTGCCTTTGAAATCTCCTTTTTATCAGACATGCCTGCTTTTTAGATTGTTTATCTACAATAAAAATTTCTTGGATAGCCAGCAGAGGGTGCAGTAAGCTTCTTAGAAGTTTTACTGCAAATGAGAATTTTCTGCATAGTTTTCAGTTTTAAAATATATATGTATGTATATGATCTGATGCTGATGGTTCTAACTCCTCAATTTCAGGGCTGCTGTTACTTTCTGGTAATGCTGTGTATTTCTCTCTGTGTTTTTGAAACCCCATTTTTTTGTGTATTTAAGCTGTTTATAAATGTGCTATTTTCTCTCTCAGTTCTTTCCATTTCCCCTACCCAAATCACTGGCAACCACTGTTAGGCTGCTACTGTGAAGTGCATAGTAGTATGTCTGCCTTTTAGCTTGTGAAGTTGGTGGAAATGCAGGTTGCAAAACAAAACCTTTCTTATGTGGGCTGAGGGTAGCTGGCTTGGTTGGGTGGGCGGAGACCCACAAAAGGTTTGGGCATTTGTGCCCAGGGTCCTAGTGCAAAAGTTTGATAAATATCTCTGGTTTTCCTTGACATTTTATCCTATTGGTTACACTGGAGTGATGTTGTAGCTGTGATGGGAGAGGAAGTATGTGAGAGGCAAGGATTTTTGGGGGTGATATCTTTTATTGGACCAACATGGTTGGTAGAGACTTAGACAATCTTGCAAGAGTTAGGGCACTCTGAAGAAGAATTTCTATCCTTATCCTCTTAGTTATGCTCTGAAACCTTATTTTATTATACCACAGAACCCCAAGTAAGACATGCATCCTGTTTTTTGGGAAGGCAGAATAAAGAGGGAAAAAAAAGATTTTTCCAGGGTTATGGTTATATGAAACAGTGACAGAGCCTAATTGACCTCTGGAGATGCATTCTCAGTTTGATAACTGAATCTAAGCATCACAGAGATGCTTTAACGTTATAAACCCTATTCCATGATGATATTGTTGAGTTTTTTAACATACCGTAAATTAAAACTATCTTTAGGTTTCTTGTTTTAAAAAAAGCATCTTAACAAAAAATAAATAAATAAATAAATGCGATTAAATGAAAACATCAAATTTAAATACAAGTCTGATTTTTATTGTTGATTTTTATCCACCCTGGTTGTAGCTGTGATGATCCAAAAACTGTGAGAGGCGAAAATTTCTTCTGGCAATATATTTTATTGGACTACATAGGGTTAGATCAGCTTTCAAGCACAAGACATTAATTCTTCCTTGGGTCTCTGTGTTCTAATGTCTTTTTGAAGCTACCTAGTTGGTGCAATAAAAATAATGCCCTAAAAATTCCTGCCTCAAGTGTTTAGCATACTTTGATCTAGGATTGCAGTCACCTCTTTGCTTTACTGCGTTTTACTGCTTATCAAATGCAGAATTACAGAAGATGGCTTTGATGTGTTCCTCCTTGGTGCATGGATGCAGTTGTTGCCCTTGTGCCACTCAGCTTTCACTCTTGGGGAAAAATAAAATGAACAAATTCTATCTTGTCTTTTTCTCATGAACTACATGTATTTGTGTTCTCATGGCAACCAGAGAGGTGACTCTGAGCAAGTCCTTGGAATGTCTTAAGTAATGACAGCCTGGATGTTGAGAGTATCAGCAGGAAAAGGCTACATTGAGGAATCTGTGCCTTTTCTTTTTCTTTAGTTTTTGCCCCCAAATGCTGTACTTCTGTACTGTTGAGATTAGAGATGGACTGAGCAGTGATGTTCTCGTACAAAGTAACCAAAATTTGAGTTCTCAGTACTTGTATATTGTTTTAGATCAGTTTCTAGTGTTTAAACCTTGTTTTAAATGAGTAATGGTTTGACCGCTGACGTCACTAAGAAGCTACCTGCTTAGCACTTAGCAGAATCAGGCCCCAAATGTCCTAGAAATCTGGACTATTGAGCTACACTTTTGTTGTATACACAAATGGCTAACTAAAATTCTGTGTAATAGAACTAAGAAAAGGTAGAGAATCAAACTGGCCTGTATAAATACTTTCTATCTAGTTTCTTTTTTAATAACAAATTGTAGACTAATGCATACAGATTTGAAATGGCAAAGTTTTATACAACCATGGATGTTCCATAAATATTTCTGTCAATTTTATATTTTTGTCAAGCTAGAGCCATATGTGAAGTAGCCTTGTAGAGTTCAAATCACAACCCCATTTATCAATAACAATTAGGTATTGTCTTATTTTTCCTTTCAGATTTAAGGAAATAGATAGAATTTCAAAAGATAGATTAGATTAGTCCTTAGATTATTAAGATGGTTAATATACACATTTGAGGGAGTGGGAGGAAGGGAATCAAAGTTCCTGGTTTGGGGAGGCAGGACCGATTCCAACACTAGTTGTTGCATCACCAGCTGGAGTTTGAAAGTATTTTAGGCAGTGTGCAAGAGCTTAACTGATTAGTGAAAGGGCAGGGGAGGGAGGCACAGAAGAATCAGTTTGCTTGGGGTGGGTATCAGAAGAAAAGTCTCTCCAGCTTTTGCAGTGAGGAGTAGGAAAGGCAACAAGACTTGCTGGAGCGAAAAAGAGAAAGGGAACTTCAGCAGGATGAATTCTTTGGTCTCTAACTCTCTGGTGGTTTTGGGGGGATCTGTTTCTGACAAATTTTTATGTAGCTTCACTTTTCTTATAACTGTTTTAATTAACTGTAATTCCATCCGTGGATAATGGGTGTCCTGAAATCTTGAGATAGTGATGGCTATAGCATAAAAATGCATTCAAGAGACATTACCGTAGGAGATTTCAGTAGATATCAGGGGTAGATCCGCAGGGGATGCAATGGTGCAGTCACACCCCCATTTGCTTCCTCCTGCTGATGTAGGAAGGAGGGTTTCAGCTCCTTATGGCACAGTGAAGGTGGTGGCTGTAAGGGAACTAGAACAATTCCCCCGTCTCTCTCTGCCTCAGCACAGGCTTGCAAAGAGCTACTTCTGCTCTCTGGATATAACAGGGTTGGGATGACGGTTGTGGTGGAATATTGCTCAGACCACATGAGAGCTGTGGTTGCAGCATTACCTCTAACACATCTTGGGCCCCCTGCATGCCAGTTACCAGGGCTTGGACATAGGCAGGGGTTCCTGTTGGGGAATGCTAGTTTATTGGGGGTAGAAACGGGGGTGGTGAATGGGGCATGAACTTGGGGAAACCATTTTGGAGGGGGCACCAGCCTGAGAGGCCCAGAGCTCCTGTATGGACTGGGGGTAGAAGGGTTCTGCAAGCAGGGTACAAGAATCCTATGCCCCAGCCACAGCAGCTGGAGCCCACCCCCACACAACAGCAATAGCAGCTTGAGTGCAGGGAGCTCAAGCAATACAGCTACTGAGGTCAGACCATCAAGATACTGCTGGGAGCCCCTGAGCAGGGGGGACATGCAGGGAACATAGATTCATAGACGTTAGGGTCAGAAGGGACCTCAATAGATCATCGAGTCCGACCCCCTGCATAGGCAGGAAAGAGTGCTGGGTCTAGATGACCCCAGCTAGATGCCTATCCAACCTCCTCTTGAAGACCCCCAGGGTAGGGGAGAGTACCACCTCCCTTGGGAGCCCGTTCCAGACCTTGGCCACTCTAACTGTGAAGAAGTTCTTCCTAAAGTCCAGTCTAAATCTGCTCTCTGCTACCTTGTGGCCATTATTTCTTGTAACCCCTGGGGGCACCTTGGTGAATAAAACCTCACCAATTCCCTTCTGTGCCCCCGTGATTAACTTATAGGCAGCCACAAGGTCGCCTCTCAACCTTCTCTTGCGGAGGCTGAAAAGGTCCAGGTTCTCTAGTCTCTCCTCGTAGGGCTTGGCCTGCAAGCCCTTAACCATACGAGTTGCCCTTCTCTGGACCCTCTCCAGGTTATCCGCATCCCTCTTGAAGTGCAGTGCCCAGAATTGCACGCAGGACTCCAACTGCGGTCTGACCAGCTCCCGATAGAGGGAAAGTATCACCTCTTTGGATCTATTCGTCATGCATCTGCTGATGCACGATAAAGTGCCATGAGCTTTTCTGATGGCTTCGTCACACTGCTGGCTCATGTTCATCGTGGAGTCCACTAGGACTCCAAGATCCCTTTCCGCTTCCGTGCCACCAAGCAGGTCATTTCCTAGGCAGTAGGTATGCTGGACATTTTTCCTCCCTAGGTGCAGCACTTTGCATTTCTCCTTGTTGAATTGCATTCTGTTGTTTTCTGCCCGCTTGTCCAATCTATCCAGGTCTGCTTGCAGCTGTTCCCTGCCCTCCCGCGTGTCCACTTCTCCCCACAGTTTTGTGTCATCTGCAAACTCGGACAGAGTACACTTCACTCCCTCGTCCAAATCGCTGATGAAGACAGTGAAGAGTATTGGTCCTAGGACCGAGCCCTGCGGGACCCCACTGTCCACACCCTTCCAGGTCGAAACCGACCCATCCACCATGACTCGCTGGGTGCGACCCTCTAGCCAATTCGCCACCCACTGGACTGTGTAGTCATCCAAGTTACAGCCTCTTAACTTGTTCACCAGTATGGGGTGAGATACTATATCGAAGGCCTTCCTGAAGTCTAAGTATACGACATCAACCCCTACTCCTGCATCCAGGCGTTTCGTAACCTGGTCATAAAAAGAGACTAGATTAGTCAGGCATGATCTGCCTACTACGAACCCATGCTGGTTTCCCCTCAGCGTAATTAAGCCTGCCGGGCTCTCGCAAATGTGAGCCTTGATAATTTTTTCAAAGACTTTGCCAAGGACGGAGGTGAGACTGACTGGCCTATAGTTGCCCGGGTCCTCCTTCCTCCCCTTCTTGAAAATGGGGACCACATTGGCCCTTTTCCAGTCCTCCGGGACTTGGCCCATGCGCCACGAGCATTCAAATATTCCCACCAGTGGCTGTGCTATGACATCCAGTGCCTTCAGCACCCTCGGATGGAGCTCATCCGGGCCTGCCGACTTAAAGGCATCCAGATCCTCCAAGTGAATCTGCACCATCTCAGGGTCTACGCATGGCAGTCTGGCGCCTTGCTGCTGCCTCTCTACAACCCCAGTGAGAGACTTGTCTTGCCCCTCTCTTAGGAACACTGAGGCAAAGAACTCGTTGAGGAGTTCAGCCTTGTCCCCTCTATCTGTCACCAATTGTTTCTGCCCATTTAGCAGGGGTCCTATTCCTCCCTGGGCCTTCCTTTTACTCCCTATATTTCTAAAAAACAATTTTTTGTTATCCTTTACTTGGGATGCCATCCTCAGCTCCATGGTAGCTTTGGTCCGTCTAACTGCCTCCCTACAAGCGCAGACAGAGGAGGTATACTCCTCTTTGGTAATCTCTCCCTGTTTCCACTTTTTATGTGCCCCCCTTTTGGCCCATAGGCTGCCGTGGATTTCTCTGGTCAGCCAAGGAAGCCTCCTGGCCCCTCTTCCCTCTTTTTCCTCGCATCGGGATCGTCTCCCTCTGTGCCCGAAGGATCATTTCCTTAAGGCACAGCCACCCTTCCTGGGCTCCCATCTCTTCAAAACTCCTACTCTGCAGTGTGTCCTTGACTAATCGCCTGAGTTAATTGAAATCAGCTTTCCTAAAGTCTAGCACTTTCACCCTACTAGTTACCTTAACCACTCGACGTCTTATGAAGAATTCTTTTAATAGGTGATCACTGTCCCCCAGGTGACCACCGATCTGTAGGTCCCCTACCATATCATCCCCTGTTGCCAATACCAGATCCAGTAAGGCATTCCCCCTAGTGGGATCGTGTATCTCCTGCGTCAGGTGGAGGTCCTGTACACAGGATAGGAACCTGCATGAATGGTGGGAACAAGCACAGGAAGGGTGAACTGACTTGCTGCTGCTACTGTAGCAAGCTGACCTGGAGTGGGGGGAGCCCCACGGCTGCTTCTGCAACTCTCCAGTCAGGAGCTATGGGCAGCAGCTGGGCAGGTTGCTGAGTTCAGCTGGATCAGTGGCAACAGCAGACAGGTTTCCTCTTTCTGCCCCTCCTCTCAGCTGTTGGGTGGAGATGTGGAGGAGGGCTGGCAGGGGCAGAAAGAAGAACCTGCCTTCTGCTGTTGCTGCTGTTACCTGTTGAGCCAGCACCCCATGCAGCTACTTCCTACCCCTGGGCCAGCACAGGACACCAAGAGCTCCCCAGGGACCAGATGGAGGAAGGAGGAACCTACCTGCTGCTATACCCTGCTGACCTGGGCTTGCAGGAAATATCTGAGTGAGTGCTGAGCTCAACTGGGGACAGCAACAGCGCAGTGGTCATGGTCGAGACCCTGCTTCCTGCTCTGCCTCGTGTCCCCCACTGGACCAGGTGATTCGGCTGTGCTTTAACACCCAACCCCCCAAAATGGTTTTGAAGGATAGTGCTAGTGGCATGTGCTGCTTCCCTCACCCCATTCCAAATCTTGGCTCTGCTTATGGTAGAAATATATACATGTGTTTTATCTTTAAATGACACAAAATTATATTTAAAAAATAATTTGGCCTGCTGCACTGCACTCTTAAATACCTCTAACCTTCTCCTGGATCATTCTTCCTACCTGTCATGGAAATCTATAATTTTATTAAACAAACACATTCATATTGGGCTAGAAGACCAGCAAAATCAGTGAGAGCCTTACTACTGACTGCAGTAGTCCTTTTGGGTTGAGGCTATGACTAGTATTTCTTGGCAGAAATTGCACTGTTTTTTAAAAGGTTTAAGAAGTTAAAGTATTATGCAGCTAACATATAAAGCACAGCAGTTGCTAGATTCTTATATGGTGATACCAACAGATAAGATCTATACCCTTTGTCCTCACTTGGGAAGAGGGAGGATATTTTTAAGTCATGTTTGCAAATTCACAGCAAAATCCTAGGGGAGATGAAACAGCTGGCAGGTTTCACACACATTAGCAGGGTGAGCTACAAGCAGTAGGAAGCCTGTTTCATAACCTGCCTCTTACCTTGTGCAAAAACCACAGTTTCATTTTCCTGAGGATTTTACCTTGCCATTAGTTGACTTGATTTCACTGGGTGAAAAACATTCATAGGACACAGCCAAAAATACTGAACACAAATGAGTTTGACCTTAGCAACGCACTTAGCACAGATGTGAAATCTGCCCTTCCTGTTGAAGCTTCAGTTATGCGCACACAAACAGGAGGCAAGTTCTGCCATTTTAGGAGCACAAGAATGACTGCTGCTTTACAGAGTCAGCATTTCAGACCATTTTCATAGTTGCAGAAACCTGTTATTTCAGTAAGTTCCAAACTTCATTCATTTAAGAGGCTGCTACTATCTGTAAAACATTAAAATAAACATGGAATCTGGGTTGGCTAATGCAAAAGGCTTTATTCTTTCTCAGAATCTTGTACTGTTTTCTAATGGTGGGAATCCCATGTGCTCTTCTCCAATTGCAGACAGCAGAAGATTGCAGAAAGGGAAAAGAGGGCAGCAGAACAACAAAGGAAGAAAATGGAGAAAGAAGCACAAAGGCTTATGAAGAAAGAACAGAACAAAATTGGTGTCAAACTATCCTAACACAAGCTGTTCAGTGGATGACAGTGTCAGCAGGAGAAGGGGGATTCCAGTCCTACAACACATGCATCATTCATATTAAGTATTTCTAGAACTCCAACACACTGCTTCATTTTAATGCATTCTTTGGGCCATCTTGGAAGCCAGAATTCTCCCATAAATTATCTTGAACTATGTTAGTATATGGATCTTTAAAACTAAAATAAAGTACCGACCCAACAAATCATACTTTGATGGAACAATGTTTCCTGCAATAGCCCTATCCATCACCCTCCTTATGCAAGAACACTGATTGCTGCAGTAACAGTATGATGGTGGAGATACAAACTCTTTTAACAAACAGTTCAGCTCAAGCTTAAAGAGAAAAGGGTGTATATAATTCAGTGGTGGGAAGTCTGTATCGTCTATTATGCTTACCTGAAACACGTGTAATTAAACAGTTTTAAAGAATCTGTTTTTCCCCCTGTGCTTTGTTTCACAAAATTCATGCCAGCACTTCTCTTTATTATTGCTTTAAAAATTAAATATATGGTCTTTTCTGCAGGTCACTGTCCTCTCACAGGAGAAAAAATTGATGCTTCTGATGAATTCATTACCACACATCCAGTTTTAGAATAATTGCAAATGGGGTTTCTGTGGTTGGGGTCAAGTGAAGGCTGGAAATTAAGGGAATGAAAGTTTGCCTTACTTGCATTCCGGGATTGAAATGCCATGTAACCATGGTAGGCAGTGATGTTTCTGGTCTTGAGAATGATGTCAAAATTGTATCAGTCCAACTTGTACACTTCTAATAACTCTTTTCGTTGTAGATGTTGTCCACCATTACAGGAGTATATGGGCTTAGTTACGTAATATATTTGTTTTTAATTAATTGTTTTAATTTAGTTACGTTTTTCTTTGGTGTGTTTCAGATTCACTGTTAAGTATACTGGGATATTAACAGGGCATGCCAAGATTTCCCCAGTAAGTCTCTTGGAGGGCGGGGGGGGCGGGTTAGTAATTCATCTTTACAGAAAGTTGCTGGCTTCCTGCCTGCAGTGGCCAAATTTCACAAGCAGGAAGAGGAGAAACTTTACATTCTATATTGTACCCTGACATTCTTCTGAAAAGGAGCTCTATAAAAGATGCATGTAAGATGGCATATGTACAGTTGCCAAATCTTTGTCTGTCCTGCACAATCTGTTGATGGTCTTTTTGGCTGGCTGCAACCTTTCCAATTTCCTGAAAAGCCCAAACCCCCACTGATCAAAAATATGCTGTACTGATGGCAGGGAGGATCTTTAAAAAGAAAAAGAAAACAAAAACAGCTTCCACTTCTAATTTGTTAACCCAGCCTCTGCTGCTGCTCCTCAGAGGCTAAGAAACTCATTGAGTTTTCTTTTGGCCTAAAAATTGAGTAATTCTCCCCTTTGTGCTTGCTCATCTATTTTATATCTGGGACCAACACTTGACAGGTGCCTTGAACAGTAGATTGACAGGTCTCAAATATCAAGATAGATGAGGGCTCCCCCTTGGGGCTTATTGTCATCTGCCAACAGATCAGGATGAGGGTGACTCTTGCCTGCTTCTAGAGGCACGGTAGATGTGCCTCAAGAACAGGCAGTTTGTAACTAGCTACCCTAACCCAAGCTTGTGTTGAACAGACTGATTATCCCATTGGATAATCTCCTTATTATCCCACTGGAGAAATGTCTGGAACCTGTGCAACACCTGAACCTACTCTATAGACAGTAAAGCAGTTGAGAGCAAACGTTCATCGTCTAATTGACAGAACAATGAGGGATTAATTGACTGGCTTTGAGAGTGGGATTAGAGAGAGAGAACACTGTATTTGTCCTTCCTTATGTTTAATGTTCCTAGAACTGCTTATTAATGTGAAACTTTTTAGTAAATTAAGGTATCACTCCATACGTGCATCATTGCCCATGAGTCACCTTTTGTAACCCAGGACGTGGCATGGAACTGAGACTTCAAATATAATGCATGTTTTTCTTCCTTTTGAGATGATAATTGGCTCTTGCATGCCATGAAGGATTTGTGTGTGTCACTTAAGACAACCAAGGCCATGTACTAGTCCATCCTGCGGGGCAAGTCTGAGCTCTACTTCCTTCTAGTGGATCATTATTTAGTAACATTTTAAACATTGGCTGGGGGTTGGTCTCACATTGCTTAAATTTTTTAGGCACAGGCCCTCCTTCCTTCCTTCCCCTACCCCCCAGTATTGGCCCTCCTCAGTATTATTTTTTAGTCAAACAGGCTGAGGCTGCCAAACTTCATCTGATTCCTTCTGCCATGAACCATTTCCCTATGTATGTAAAAAATCAAAATACTTCCCAATCCAGTTAGCTCATCATTTGGCCCTTCTGTTCTAAGTAAGGATCAAACAGCAAAGGCTGGGGAGTAGCAGTGAGGCAGATCTGATTGTAGACTGCCAAAAATAAGGGGAGAGATGTTGTATCTAGCAAAGATGATGGGTAGGGGTTTAAGACTGCAAGAGGATGGTCTTTCCTTTGGGTTTGCTGTGTCCCATTGGCCAGCTGCGGGGGGAGGAGGTGGCAAGAGAGTGGTAACTGGCTCCCCTGACTTTCTGATGATATGAATCTTCCTTCTCACTATTTTGTACCCCTGGCTTCCATCCCCGAGTCATGGAACTGTGTTCTGTAAATGGGTTCTGACCCATTTCTTTATTCTGAAGAACTGACAGGAACTCTTCTTATTGAGTCAAACTGACAGTGAGGTTTTTTTGCTTTCCCATCAGCAGCGTGGAGACATGATTTGAATAAGTAAAAGCAGGATTCAGAAGTTATTATTAGAAGCAAATGGCAGGTGGAATTGTTGCCCAGTGCAGATGAAAGCTGGAAGAGACTGGTCCCAGAGGTAAACAAGCTGGGATCTTGGTGTCTGGAAGAAGAGGACTGTTGTTTTAAATTGTAGTAATAAGGGGACCTTGGTCTATCTCATAGGTGGGGGAAGAGTTAGAAATCTCTGAAGGAAGCTGTTATGGGTAGTGTGTGCAGTAAGGGAAACTCCTGCATTATGAGTTATATGGTAGGCATTCAGTTAAAGGTCTAGTTCTGTGTCTGTCTGTTACTTGTGTATCCTGGGCAGGTGTATTCATGTCACAAAATGGAACCTAATGCAAATACCAATCAAAGCTGTGCTTAATGCATTAACTTACCTAAATTGTAACTGTGCTTGGAGTCGGTATTGTTGCTTTCCTCTCAGCTTTGCATTGCACCCATCTCAAATTTACATGTTGGACTGCTCTGCTGGGAAATATATTGTTCTTAAGGTGCTTTCTACTTTACCACTGCCCAGAGGGCATGCAGATTGCACTAGCAATGGTAAAAGAAGGATAAAAAATATCTTTGACTTGGCTCCTGAAGAGGTACTTCCAGCCGCTTTAAAGAGATCATCCGTGAGTTCCCCATGCTGCTTCTCAACCTTGAGGTGAAATGTTTTGGTTTGTTAAGAATCTCCTCGTTATCTGAGATTTGCTGAACATGAAGCCTACATTTTTTTGTGTGGGTGTGAGGTCTACTTTTGCCCCAGTTCCTACATATCTCAGACTGTGTTTCTAAAAACCAACCTGGGCTCTAAATCTAAAGTAAAGGCAAATACCAGGACAGTTGGTGGGAGTAAGACAGTGAGGGCCAAACTCTGGCAGGTGGCTTTCCTAGGTGCCACTCTGATCCCTTTACCCTGCCCAATCTCTTGCTCTGCTTTCAGCTCCTTGCCCTGTGGCCCCTGCCTGAGCTATTGCTTTGCTTTTCAGTTCCTTCAACTCTATCTGTGACTGTGTTCCCTTCTCCAGTCTGCTATCACACACCAAAGCTGCCCGTGCATCTTGTGACATGCTGCGGGTTGGCCACCCTTAGAGTAAGGCACTCTACTTAAGGGACAGGGAGGGGCTACAGGAATGGTGTGCCAGAGAAAGCATCTGGATTTGTAATAAGAGAAGAAATGGACTTTAGTTTCTGTATGACAGGACTTTGACTAAATAAACAGCTTGCCTCCTTTAGATTTACATAAATCATCAGTGAATGTGGCCTGCAGTCCTCAATAAGAATTAATGACTTGGGAACTATCGAAGAGTTTAATTAAAGATGCAAACCAACTAGTGGAGCATAGTGCATGTCCACAGTGGTGTTTCTGCAGACAGGTATCATAGTCCAATAACACTTCTATGCAAGCATCTCTTGGTCTAGATCAGTCATTTGACACCCTTGGATATTCCCTATGTGTTGACCAATTATTCCTCTTCCCACAGTTATTTAATACTTAAGCAGTTTATGATCAGTGATTAGTCTGACTTCACAACACTTTGAAGCAAGTGGAATTTGGAAATATTTTCTACCCATTCTACATTGGGAGGGGGGGAAAGCTGGAAAACAATGATGTTAAATGACTTGTGGTCTCACTGCAGGAACATGTGCAACCATCCCCATCCCCCTTCACCCCTCTCCCCCTAGGGCCTATCTCATATGGTTAAGAGCTTGCAGACCAAGCCCTATGAGGAGAGACTAGAGAACCTGGACGTTTTCAGCCTCCACAAGAGAAGGTTGAGAGGCAACCTTGTGGCTGCCTATAAGTTCATCACGGGGGCACAGAAGGGAATTGGTGAGGTTTTATTCACCAAGGTGCCCCCAGGGGTTACAAGAAATAATGGCCACAAGGTAGCAGAGAGCAGATTTAGACTGGACATTAGGAAGAACTTCTTCACAGTTAGAGTGGCCAAGGTCTGGAATGGGATCCCAAGGGAGGTGGTGCACTCCCGTACCCTGGGGGTCTTCAAGAGAAGGTTGGATAGGCATCTAGCTGGGGTCATCTAGACCCAGCACTCTTTCCTGCCAATGCAGGGGGTCGGACTCGATGATCTATTGAGGTCCCTTCTGACCCTAACATCTGTTAATCTAACGGGTGGGACTGCTGCAAAATGCCTGTTAAATAAGCTCTGCAAGCTGCAAAATCCCTTTGTCTTAATGCAATTTAAGCAGGTCCCTGCTCATGTAATACATCAACTACAGAGCCTGTCACCTCTGGGATAGTGGTTGCTGTGGGAGGTGTATCTAAGTGTTCACTGCTTTCTAAGCAATAAGAGTCCAGAGTTACCTTGTGAAAGTTCATCCTTGAGTTTAGTTTTGTTTAAATATCTATTGCTAAAAGAAAACACTGATTCATATTTTCAACATGCTTTACTGTAATTGTGATTATAAATGTTATTTCCAATAAAACAAATAAACAAAAAAATAAGTTAATACACAATACATTATAAACAGTATTTCACATGGCTTGATGACTAGCACGTTTCAAGAAGGATTTGCTTAAGACTTTAAAACAACAATATTCATAAAGTGTATCCACACCCATGTTTATCAAACGTAACAAGATCCGAGACTCTCAACTTACACAACACATTTTCGGTTACAGTCCCTTGTACACAAGACCAGTGGAATGCTTGGGCAGTTACGTATTTTAAGAGAGCACTGTGCAAGACAAGCAATACAATACATGCCAGAAGCTGCCTTGGAAGTATGGTTGTGTTTTTCTTTATAAGAATTGATGCTTCAGACTATATGGAAAGCGTTAGCATGCTTTGTAAAATATGTGTGTGATACACTTAGTGGAAACAAGTCTCAATGCCATCTAGTCATCCTTCACTTTCAAACAACCTTTATGAACATGTTTTTAACTAATTATAGTGCAAATCAAGGAGGCAAGAGCAAAATGACAGACTTTGCCTTTTACATACAATATCTCTTCTGGTATATTACGATTCTCTTCCATCCACCAATCCAACTAATTGACACCCAATAATGGACAGTGAAGTTTATGTTTTGATAATGAAGGGCGTACGACGAAGGGTGTGTAGTGCCATCAGGCAACAGCCACGAAGCAAAGCTCCAATATTGTACATGGGATCTGTTCCTCCTCTCTGAGTACTGAACACCCACATTACAGTTGGTACAACAGGGGCTGCTACAGCCAAAAGATCTATGAGGAAACTGGTGCTCCAGTACCTCTTCATAATGCCTGCCTGAGGGACAGTACTGACATATCTGAATGCCTCATCGTGAGAAGCTCTAAAATCAAGTTCCTTCATGAAATTATTTTCATTAACTCCATAATCCACTTTACAGAACAAAGACTCTGTGGGAGACAAAAGGATGGCAGAATTTGGATCACTTGGAGTTAAGTCCACTACCAGACTGGAGTCACTGAAACATGCAGCAGGAAATCCATCCCAGTCCTTCAGAGCAGAAGATGGGCTCACAGGACTGATGTCTTGTGATCTGAGTATGTTTTGAATGAGCTGCTCCACATCTGGGCTGTATGGCACCACATCAGTCTGAATGGCCTGTTCCATCACCACAGTGTCATCACTTTCCTCCCTTTCCTCTTCCTGGAAGAAAGCTACTTCTTCATCAGGAACACTTTCAAATGCATTTTGGCTTATGGTAGAAGGTCTGGCAGTGTAGCTGTAGAGGTCCTGATCACCAGATTCATGTGCAGTCGTGGTCATAATCTCTTCAAATAAATCAGTCCCAGTGGACATGTCATCATTGAGCAACACTCCACTGTCTGCCATCTCCTCTGTGGCTTGGTCCTCCATTACTAGGCTGTCTGCCATTTTGGAATATGCTGTTAAAAACTTACTGGGTGACCCGCACACGTACTCTAGACCCTGCTCATCCCTCAAAGAACCATTCTGAGCCATCTCCATGCTATGAAGCAAGGATTCTAGTTTCTTGTTTTGGATATTTATATCTATGAAATATTTCTGAATCCCTTTGTCCTTCTCAGCTAAGCTATTTTTCATAGTCTCAATAACCTGCTTGAGTTGTTTGATCTCTTTTCTTGCCTCCTTCAAAGCCAACTGTGCTTCCACACGATGGCACTCTTCTTCAATCCAGTCTTCCCGCATGCGTGCCAGCTGAGACTTAAGCTCCTCTATTTCTGTTTCCCTGAAGCAAAAGCAAAATCATTTTGTTGCCCAAGAAAGTTTTAAGAAGAATTAAATGATTTCTAGCTTTTAGTGGAGCTCAAGAGTTAGTTTAAATGACAGCTAAGCTAGGCTTGGAATTGTATAAGCAAAAGAATTAGGATTTTGAGATGCTGAAAAGTTTAGAATTAGGGTTGTCCTTGACGAATAATAAATCTCAAAACTACAGCTGAAGTGTCTTCAGCATAAAGTTTTTTCAACTCCAGGGACAAGGAGTGTGTTTTAGTTTTTTCCATTTCTTTTCTCTTTTTAATATATTTGACACAAACTTTGTGATAGGCATCTGGCTGGGGTCATCTGACCCCAGCACTCTTTCCTGCCTAGGCAGGGGGCCGGACTCAATGATCTGTTGAGGTCCCTTCCGACCCTAGCACCTATGAATCTATGTGACGGTTTAAGTAACAAGGATAGAAGTGCATCCTCTGATATCCTTGAAGTATGTCCTGAGGCTCTATAGGTTTCTACTCTTAGCACTCCTGGAACTGCCTGATGAGCTGTTCATTGCGAAGTCCTGAACTGCTTCTTACGATTTACTGCTCATTTGATTTCATTAAAACCACAGAGCCTATCCTAATTTAGGATTAGAAATTGTTTAAGAAGATTTTCTGAAAGGCTTTAAATAGCAGCATTGCTGCTCATTTAGTCTTTCAGGTTCCAAAAAATGAATGATTACATCTCAGCCAATTCCAAGATAGCAGCAGTGTAAATACTTCATTAAAAATAAAAGGGAAATAATCAAATTGGCAGTATCTGTAATGCTTCTGCTATTCTGGAGCTAGACTGTTCTCGGTGATGGCAGATGATAGAACAAGGAGCAATGGTCTCAAGTTGCAGCAAAGGAGGTTTAGGTTGGATGTTAGGAAAAACTCTCACACTAGGAGGGTGGTAAAGCACTGGAACGGGTTACCTAGAGCAGTGGTGGAATCAACCTTGGAGATTTTTAAGGCCTGGCTCGACAAAGCCCTGGCTGGAACAATCTAGTTGGGGATGGTCCTGCTTTGAGCAGGGGTTTGGACTTGATGACCTCCTGAGGTCCCTTCCTTCCAACCCTAATTTTCCATGTTTTTATTTGATCAATGGAAGCATTTAGAGGGGGAGTCTATTGCACAGAGATGGTAGCAGGCAGGAAAGAGGTTGGGGCAGAAACAGTAGCATAACTAGGCGAAAGGAAGTGGGGTACCAGCCCTGGGCACTGACTACTGAGGGAATGCCAGAAGGCTACCCCCTCCACCCCAGAAGTCTTTGCCACTACAGGGGCAGCCTTGCACGCCTAGCCATGGGAGCTGGGCAGATGCAGTCCTGCACTAAGTGTATCTGGGGACAAGCAGAATAGTGCTTCACCCACAACCACTGGGGAGTCTTTGCTACAACAGGCACAGCCCTGTGTCCAAGAGCATATATGGGGAGGTAGGGAGCCAACGTGTCACTGGAGCAGCTCCTGTGGAGCCTGCACCAGGGGGCTGCTGCCACTCAAATTGGTGCGGCTATACTGTGCACGTGCCTTCACCCCAGACACTGAACGAACTTATTATCCCTCTGGGCAGTGGCCCCTGTACACCACTCAGGTGTAGCTTTGGGAGGATAGCAGTGGCAGGTGCATTCACTGATGTTGCTCCATGTGCCTGGGGACTACAAAGAAGTCTTGCGGGTCTGTACAATAATCTGTGCCTCACCCTTTCCCTGGGGGTGAGGTATCCTTCCCTTTGCTTCTGTACATGTTATCTATAGGGACCTGCTTTGGTACTAAATCTTAAGCCTCCTTTTAATTAAAGAAACAGCAAGCATTGTTGTGTGATGTAGGATGTCACTCTTCTGCATAATATTGAGACAAAGGACTATTGTGAGAACATCCACACAAAACACAAATTCAGGCAGGCCCACTGTGTCATAAAAGAACTTTCGTTCAATGGGAAAATATGAAATTTTGTTTGCTTGTTTAAAAGCTAATTTAGAATTGGCCGTTTTGCTGCAACTTCTTGTGCTACTAGAAGTCTTCTCCTTGGGACATGAGTGCAGAAAGGCTAGCCTGAGACGCTCACAAAGCTGCCAACCTCTGTAAGTACGCCACATATTCATTAGCACAAACAGTTTCATGTGTAAGAGACATTGGAACAATATCACAATGACTCATACATTTGTCCTTTTGATTATTTTTTTTTTGTGATTTTTTTTTTTTTTAAGAAACTAACTCCAGAAAGCAGACCACTGGCTCCTTTCCATAATTTAACTGGATAGCGTATGTTCATTGAATGAATAGCTTATGGAGCCTGCAGCAGTAGTAAACAACTTACATCAGCTTGTACCAAGCTCTGAGTTCCTGACTAAAAAAAATGCTGAAATTGAGAACACATAGGTGGTTAGCAGTGTTAGTCTAATGTTAGGCAGAAGATAGGGCATGGTGGCACCTTGGAGACTAACTGGTTCAGAGGGGCATGAGCTCTCATAGGTTGCAACCTACTTCATTAAATTCATAGATTTCATAGATTTTTAGGGCCAGAAGGGACCCTGGGGGTCAGGCTCTATTCAAGGCTAGCATCTAGCACAGGGGTGGGCCATTATTTTGGGCAGAGGGCTGCTTACTGAGTTTCGGCAAGCCATCGAGGGTCGCGTGACAGGCAGCCCAGGACAGATTAATATTAATTTTCTAAATTTTTTAGGGGCCCTGTGGGCCAGATATAATGGCCTGGCAGGCTGCATTTTGCCCACCCCTGATCTAGCAGGTACTGATTTTATTTATATATATATACTGTGTTTTCCTGAAAGGAGATGTACCTTTCTTGAAGCTTGCTTTCTGATTCCTTCAGTTTTGTTTTTAGGTGTCGCACTGTAACTTCTTTCTGTTGCAGGGGAGTCAAATACTGTTCAGGATTTGGTGCCTTCACACCATGATTCTCACCACAAGATGTGTATCTTGGTGATCGTCTGAAAAAAGAAGAAAAAAAAGTTATTTTGCAACTCTTCCTTCCTAATAAAAGGAGCATTCTGCCCAAATGCTGACTAAGACAAAATTGAGTTTACACTTGACTCAGTTTGGGGGGTTGCTCATGGTAGGCATTAGTCATGTAATCTGGTAAATTGAGTATCTGCCAGTTTGTGGGTACATTAATAATTTTGTTCTTTACTTGATTTTGGTGCAATAATAAGAGATTACATATCTAATTTCTAAATATATAGACACTATCTCATAGGGTAGAGTTTTCTAGAAGGATATCATATGGCCACTGACCGAGGTGCATATGATGGCTACAGCCTATGAGTGATTGAGGAACCTATTTGGGTCCCACAGGGTTGTGTGGATGCACGTGCATGCATACATGCATGCTGAGTTTAAAAATTACACACACCTTCTCCTTCAGTTAATGGTCTGCATGTGACATCACTATACAATCAAAACAATGACAAACTGTGATGAACTACAATTCTGCCACCTGAAAGTTGTTGGCTTGGAAATGAAGTCTGACTAAAATAGACACTAGGCTCCTAGAACCGTATTTTTTTGTGGTGCTGAAGTGACAAAGCTTCATGGTAACATAAAAATAGGATGGAGCACATTGGTTTCAATTGCCCTTTGGCCAATATCACAGTCTACACCCAAGACAGGCACAAAATGGTTTGTTCTGTAATCTGGGTAACAGTCATGCAGTACAGGATAGAGAGGATAAATTAACAGAACTACAGCTGCATTGACAGAATGAGCACTTGCCTCATAACAGGACTGCTGTCACTTCCTTTGTAGGAACCTGAATTACTGCTACTGGCTGAAGAAGCCCCACAGTTCTGATGGATGTTAACAGGACTCAACTGATTTCTGCCCAGCATTGACAAAAGGTCCTTCTCACGAGAAGTGGGCAGGCTGCCTCCGGTCTTGTAGGATGAAGTTCCATTGTTCCGTCCATAAGGGCCACGACTGAAGGGGAACAGAAATGAATGAGATTTGTTGGATTACATTGCTTTGCACAACTCAAAGCATTTCTTGTTATAAGGTCATCCCATGTTCTACCAAACTAAATATGCAAGAGCAGTTGGGAGAAAGAAGTCTCGAGTGTTTCCAGGTACCATACCTCTTTCATTGCCCTTGAAGACGCTAGAATCATGTGAGGCAGCAATGGCTTAACTAGGGCTAGGCAAAAGAGGCACCAATTGGTTGTGGTGGGGACATAAAGTGGCTGCTGCTGGCAGTCTGACAGACTGAAATTGCTGCTGCCTCTGTGCCCTGGGTGCCCAGTTGTATCCTTATGCTACTGAGACGGACAACTACAGCATTCTCATTCTTTTTTGCTTATTGTGTCTGTTGCTTCTACCCTGCTGTCACAATCCCAATGCACTCCTATGTTAGTGAACTACACTTTTCAGTTACCCAGTATATATTCAATCTAGGTGATTAGAAGCTGCAGTCTATTTTGGTATTTACCAGGTCTAAAAGACTCAGATTTGAGTTTCTCCAGTCAGGTTTGTAGCAGGATGCCTGTCCTTGAAGGCCAGGCGATGAAGGTGTGTAACAGGATTTGTCATGGCTTTTAGCAGGTGTCATGAGAGACCATAACGCACAGTGAAGAGAGATTTTGCTTGAATTACTTTGTCTCCTGCCAAACTGAATGGTTTGGCTGTCAATGGGCACATCTACACATGCATATGAATGTATTGCAATAAACTCTGGCACATACCACACTGGAGTTTGCTGCCAGGTGCTGCATTTACATATGTGCCCGGGACTGCAGCTGGCAGTGGATCTGGGGGAGTCACCCTGCCACTCCAGCCTGGCTCTACGTGCTGCAGAGGGTCTGGCTGGGGCACGAGGGTGCTTCAGTGAGGGGGCTAGCTGGCAGGCAACTTCTGCAGTGAAACACCCTCATGCCCCAGCCAGCCAGGTCAGCATCTACACATGCATTGCTGTGCATGAAAACATTCTACAACAGGTTACTTGTATTTATAAGTACTATCCTGCTGTGGAGTTTATTAGTTTCCTGCAGCCTAATAGGCCTGCTCATGTAGATGCTGAGACACTTACTGTGGAGCTAGTTAGTCAACTGCACAGTAAATGTCTCATGTAGATGCACCCACTGCCAGTTGTCACGTACTTAGAAGTTGTCTGAATGTGCCTGAGGAATGCTGCATTTATATTACTTTTTGTTTATTTTAAAAGAGCTTAGTACTTGGAGAGCTTCAAGACAGTGCTGCTGCTTTCTCCCAGACCCTTTCAAACCTACAAATTCATTTTTTCTGCCTGTGTGCATGAGAGAGAGAGAGAAAAAACACATGCACAATTCTGGTCACTGCTCTTCACTTTCAAGGAAATGTGGCACTCCAAAAACACCTTTTAAAGTTGCTCTTTGATTTGTATACTTTTCTGTTCACTTTCACAAATCCTCAACATTCCCATTCTTGCTCCTGGAAGTTGTTCTTCTAAACTGTAATCAGAAGTGAAATCACTTTATTCTTTAAAGGAAAAAGAACAAAATCAGGCAGCAGTAGAGTAATATGTAATGTATAAATGAAAACATCACAGAAATTCTAATGCCAACATCTCTTCTGAAAATTGTCTGAACTGGTTTCCTCCCTCTGCTGAAAATGGAACACTTTATAAGGAACAGATGGTTGAATTGCTGCACTGCAAGCCAGCATCCCAGTGCTGTGGTTTGGGTGGCTTTATACAGAGCTTACACTGAAGTGCCTGATTGAGCGTTATGATATCACTGCAGTGTTACAGAATTAAAAGTGACATAATTGCATCCAATGGCTTTTTAAAAATTATTAAACAGAATAAATGCTAACATTTTAAATAAAGATGCATCTGTATGAACACTGTACAAGACTTCTGGTCACCTTTTTATATAGTATGCCATGATATAGCTGTGGAAAAATTGGAAGATTGTGGGCTTAACTGCTCAACAGTTCAGTGGGTGGAAAACAGCTGCATGGTAGGAGCCAGAGAGTTCTCATGAAGGGACCTATGTCGTCCTGGTGAGAAGTGGCCAGTGGTGTCCCTTGGGGGTCTGTGCTTGGACCGGTGCTTTTCAACATCTTTATCAATGATTTGGATGTGGGGGTGAAAAGCTTGCTGGCCAAGTTTGTGGACCACACCAAGTTATGGGGGAGTGTGGTCATGCAGGTTGCAGATACAGGCAGACCTGGACAAGTTGGAGAGCTGGGTGGACCGGACCCAGATGAAGCTCAACACTCAGAAGTGTAAGGTGCTCCATCTGGGGGCAAACAATCTCCAATGTACCTACAGGCTTGGTGGTGACAATTTAACTTGCACCATGGCTGAAAGGGACCTACGGGTAGTGATCAACCATCCTATGAACATGAACTGGCAGTGCAATGCTGTGGCCAGCAGGGCAAACAAAATGCTGGCACTGGTGAGACTGCAGCTGGAGTACTGCATCCAGTTCTGGGCACCGCACTTCAACAAGAATGTGGAAAAACCTGAGAGGGTCCAAAGAAGAGCCACCTATATGATCGGGGACTTGCAAGACAAGCCATACGAGGAGATGCTGGGGGACTGGGGCCTCTTCAGTCTACAGAAGAGAAGGCTGGGAGGGGACCTAGTAGCGGCTTACTGTTAAACACGTCAGGGGAGTACATCAAGAACTCGGTGAACAGCTGTTCACCAGGGCACCCCTGGGGAAGACCAGGAGCAATGGATACAAACTCCTGGAAAGCCACTTGAGGCTCAATTCCAGGAAAAACTCCTTCCCAGTCAGGGTGTCTAGACTGGAATAAACTCCCTCCAGTTGTGGTGCAGTCACCTACCCTGGAAATCTTCCAAAGGAAACTGGATAGTCACCTCGCTGGAGTTACTTGACTCCCATTACTTGACTAGTTGTTTTCCTAACAATATTTAAAATGATATACTAATAATAAGAAATAAAGTAGTTTTGGGACTACAGTGTTAGATTTATAGTAAAACTCTTCTGTTTCAATTGCTCCTTAGATAAAGTATGAACAAACCTAAGATGCTGTTTATTTGTAACCTCAGACAGATTAGAACCTCTCTTTTTCCCAATTCCTGTACGCTGAATACACCCCAATCACAGATGATCGCCCATGCCCTGAGCATATGGATATCGTGCTGTCCCTCTGCTCTGCTTGTCAGCTCCAGCCTTGTGATTCCATAACAAGCAGGAAACTAGCCCTGTCAAGTGCAGGCCTCCCTGCCCACTTACAAAGCCTGAAACCAGCAGGCGCTGCGTGGGCAGAACAGAATGTGCACACGGCTATTCAAAAGAACTCAGCACCCACAAGCTGTTGGGGTTTGCATCTTACACATGATGCGGAGGTAACGTCCAGCAGTAGTTCCTGAAAGGCAGGTTTCATTATACACCTTTAATGCAATCTCCAGTTTTATAAATATTTATGCAAAGAGCTGGAACTAGATGGTTAGAAATGAGTCCTAAAGACACAAGTATCAACTTTTATCTTTCAACAAATAATGTTGTGATTATTCAAGGTGTGTATGGAGCTGACAGTGTGTCACAGCAGGAAAACGAGTGATACGACCAGAAAGTTAAGATTAATTGGCTAGAATGGCTTCAGTTAACTAAGCAAATATCCAGCTGTTTCCCTGTCTTTCCCATCTAAGCATTTTTATCCATTTGTCACGATCAAAAAGGGATGGTATGAATAAATGTTTCTGTCGGTCAGATGATCCTACTATATTCTCTAAATACAGTATTTTTGTTCTCTTTTGTTCTCTCGATCACAAGTTACAGTCAGTGTCACTGCTGCCAAAATCTGGCCTCTGTTACAAATTGTTCTTAAAGATACAGGAAAGAAAGGGCAAGTTTTTTAAAAAAATAAACAAAGAAAAGTAAAGCCTCTCTCTATCCTAAGCAACGCTCAATGTATAGGATAAACTGCCTTGCTTACTTGCGAGTGAATGAGGATCTTTTGCTCCCAGCAGCAGACATATGGACTTCAGGAGCTGAAATGCTGCCTGTGCTGCTTGAAGAGCTAAAATCAGCTTCGCTCCCTGAAAATGAAAAGGAAAGAGTAAAATCATGATGGAAATTATAACTCAAAGATTGTTGTGCTGTTTTTCAAAGTCACAGTGAATCATAGTCATCCTTCCTTTGCAGGTCCCATGTGAAGTTGTTAAGTTAGCCTGGAGTTAGCCTGGTTTTTCATACACCCACAAAGAGAAATTGTGACATATTCAAGAATTTCAACATTTCCTCAATGATGGCAAGATACGGGACACAACTTCCATTCTGCAAAGGATGTTTGAGAACAAGGCTGCAACTATTTAGTATAGAAACATATCTGCCTGTGAACAGGGACATCTGAATGGGTCACCATACTTTCAAGTGAAGTCACTCAAACAGCTGGGTGTTTTGGGGTTTTTTTTTCCTTTTCTCACTTGACACAATAAAAAATACATTTATGGTGAGAAGAAGAAACACAAATCAGCTCTTCTATTCCTGGATTTTGAGATATATGTAAACTATAAAACCATGTGTGGGTGTAGGGCTTAATCTGGCAGAGAGGACTAGTAAAACAATTCTAATTGCTTCTAAAGAAATCCAATAATGATGCTTGTCTCTAGCTTACTGTTTTGGTGTTAAGCCATGGTATCTGATTACTGACTTTCCATGGCTTATAGCTTTTATTTTCCAGCCCCTGTTCTCTAAAAGAAAACCGTACTCATTTTGCTTAGCTCAGCAAAAGGAAAACTGATTGTAGAAAGTTGCTTTAAAATTTGGGGGGAAAATATTGAAAAAAATTGTTTTGAGACTATGTCGCTCAAGTGACATAGCCATGTAGAGTACTGAGGAAAGCCATTTGCTGAAAAAAGATGTCATCAGCATTCTAGTTCTATGGAAGGCGGTGGAAATAATTTTCCAATTTGCTTTAATAATGGCTTATGATCCAGAGGAACTACTCCTACAGGTGGAGCATCTTTCTTCTACAGATCCTAAAGCACTTCATAGCTATTCCCTAACCCCTGGAACACCCAAATTATATGCTGATAGACTGGAGCTGGGAGTGGTGATTTATTTAGTGTCATGGAGCAAGGCACTGGCAGAGGTAGAAAGGATGAATTTAGACCTGCCTATGCCAGTTCTTTGTTGGTAGAGGAATTCACCTCTCTGGGGAGGATAAAACAGGTAGGTGCCTTGCACTGTTCCACAACGTTCACCCAGTAGAAAGTGGGGCTTTACATTGAGGCCTAAACACCATAGGAAACATAATGGTAAAGCCCACTGAATTGTTTACTCCCTGGTCCCTGCTCTAATTGCAGCATCCAGCTCTGTTGGTTGCTGCCCCATCTCCCAGTGTGAGGGTCACGGGCACACTGCGCTGCTTGCTGAAGCGTCCATTCTCAAGGTACTTAAGGTACTTCTTTGCCTCCCCCCAAGTCCAAGGGTTCATAGACATGCAAAAGATTTGCTAGATATTATGTACAGGTTAGGAGCAGGAGGGAAAAAAAATCACACCCCCGACAGACACAGTAACATCCATAATGTGGATATGATTATACCACCAAAATGTCCTTATCAGCTCGCAGGCTTACTTTATACCACCAGAAGAACTCTTACTGCTACAGGCTGCATCTCCACACAAGGGGAGAGGGAGGTCCTGGGGCAGGGGCATTGTCAGTATTGTGTAGAAAGACTTCAGAGTTTCTCAGTTTGTTAAATCTTCATGATATTTTCCTATGCTCCCAAGTGCTCCATCCTGGACAATTACATTGTTAGAACATGTGTTAACTGATGTGACATTAAACATGAAGCAGCACTTGGCTAGCCAAGGACTGCTGTGTTTCATAGCATTTCAGCTGGGTATGGTTAAAATGAACTTTCATGCATGCTCTGACATGGTGTAATTTTCCAGTGTACACAAGGCTCCTAGAGTTGGATAGGATTTCCCTCCATCCTCCAGATGAAAGGACAGTTGGCACAAAGAACACTGACCAGGCTTATTCACTTCCTGTCCTGGGAAGCTCTAACACTGCTGGGTTCAGCAGAAAGGGGTGGTGTTTTGTTTCCTTTTTTTCTAAAGTTACAGATCTATACACTGTGGCAGGGGTCAGTTTGCCACACAAAGGAATTCACAGAAAAGCAAAAACCTTATACACAAGCCCCAGCAGTTTTCATTGCTGCTTGTGAAGATGACAATTCAGGGAGGGGCCCATTTTATGGGAATTGAGGGAGGGATTGTTTATGGGCTTTTAGTGCTTGGCCTCCTTTCTGTTTTCCCACTAGCCCCTTGCTAATAGCTAATAACTTGAATCCAGGGAAATAATGGACAGATGCCATTTCTCTAACCACCAGTCAGCATGAGTGCCTCCACCCTGTACAGCTCTTCTGTACCAACTTACCAACTAAAAAGGCCAGAGGGACATAAAAGGGATCTGAAAGCCCCAGTTCTAGCCTGGGGAAGACATCCTATATTATAAGTGTGGAGGCAGAGGCTGTTCTCTGCAAGTCTTGCTGCAGCGTGTGCCATAGCCTGACTAAGAGGAGGAGATGCCAAAATAGGCAACACCACACCCCAGAGTGCTTCTGCTTAGAAATGTCCATCAGGTGTCTTGCCCACACCCAGCCCAGGATTTGGAAGAGGCAAAGGAAACTTAAAATTATTACAGGTCCCATCCCTCTGGGCTGGGCTTCTGATTAGGCATAGCACAGAACCTTCCCCTCCACGTTTAACGGTGCTGTGAAAGCACTTGGCTGAGTTCAAGGAAGAGAAGTGTACAGCCTAATTCTTGAAAAGCAACTCCTGCAAATGGAATTGCAGGCTCCAGTTTTATTGTCTCCAACTGACTTCATAGTAAACACATGCAGTCTGCATGTTAGTGGATTCTCTCTGACTGCCACCTCTGCAAACAAGCAAATGAGGCTCCTGGCAATCCACTTGGCTACATGCCCAGCCAGCCAGAAACAAAGGTAGGGTAGAAGGGAGAGGAAACAAAACTGTTTGTTGCACTGGACACAAAGGCAGGAGTTACTGATCCCATCCTAGCAGAAACGGGAAATGGGACAGAAATGGAAATAGGACAGAATGCTGAAAGCCACAACAGAGCTCCCTTAGTGATGAAACACCCTCCACATTCCTATTTCCTAATGTCCTCAACATGGGTATTTTGTAACTGTAGAGGATACCCCTTATGTGTGCAAATAATTAGGGATATAATTATTTTACCAACAGGATAGGGCAGGAAAACACATCAGGAACATTGCCTACCTCTCACACCCCCAAACCACTGCTGTGCTCACAAGACGTCAGAGGCTTTCAAGAGCAAAATCTTGGCTTCTACTCATGGTGAGAGTTTTAGACAAGTGTAGTCTCTGATTAAGTGGACCACATCAAAATCAGAACTTGTTATTGAGAGTGTTTCAAGGAAGCATGTCTTAATAATACCCCCTGCCTAACCCATTTCACTTGGAGTGAAGGGCCTTGAAGGGCTGCCAAAGTAGGTGCTGCAGATTAGATTTAGAAGGGCTTGAAAATACAACCATCTCCAATTCTGAGATTTCTGAAAGACTTGTACTTCTGGAGCTGGCAGCTGTTTCCACTGAGCAAGGGTTAATCTTTCTGGGCCCAATTCCACAAATGCATGCACACGCTTAACTTTGAGCACATACGATGATTCATGCTTAATATTAAGCATGTGCACCTTTATCTTTAAGAGCTTCATACGTGTCAAAGGCACCAAATAACTAAGAAAGGCAGGCTCAGCATGCAGGCTAGTGCTGCCTGTAAAGCAAGCTTCAGTATAATGTTATGATGAGACTTTAAAAAAGCCCTCCCCTCCATATGTAAGATAGCTCCGACTAAGGCAACAAGGCAATTACATGTTCCAGTACAGACATTAACTCGCTCCCGTAGGCAAGCGTTATCTCTGTCTGACAGACTTGGTAACAGAAAGATGAAGCAGCTTGCTCCTTGGCACACAGCAACCATTCAAACCCGGGGGTTCCTGATTCAGTCAGTGACTGCTCTCCAGACTCCAGTAGCGTAGATGCATCAAAGAGATCCTACAATATGTTGAAGCAGCCACAAAAGCCTGAATCCAAATGCTCACAAGTCTAAATGACAGAAAGCCTAAAAAGCTGCCCTAAATCACTCCAATACACCTTTTGCACCAAATCATCCTGATAGAGGTTTCTTTATTTCAACTGGCAGGATCACACCACGTGTTCTACAGTATAAAACAAACTCAAGCCTGCAAACGTGAGCATTGTATGTTTCTCTGAAATGCATTTGCACACTTTTTTGCATGCATCAGACACTTGGGAATCTGATGACCTGCAGGCATACTGGCTCCCAACGCTGAGCATGCTGCTATATAAAGGCTTGAGCCACATGCACATCATTTGATGTTGGAAGGAGCACTGCTCCGGATTCTGATTGCCTAGCAACAGGCCCCCACGTAGCTGTGCAGACACACAGCATGTGGAAAAGCACAGAGCTGTGCACAGGAACAGCACAGGACTCAGGACAGGTAGAATGCTGCAGTGGTTCTGCTTAGTGATGGCCAACAGGTTACTCTGACTTTTCCAGCTTGCTTTTAAACCAATCAAAGAAACAATACTACCTTCATGTTTTGAATGAATATATGAGATGCTCATATGAGAACATGTGAGGTCAGCTACACCAGTGGTGCTCAAGTTTTTGACCCCATGGACCACATCTAGTCCCACACACCAGGATTGGGCCCCATGTGCCTCTGCTCATCCCCACTTGCCTGAACAGGGCCCGTTCAGCCTCGGCTAGCCCCCTCTCTGGCCATGCATGCCAGGATTGAGTTCTGTGCCATCCTGAGAGCCCAATCCAGCTCACATCATGCTATCAACAGAACATGCAAGTAGTATTTGGAACTTTCTTACAGTGGTAACAGGTTTCCCTATAGGATTCATCACTATCACATCCAACCACAGAAATATATAAACACTGTATTACCATACAGTGTATTATTACAGACATGTATTGCAAATAATACCTGTAGTAATAAAAATAATGTGTAGGTATTATGTAGAAAAAAATATACATGCATACACAGAAGGTACAGAAATTTATTCAGCCTAGGTATCCACCCACCCTATGATTTTATATGTATTCATTACCTTAAGCATATTCATGTTGTTAAAACTGTAATTGAAGCTTTAGCTTTTAATCTTTTTGCTTTTGTAAATCTAGATGGAAAGCCTGAAGCTCCATGAGGTGTTTTATGTTTTATTTCCTTATCTATATGCCAGTATTAAGAATCTTATGGAGCAATGGTCTCAAGTTGCAGGAAAGGAAGTTTAAGTTAGATATTAGGAAAAGGTTTCTCACTAGGAGGGTAGTAAAACACTGGAACAGAGAGGTTGTGGAATCTTGATCCTTGGAGGTTTTTAAGACCGGGCTAGACAAAGTCTTGGATGGGATAATCTAGTTGGGGATGGTCCTGCTTTGAGCAGGGGGTTGGACTAGATGACCAACCTCCTGCTATCCCTTCCAACCCTTAGTTTCTATGATTCTAACAGGAAAACAATAAAACCAAAATGTTTTTCAATAACACAGACAGATGAGCTATGGGATACAATTGCTCTGACTCAGTGTTATCCTGTGACCCTATTATTATGTAACCATCTTTTGTATGTTATTCTTAGGGCTCTTTCAAAACTGACATGCAGCTGTGACTGCATAAGCCAGAGATCTTGCTTATGTGGTGAATCCATTCTAAAGAGCACCTTTGATATTAGGTTTGGCCTATGTCCATTTTATATATTTTATATCCAGTGGGGGTGTGTGTGTATATGTGAAGTGCTATAAATAACAGCACTGATACAAGAGGCACGTTAGCTTTAAGACTGAATGTACTTAAATTCTTTGAGCTTACCTGGCTTGAAAAACTGCCCAGCTCCAGTATCAATAAAATTACTCCAAATGTACACAGGTTCTCAGCCAGTCCCATACAGCAAATAAAAAGTAATTAAATGAAACTCTGTCTCTGTAGATAGCTTTATTTAAAGCCCCCAAGGGAAGAGATAGGACCTGATTATATATGAAGGTCCAGTGAAGCCATTAGAAGCAGCTGGAGCAGTGGAGAGAGTATAATTACTGTCAAAGAATTTTTTAAAAATGCTGCAGAATTTATTTAGAAATCAAGCAGTTCACAAAGGAAGGAGCTACATCATTAACACAGGCGATGAACAACAGCTGGGTGAACCCCACCCCCAATCTTAGATAGCCTGCCCCAAAATATTGGCTTGTAAGATAATGCCCCCCAATGGATTCTCTTGCCAATAGGAGAGAGGCATCTGAGGTTCCACACCCTGCTGTCAAGACTGCTTTTGCATTTAATATAAAAGTCACTGGATAAAACAAATGAAACAAAGAGGGACAAGAACCCAAGGTTATCTCCTCCTGGTCAGTGCCCTGCCTGCTAGGCAACAAGCCTTCTCCTCCATCAGCTTGCTCTTTCTGGCCCCATGAATCCTGAATTCTTAGCTGCAAAAAGGCCCAGTTGAAGATGAGCAGTGCAGACTCTGCCCCAACATCTAGCCTGGTAGTCAAGGCGCCTTTTCAGAATGTAAGAAATGTGGGTTTGAATTTCCTTAGGCTAAGGAGGACATTGATGTTGCTGTCCTCCTTCCTGGACAAGCACTCTAGTCACAATGCCATTATGTACACGGAGGATGGCAGCATTGGCCTCACTGCCGCCAGCTGTGTTTAAATGACAAATCTGAGTCAGATGCCTGTATCCAATATGATGGTGTAGGTGTCAAAATCCAGGAGGTTCTAGGCTGTGCATTTCAGTTTTATGAAATCCAATCCTAGAGCCAGGCAACTAGGAGTCAGGTGCGGTGAGGCTCAGCACAGATCCCTTGTCAGCATGGGTCCCATTCCTGCTCAGATTAGGGTACCACTGGGCATATCCAGAAGCAGAACTGCACGTACTTGTAGGACTAGCTGGGTATTGAATGGAGGGTTTTTGGATTGCAGTTTTGGATTTGGGGTCCTAAACACTGCCTCAGTTCTTTAATGGATCTGGCCCCAAGTGCCACCTCTGTCCAGGATTTTCAATCAGAAACTCTCCTGTACAGTTAATAATAAAAGATATTGGATTTACCAAAAGAACCTTGTCTGTCCTCTACAGTTAAGCACCTAGGCCAGCCCTTTGTCACAGAGGAAGAAGGATAAGTACTGCTGATAGTCCTGTCTTCACAGCACTTTCCTGGGAGATGGAGACGTGTTCCAAACATCCACTCCACCTGATTTGGAGCAGGGACTCAAACACAGGTCTCCTCAGAGTGCTCTAGTCACCAAGCTGTTGAGTACTATGGGGTGAGTGGCTCTCAAACCTGAGGGAGTTGGCAAATGCATGGCATACTTGCTACAGTTTCTGGCCCTTCACTAATTCTGTAGCCAATGGAAAACATGTTGAGTAGATAACCTCTGTGACCTGAGAAAGCAGGGGAACCAGACTGTTTAGATGGGCAGTAGATAACCTATATGATCTAAGGAAGCAGAAAAATACAGATTAGACTTCAAAGTGGACAGTAGGCACTCTTCTAACAGTGCCACCCATACCATAAACATGATAAAAACTATGAAAACCAGGGACACTATAGAACCAACAGATGAACATCCCGAGAGGAGCAAAAGACTTGCCATTGATGAGGCAACCAAAGTGGGGAGAAAGGGTGCAGACCACCCATAAAAGAGCAAGCAACAATGAGAACTGTGGACCTCTGTCTCCAAACCCTCACCTACCAAGAAGAACTGCAGACCCCAGAAAAACTTTTGAATGCCTGGCTGCAGGGAGACACTGTCCTAGGGACTACATAGGACTTATGCAAAGTTTCTGTTGCGTCTTAACTTAGACAAAGTTTCATGTTGCTGCTTTATATAACCACTGTCTTCAGAGACTGGTTTGTTCTTATCGAGGCCATTTTCATGACTTCAGTGCCACCACTTAAGTTCTAACACTAATTTAGCTAAGACATGGAGTACAAGGCTGTGTTGGGAATAGGCAGCAGAGCTCTGGGAGTATGCCACAGAACAGCTTTTCCCATTGAGATCCTTCATTTATCTTACATAATTTATCAACATCTATTTTACAGGATCCCCTCAATCCTGACTATGGGATGTGTGATCTAAGCTCAACCTTGTTTTGCTTTGATCTTTGTTCATTCTGCTTATCTCCTTTCCTTGTTTTGGAAAAAGTAGGTATGTCATCTCCTTATAATGCAACCAAAATCCCTTTCATTAAGCAGACTTATACACGACCATCTTGCTGTCATCTTTTTTTTGATACTGTGATTATACTCTGAAATACACGAGTGCACTTTATGGAAGCACTGGATGATCTGCTACCCTGAGGATCTCAGACCGAATACAAAATACTACCTGTATACATGATTAAGGTCTGCAATATTAACCAATCATAGTCTTTCCTGCAATCATTGGTTGCTAGAACCTAATTTGGGTATTTTCACTGTATGATATATTCTGTACAATGAGTTATAGTATGAGTTTGTGATTTTTTTCAAGCATAGTTTTAACTGGGCCAATCCCGAGAACCTACAAGCAATGTAAGACCAGACAAAGAAGATTTAAAGTCAATCATTTTTTCTCTTCTTTCTAATACAGGTTAAACAGGTTCCCTTTGTAGAAGTCTACATGACCTAAATATTTTGCACTACCACATATAACTTGAACTGTGCTCACAATAGTTTAACAAGAGGCTCCCATGAAATTTTGTCTCACGCTGTAATAACCCCTTCCTTGTCCTAGGGAAATATGTTCACAGAGCAGAAAGACGGAATCTAAAAAATCTGTTTGTTGTCTCATTTAAACAAAAATGTTCTCATCAGCATAAAGGAGATAGGAAGCAGTGTCACTTGGCGAACAAGTATTTTAACTGCTCTCCAGAAGAAATACTGAGACTCAGTTTGGAAAATATATTGGCAGTGTTGATAATAATGTAACGAATACTCAAGCTGTAGTTTAGAGAGTACATGTGAGAGTAAAAGCATGCATGTGCACACACATGCCTAGATCGTTTCTAAGTTGGTGTGTAACCTAAGAACATTTGGGAATATACCTGTTATTTAGTGACTATAAAGTATTTCAAAGGAAATTGATAGGCTTGTCAGAAATATTTTTAGGATCTCAGCAGTATTATCTCTGGCACAGATGATTTAGCAACACACAGAAGAGAAATTAACTCTTTTTCAGAGACTAGGAAAACATCCCAACTTTCTGTTCAGTTTGGGGGCAGAATTTTAGTGGAGTGTTTCCAGGAGCTCTTCTGTCACATCCCTCCATCTACTTCCGATAAGAAAAGACCAGAGAGGCTAAGGTCCAATTTATGTCAATTAAGCACAGAGGACAACTGTCCAGTACACACACAATATATAAAAACACATGCAAACTTTGCTATGTTAAAAGTGTTCAAACAATCACCTTTAATATGAGTAATGTGTTTTTAATTACAATATATAAAAAACATGTTAAATCAGTTTGCCATAGTTTTCTCCAATGAGCAGAAAACACTGGAATGAGAAAGATATTTAGAAAGCAACTAAACTAAACAAATCAAAAGGTCCAAGGACAAAAAAACAACATTTTTCATAATCAAGTATTTCCTGACTATCAGTGCACATACTGAAACCATTAAGGAAGCTAATTTAGTTCTTCATTCAAATGTCATTTACAGAAAGGAAAAAAACAAAAAGCTGTGATCAGTTAACTACATTTTATTTTCAATCTAATGAAATCAAGGCAATTTCTAGGTAAAGGCCAATAGAATGTAGGCTGCTCCTGCTATTGCTTCTTAATTTTGCTCAGTAGCATAGCACTAATGAGCACTAATTACAAAGACACTGAGACTATGCTTTTCAGCCTATTAATCCTTGAAGGTTTATAGTCACATTATATCTTTTTGTCAGTTCCAGAAAGCCAATTTCTCTTCTAGATTCAGGGAGTTAATAGCTTTTTATTGACCGAGTTCCAAAAGCAAGGCCAATAAGAACTATAAAGAAATGACTCACTCCTAAGAATGAGAGTTCAAATTTTCATAAAATATGAAACAAGGTCATAGTTATATACTGCATCTAACTTCCTACCAGAGAGTAACAGCGAAGCATGCCCCTCAGCATCAAACCCAGAAATGAGGTGATGAAGTGCCCCGAGGCTGCTCCTGCTGCAGCTTTCAAGATGTCCACCCCGGCATGCTTGAAAGTGGCAGCAAGGCATGTATTCAAAGTGGCTTCATTGTCCTGTCTCTGGGTTTGGTGTACTGAGACAGACCAGCTGGGTGAGCTATGCGTCTCAGTGGTGCTCTCCTAAAACATGTAGACATGCTCCCAGTCTTCAGAGTTTTGATATTTTTAAAATAAAACCCAATAAAAATTATTGCAACACTGTAAGATGCATTTAAAAAACAGCTCCCATGATTTTATGATACATCACAGAAGAGACGCATGTAACTATACAACATGCATCTGAAAAAGTATGGCACATCAGTTAAGGGCAAGGGGCTAGATCTAGAGAAGCATTTAAACACCTAATTCCTGCCTAACCCAACTTTAGTCACCTAATTCCAAACGTGTGATTCTGAAACGCCGCAGCTACCAAGTGTGGAAGTGGCCAACATAAGTAGGATTGGATAACTTCAACCATTGAGCATCTAAGAATTAGTTTAAACCATCCTGACTGTAATTAAGTTTTGACCACTGGCTTTCTGGCTTGTTTAAAAAATATTTTGTCCAGCATGGGCCTACTTAGGAAAATGTATGTGTTTCCATACATTCCAGCTACACTGTGACATGTGGATCAATCAGGTCTATGTAGGAAATTTTAGAAAACAAAAAACTGTCGAGAGGAGATAAAATCCTTTATAGATACTAGGCATGATTAAAATAATCCAGCTCTTATGTTTAAAAAAATGGCATTTATTGAACTAATGCTCAGATTTACTAACTACTGATTAATATCATACTCTACACACACTCAAATCAAAGCACTAAAAAGTGAAATACAACTTTTAATGAAAAGTAGCTGAAGGAACATTTTTAAAATATAAATTTTAATCTTGAAAGGAAAGAAAGCCTGCTCACTATATTCATAAATAATATTTAACCTCTGAAAAGTAAACAAGGAAAAATCAATGTCCTTTATACTTCACTCTGTTCTTCAATATTTGATTCAGAATCTGGCCCTTTTTCACCTACTTTTGCACTAAACATTTTATAGCATGAGACACATTTCCTCACTTTTTCTACTCCTTACCTTTTTTTTAGTTTTTTTTAAAGTTTTTAAAAGTAAATAAAGTAAATAAATTAGTTATTTAGTAAAATATGAAAATTTGTTTCTACTGAAGTAGATGATGGTACACATACTTTCAGATGGATCACAGATATAAATGCTTTGGATCCAAGTATTTTTTCCAAGGAAGATCACCATGCTGCTGGCTTTACCTTCTAACTCTGAGAAGAATGAGACTTTCACATGCTTGCAACCGAATTATCAGGAGCAAAAAGCTAAGATGTGCAGGTGCTAAGTAATAGGCAATATAAATAATTAGTATTGCATGTAAACACAAAGGGGAGTCATAAATCAACTGTTGCTTAAGCTTTGCCCAGAATACAGTGCAAATCCCACACTGTTCATTAAAAAGGCATTGGTAACCTGGAAAACATCCAAAGGTCAACAATTACTGCAACAGGATTAGAGGGCATTAGTTCATTAGTTTATGAAGCGAGATTACAGATATGTAATTTGTTCATTCTAAGATAAAAAGAAACATTAGTGGTGGGGATAACACAGAAAAGAAACAGAAAATTAGTGAGGGAGTCAAGATGTTATAGATGTTATTGCACAAGTAATGACAAAAGAAGGAAAATTGAGGTCAGTAGGAACTGCAAATGGTAAAAACTTGCTAGATCAGGTCCAGAATGCTTTCAATATAATTAGGGATTCAGCAAGCTACTTTAAACACTGACATCAAAAACTGAGATTGTACCTGAAAAGCATGGCACATTTAGCAAAAAAAAAAAAAAAGAAAAGAAAAAAGAAATTCCCCTGAAGGGATGATTCATTATGGCCTCTTCCGTATGCATAATATTTCTTCTGTGAAGGCTAAGTAAACTTAAGAGCACAGAAAACTGCCAGCAGAAGTTGATCACAAAAAGATTCAATATAATAAATACACAAACTGCAAAGCACATTCCAGGTTGAACTTTTGCATATTTTAAAATTAATGGAGGCTGTGTGCAGTGAGGATGGCATCAGTGTTTTATTTTCTTGGGCTTAGGTATCATATTGGATTAGTGCAGGGGATTAAAAAAAAAAGATTTTGCTGTATATTAAAGCAGTATATCTGGCCAAAAAATTACAGCTTTTACCCATCCTCCGCCTGCCCCAGTTTTTCAAAGCTTGTATTATGCAATGGTTATCTTTCCAAAGCTCAGCAGTATATATTAAACTAAATCCACAAGAGGACATGAATGCCTAACTGCCATTTTAGGTGTCTAAGCCCAAAATTTGGGCGCCTCCAAATTACTGCTCAGCTGCACCCTAACCCTGAAGGTGCCTGAAGTTCACCAGTTCCTGCTGTTGGGCATGTACAAACCTGCCTAAACCATGGATGCCTCAAGGCTATTCAGTGCCTCCCAGCTACTCCAGGCTTTGCTCCTGGTTTTCTCTGTTTAAAAATCACAACTTCTCTGATAAAAATGTAAATTGTCTGATTAAAAACCCCTAAATCTGTGTAATTCCACAATTAATATGAAACACCACCAATATACAGTAGAGGTCCACCGATACATCGGTCCGATACTAGATTAGCACTGACAAAGAAAATTGACTATAGCACAAATCAGTCTGACGTGGCCGATAATTTGGCCAATAAATGCCCCTGCATGCATGCAGCTGCAGCTCAGCATGCAGGCAGCAAGGAGCACAGCCTGGCAGCTTGGAGAGCTGCGTGCAGCTGGTAAGTATGTTGTGGTGCAAGGGGAGGGTGGGGAGGGTAGATCAATGAACCTCACAGTGAGGGAGGGAGTGTGGCTGGGGCTACAGTAGGCACTGCCCAGCTGGGGTGAGGCATAGCACAGGAGGGAGCCACGGCTTGTCTGGGGGGCACGGGGAGGGGGAACAGCTCTTGCTCCTGCGTGCACCCCGGAAGGGCATGGGGGAGTGGGGAGGCGTGTGCCCCCAGATCTGTGCAGAGCATGGCGGGGTATGGTGTGGCAGGCTGCAGCTGTGAGCTCTGCCCAGCATGGGCGGGAGGCCTAGGCCACACTGTGCTCAGGGCGGGTGGTGATCGCACTGGGAGGGGGGCTAACGGAGAGGCTACAGTGAAATTTGGGGTGGCTGCACCCCACCCCCCCAGTAGCCCTCTTCCAGCACTGTCACCACCTGCACCAAGCACAGCACAGCCCCGCCTCCTTCCCCACCCCTTCCCCTTCTGGGAAGAGCCCAGCACAGCCCCCAGCCCCAGCCCACAGCTGCAGCCCACCCTGCGCAGATCCAGGGGCACACACCCCCTGTGACCTCCTGGGATGTGCACAGTGGTAGGAACTGCTCCCCCTCCTGCACCCTCTCCAACGAGCCGTGGCTCTGTCCCACCTGTCCTGCCCCGGCTGGGCAGTTCCTACCCCTGCCCCAGCCCCACTCCCTCCCTCACCGGGTGGGGGGGCCCTTAATCTTTCCCTCCCCCCTCCCCTTTTGTCACAACAGACTTACCAGCTGGATGCTTTTGTATCAGAAATCAAAATGGTATTGGCTGATATGCTTCCTTAAAAATCAGCTATCAGTATTGGCCCCCAAAATGTCTATTGGTGCACCCCTAATAAATAGGCATCAGTTGAAGACAATGTTATATTGATATATTTATAATTTCAAAGCAATTTGGAAGCCTAACTCTGCCTCAATAACTATAATAAAATAAATTCTAAATACCTATAAATTTTGACATTTGATTTTGGGTTGGCACTGAGTAAGCATGATATGCTGGTGCCCTGCCCACGCCATTGCCCCTCACTCCCAAGCCACAGCACCCCCATCCTTGCTGGTGCCCCTCACTCTTGGCCCTGCTGGTAGTACCCCTAACTCCAGGCCTACAGCCCTTTGGTCCCTGTTATTGCCCTTCATGCCTGACCCCTGGCCCTGCCAGTGCCCCTTACTCCCCACCTACACCCCATGGCCCTGCTGGTGCCCTTTACTCCCCACCCACTCCCCCCTCCCCATCTCCCCAGCCTTACTGGTACCCCATATTTCCAACCTGCAGCCCCCTGCCAGTGCCCCTCACTTGCGACTTGCAGCCCTCTCCTCCCCCAGCCCTGCTGGAGGGGGCCCTCAACTGCCAGGACTACAGAGTCAGAGACCTGGTCTGCAGCCCCTTGCCCCCTCCAGCAGCATCCAAGCCCTGACTGCCACCCATGGGAGGAAGCAACTGCTGTAGCCCAAATGGACTGTGGAGCCCAGCTCCCTCTCCCCTATGGTTGGCACAGCTGGAGTGGAGCCCATGGGAGGGGGGGACAGATGTGGGCTGGCAGCTGTGGGCTTGGGGCTCCCTGCCTTGCAGCCCTTCCCCCAGGGGTCTCCACAGCCCAGTAGGTGGGACCTAGCACAGCAGGACAGAGAAGGATGGGAAGGTTTGGTGCTGCTGCCAGGAGCTCTTCACCATGACAAGGTGCTCCCTTCCTAACCGGCAGCAGCAGGGGGCACAACTCCATGTCACCACCCTGCTGCTGCCAGGCAAGCAGGGAGTACCTCACCATGGCAGCACAGGGCTTCCAGTGGTGGCACCAAGCCTTCCTGTCTTGCTCTGTCAGGTCTCACCTGCTGGGCTGTGGAGGCTCCTGTGGGAAAGGCAGCAGGGAAGGCAGCCCTGAGCCTGCAACAGCCAGCCTATATCTACCCCCACCCCATGCACAAATCTGGGGGGGCACATGCCTCCCCTCCCCCCATTCATAATTAAGTTCTGATGAGATTCTCACATTCGACTTTCTGCCCTTTATTTCACCTCTGTGATTTTATCCAGTAGACATATTTTGACAATGACTATTGGATCAGGCCCCCAACCAATAATGGTTAAAGATGCAAGCTTTCAGGGCTGGCCAGCCTAAGGGCCTGTCTCATATTCAGAAGTCCTGTGTGGTCAGGGTACTTTCCTGAGACAGAGTGTGTCTACATGAGATGCTAAGTCGCCGTAGCTCATTGCTATGGTGACATATCATCAGCAGGCATGAACTGTGGTGCCGATGCTACTCTGCTGGAGCAATGAGCTCACTGCGACTGCACAATAGGGTTGGAAATGATGTGTGCCACCAGGACTGTAATGGCAGTTACTGCGCAGTCATTTAATACTTGCTAGTAACAACTGTGCAGCTGGACACGTGTAGATGCATCCACAGAACACCCAGATCTGAGTCTTCACGTGACTAGATTTTAAATAGGAAATTGAACCCTCACCACCAAACTACCAAACATTCCAGGGTTGGCCTGTTCTTCTTAACCCTGTCCCACTTCATATAACTATATCAATATTCCTTGGGTCAAAGAGAAAAAAGGGGTAATTAGATTACACAGAACCTGCTTTAAATCCCTGATACAAACCTTCATGTGAAATGTCTCGGAGACAGCTAGAGAGCCCCAGTCTAGACTATCTAATAGCTTGGTGATAGGGACGTTCTAAGATGTAGGAGAACTAGGCTAAAGTCCCTTGATCAGGCAGGACAGGGAACTGAAGAAACGTCTCCCACACCCTGCACCCCTGGCCTCTGGGATAATACTGCCTGGTGTTGTTTACACTGATTGTGTATACATGTGTGAATTAATCTGGGAATAGAAACAGAGAGATATGTAACTAAACCAGGGTAGCCACATTCAGTCACTGTTGTTACTGTGCCTCACAAGTAAGAGAAAAGGAGTAGGTAAAGGACTATTAGCATTGAGTAAATGGCTACCTCAATAGTAGGTAAAGGATGTATATAAGCCAGTGGCTCTCAGTGTGTTTAGATTCAAGATACCCCCCATAAATTGTCTGAATTTAGCAGCACCCTGATTGAGAACCACTGTTGCATTGCCTCAGCTTACCTTAGTGATCTTCAACCGGGGCTGCCACTACTGCTCGGTGAACTGCCTCATGTGCCTTGTGCAGCACCAGATCAGGATGTTACAGGAACCAGTGCTCCTGCTTGCATGAAGTGGATCTGATGCAGATACAGATAGGCAGGAGAAAGTTCCACCTCGTGCCAATGGTGGTGTGGCAGCCTGAGTGTTTCCCTGGGATACTGCACCACTGTCACCACTCGGTGGAACTGTCCCATGTGCCTTGATTTCCAGGAGAAGTGTTTGGAGTCAGACCCAGAAGGGCTGCAGCAGAAATGGGTGCCCCTACTTGCATAAGGATGATGCGATAAACCTAATGAAGGCAGGAGCACCCACAGCTTTTGCAGCTCCTTCCCGATCTTCCTCAGCATGAGGCACATGGGCTGCAGTGGTGATAGCACCTGGACGCCAACACCCCTGCAGGCTCTCATGATGCCTGGGCTGCTGCAGCATGTTAGTCGAGAACCACTGGTGTAGGCAAAAAAGTGCTCAACTGGGGCCACTTCTATGAATGGGCTCAACCACTGATTCTTGCAAGGGTAATTTTACCCCAATCAAGCTGATCACACTGGGATAAATGTGTTGTCTGTTCAGGTCCTCTCTCTTTTTTGTTTTTTTTTTAAAGAAAGGGCTGACCTGGCTTAGGTAGCTAACTTGAAGAGAGAGAGAGGTAGTTAGCAGTGTTAGGCTGCAGTTAAGCAGAAGGCAGGGCAGGGTAGCAACTTAGAGACTACCTGGAAAGGCATAAGCTTTTGTAGGAAACAGCCTACTTCATCAAACATCGCCAATGAAAGCATATGCCTCCGAACCAGTTAATCCCTAACGTGCCATTCTGCCCTGCCTCTGCATAATTTGAAGAGGGGGTTCATGGGTGTAATCTTGAGCACAGATATTTGCTCATCTCCAACCCAGAGTGTGGTGCCCTAGCTATCTTTTAGTGATGGAACTCAGTCCTTTCCCCCCTCTTATGCTTTTCCTGCTTTCTTACTTGCTGGCTTTTGAGAATCTTCTCGTTTGATGCTTAATTCTCTCCATGCATAGTACTGGCAGCTTAACAGGGAGCTAAGGACTACACTGGACAGCAAGACATGCAGACACTAGGGCCATATCTAGATGAGCACGGCTGTGCGCTATGTGGCATCGTAGATATGTCTGTGGTGCCACTTACTGCATTCAGCTGTTCTCTGCACTGCAAGGAAGCAGCATGGGTTTTTTTGACCCCTAGATATCCAAGGATCAAAAAAACCCATGCATAAAAAAAAGGTGGGGGAGAGGTGGCTCTTTGGGTGGCAGTGTGCATTGCTCAAAACCAGCACCTGGCCAGCTGAAGCCATGTTCTGGCTGCTGGCCAGGATCCAGGATTGCTGCTCCTGCACCCCCAGGAGGCCCCCCAGGACCCAGGTAAGGTTGCTGGGGCCAGTCCAGTGCTGGCCCCAACCTCCCCTACTCCACCTGGAGTAACCTGCTGCATGGGACTGGTGTTCCCTGTTGGGCAACTAGTGGCAGCACAAGGTTTCCCAGCCTGCCTCTGCAGGGCTGCTTCTTATGGTGGGGTGGCACAAGGTGTCCTCCTGCTAATTGTCCCCAGGGAACCAAACATCCGTGCTCACGTGGACATGGCTTAGGTGTTGTGGACTGGAACACTAAGTAAGTTCCTTTGTGATTATAGCCCATTCTGCTACTGTACACAGAGCCATATATAAAATCCTCGTTTTTTGGAAGGCGATAGAGGCTAAAACCTATGACTCGAACATCACTGTCTCAATGGCAGATGAATCATGTTATGAGTTCTATTCTGATCCAGGATAATTATATTCTCATCTGCTTTACAATGTACTATATAGTGTTTTCTAACTGTTGTACAGAATTAAACTTTTGTTTCTCTCTGCTTTAACTAGTGAAATAGAGATCTGCAGGCTTTGGTCCAGAAATATAGAACTTCAACATGTAATGATCTTTAGAATTACTTCAAATTGCATGATTGAAGAGAATGCTTCTCTATGATAACAATAAGCTAGCAACGTGAGTTTGCTGCTACAAACTGCCTAGTGTTGATGTATAAACTACAATCAAAGTTGAATGAAGTATATATGTATTGTGTATGTGTGTGTGCATATATATACACACAATAAGGACTGTGATAAATCTAATCATTTTCTGACCTGCCCAATTTTATAATAGTTCTCGGTTTGAAGCATTTATTCCCAACCCTAAGTTAGATGCCCAGGCTCCCCAGACAATGTATGGGACAGTTAGACACCTAAGGAAAGGATCCTCAGAAACCACCTAAGAAGGTGCTACCTAAACCAAACAGGAATGAAATACAGATGAAGGTATGCAATTTAGGCACCTCAACAGCTGACCTAAATAGATGTAGGCACCTGCCTCTGGAGAGGCAGCTATCTCACTCAGCCATATGGCCCTCAGCCATGAACCCCTCCTGAAGCCAGGTGCCTAAGCCAGGTTTTCCTCTCTTCTAAAAAGCAGAATGAGAGCCTGGCAGGTAGGAGATCTGGTTTCATCCCTGCTCTGCCTGACTTGAATCCATATCTCCCATTCCTTTTGGGTATGCTCTAATCACCAGGAACTGGGTATGCTGGGAAAGGCTCTCTCAGCCTGCCTTGCTGTATCTGTCCCACTTTGTATAAATAATTAAATATTCAGTGGGGGCAGGGTAAGAGACAGAGCTGACTCTACAGCACTATGGTTAGGGTACTCACCTCAGCTAAGTGAGTCGTAGACGGCAGTCCTTCCTTTGATACTTATTTAAGTATTTACACAAAATGGAGCAGGAGCAATGGTGAGAGCCCAACCTGCAATTCCTAATACCCTGGTGGCAAGAGCATTTCAGATGTGTTGGGGTTCAGGTCCCTACTTATCTTGATATAACTATAGCAGTGACTCCAGTATAAAAAGTTATGTATCCCAAATCCCTTCAATTGTGATATTACCCATGATCATCTCTAGGAAGCAAGCTTTGGGAACAGTCATGAGTGCAGACTTATATCAACATGGTGCATCTTTTTCTTTTATGTGTATTTTAATCTCTGTGAAGTATACTTTCATACCAGTGTATCCATGGAGACAGAGCCTTTAATAACTCCTTGTGTTAGTGGGTCAAGTAAGCAAATCTACACAGCTCCATAGCAACAGACGTAGAAGTAAAATGCAGCCTATCAGTAAAATATGCAGCAGAACTCTGCACAGGCTGCACGCTATCTGAAAACACTGATTGGCTTTATCTGTAGGCACCATCCACTCGAAGAAGGTCAATAGGAAAGGGAAAAACATAGTAAAGCAAAGCAAACAAGATTAAAAGTATTGTCAAAAATAACTGGAATTTGCTAGATACTATATAAGAAAGGATCTGACAAACATCAGCTTACCAGATCTGGTTTTGAAATCCACATATGAATCAAAAAGAAGATCAACAAGAGGACAGTCTGTAGGGTGCACACTGTGGGTACCACTGCATTTGAATGAAGGGCCATTTCCTATGTCCTGTTTGCACCCAGCATTAGTTGGTATATTTAACAAGCACAGCACATGCTCATGTTGAACAAGTGTGGCACATGCAGCCGTGCCCTCTCTTTTTATGCAAAAGGGACATTCTAAAAAGTAGGAAGGAAGCCCTTGAAAACCATGACCTATTGTCTAATGCAGTGATGTTTAACCCCTGGTCAGCAGGCCAGATCCAGCCAGCTGAACTATGTCATCTGGCCCATGGGGCTTCCCAAAGGTCTGAAAATTGGCAGCAGGAAACAGTGGCAGTTAACACTAGCACCATTTCCCTACCACCAAACTTCCAAGCTCTACGGGCCAGATGATATGGCCTTGTGTGCCAGACCAGGTTTGCACACAGGGCTGGAGCAGTGGGCCCAGGGCCCAATCTGGTGCATGGGGCTGCAGCAAGGTGCTGGATGGTGACTGTGTTTATCTCATGCTGGGTCGGGCTCACGGACCAATCCCATGCACCAGAACTGACCCACGGACCAATCCAACACCAATCATCCGGTCTGCAGCCCAGAAAGTCTGGGAACCACATGCACATTATTCTCTTCTCAAAATTGACTGTCAGTACAAACAAATACACCAATAAACTAGTAAATATTAATCAATTAAAATAGTTGAGAAATACATAAAACCAGCGAGCGCAGGCAGGAGGTTCCAAAAATCTATAAACAATCTCTTCTGACATTCAGTTCACTATTCATGTATATTTTTATGTTATAACATCAATATTTAAGTAAGCTTGGGAGTTAGCTTTAATGCACTGTTCTGAAATTCCAGTGAACAAAATCAGCATGAAATGAACATACCTATTCAACACCATCCAGTTATCCGACTTCTTTGAATGCTTCCGAGAATTAAACATTAATCCTTATGCCTTTTCTACAAGTAAACTTAAGCGCATACAGAAAGGATTGCAGCACTGGTGGAAGACACAATTCCCTTATTAAAGCCCACATTTATGACCAGATACTATGTTCTTTGCAATCCCACTGTTCCCAGTTGTACCTCCTTTGGGTGACATGACTCTTGGGTAACTGAAACACTAAAAAAGGACAACAGAAAGGGATATATCTAATTATATTACAGTAACATAGTCTCTCCCCTCAGTCCCACCTCCTCTTCAGGTACCTGTAAATTAAAAAGATCAAGCATCATAATTTATTTTAGGGACTGTATCAGGAGGGACTGTCAGACCACAACCAAGTACAGCTCTTTTACAATAGAACAAGATGACTCTGCTTTTAGAATACAGTTACATAAAAATTACACTACCACCATTTTACAATGAATTTCAGCATGATAGGTGAAAGTACAACTTGTTGTTATTTAAGAACAATGAAGCCCTTCCCATGACATAGCAACTATTGAAGTTAGTACATTCAGTATCTTTGTCTGAACATCAAACAGTTATATTACTTTTTCTATTGTCTGCAGCAATTCGGAACAAACAAAACACAAGCCAAAGCCACCCAAATGTAAGAGACAAACGTTGTATAAAGACTTTAATAAAACATGCCCCCCCTTCCCCTCCCCCCCGCCCCAAACCTGTCATTTTATCCCTCGGCAACTGCGGGCAACATTCAGTTCTGAATGGGTGAGTTCTGTAGGGTGAGTGGGAAAACACACTTGTTCCTAGCATAATCTACTCCTAAAATTCACAGGTACACTCACCTAGTTTTGGAATGGAGCACCCACTATCTGGAGCCAGAGTTCATATTTCTGCCTTATCATACTGAGCACAGGGAGCTGAGCTGACACAGGATCAGTCGAGCTATCCAGCCGTGTCACAATAGTATAAGCTAAATCAGAGGGCTTACCCATGATTTTATCTTGGACTCTCATTAACTTATTACCACTACTAACTTTGCTTTGAATAGCATAAATCCAGGAACACAGTCCTGGTCTCCCAACGATGAGATACCAGACAAAATTGGCAGGGCAATTAAATACTAATAACCTGGCTTACATTTCCTGGTCTCCTGTCTGGCCTCCTTTTGACTGTTACAACAGGAACTGGAGAAGAAGATGCCCTAGGGAAACTGTCTGTCTGGTTCTCTAGCTCAGGAAACACTGTGCAGCTTTCTCAGCCGCTTAGCTCCTTTCAGTGCTAGCTGCAAAGAGATGCCCACAGCTTCTGAGTGCCCAGACCAGTGGACACCAGGACAGTAGTAACTCATGAGAAATTTACCACATTAAAAATTGGCCTAAAAAAAGAAAATTAATATCCCTTTGATTTCACAAATCTGCCACCATGGACTTTATCAGTCACATCCTGGAAGGCTTATATCTTTCTTATTAATTCCAGTTGTTACTTGACAAATATTCATACCAATACAACCAGAATGGATGATTATAACACTGTACAGCAAGTGTAACATTATTTAGTGCAATTACAAATTGAACTGTATTTTAAAATGGTTAGCAACCATTAAACTTTTTTATCCACTCATACGCCTCAGGACTAAAATGACAGAACCTAGATACTGGAAGCAGGACAGGAGCAGGACAAACACAAGCTGCAACTACAGACCAGTTGGTCTAGTGTGATGCTAGCCATGCTTATTTAAAGAATCCCATCCGGCCTCCCTGTCTCTTACAAAGCTGGATGGTTTATGCAGTAAAAGTGCTTTGCAAATATTTCCAATAGTATCCAGTAAAATGGAATAAACCATTTTAACAGCTTGATTCTAACTGATTGTTATTACTGGAATTAAATCTGTTACAGTGGCAGTGCTCAAAATGTCTCCAGTTTAATCAGATTCAACTACAGCCAATGAATAGAACGAATTTCCCACTGTAGCCCTCACCTGGCTGATGAGGTAACTACTGAGCACTACTGAGGAGGAAGTGAAGAAGCCAATTGGGAGAAAATGTGGAGCTATGCCTCATGTTGCTCAACACAAACTCTTTAAAATTTTTCACGTACCCCAATACAGCTATTCCAACCAGAGCCTCAGCTCACCCACAGGGCAAGATGGCCATGACAATGTAAAAGCAAGAACATGTAGATGGGTCCTCAGCACAGGAAGGCAGTCCATAGTTGCATGTAGTCAATGAAAAGTGAATACAGGCTTGGGCAACTTTATTGGGCAAATATTAGATGTCCTTTAAAAGGCATCTGCAATTCAGCTGCATAACAAATCCCCATGATTCTTCCCCCAATCTCATGTCTCTAGAAATTTGCTTATACATTTCAAACTTTGGCTGAACTGTAAACATCAGACTGGTAAATTCTTATTCACAGGGCCCTTCCCACAGAACTCACAGAAGGCACCTCAAAGAAACAATTCTTGAAAGGAAGCAGACTAGGTGCCACTTTTCTAAATGGGACTCAGGGAATCAGAGATGAAACTTATTAGGAAGAGGTGTAACAAGTTAGCTGGGGTAGCAGGATGCTCGGGGGCAGCAATGACACCATGCTGCTGGCATGATTGTGCAGATGCGGTAGCAGTTGCTATTTTTCCCTGCCCCACTGCCTCCAGTCAGCGTCCAGGGCTGCTGCCCCCTTCACCCCACACTAGTTACACCACTGTTATCACGTGCCTTGTACACCATTCTTCTGCCAGAACATTGCCCGGCAACACATTTTCTATTGTTTTTACTACTAAGAACAATTAGCAAGTTCTGTCACACACACCACACTCCCATATATAGTATCCACCTTGCTTTTAAGAGACAGAATGAAGAAAAAAATATTAATTGCAGAAGCCAAGTAGCAGCATCTAGGGAGCTAAGCCTGCTGTCAGCCCCACTGCCACGTGGGGCCTGTGGGCAGTTCCCGGAGGCCGAGTCTAATGTTGCATGCCAGGTCCATCCCTGGGCTGCATGTTGCTACCTGCATATTGTCTGATTTCTTTTGTGTATGAGCTGCTGTTGATGGCCTCTTTTTAAACTGGCTTTGAAAGACATTTGTAAAAACACAACTGTGTTTCAAATTTAATGCATGATCAATACATTAAAATATGATGAACGAGTAACATTTCTAAGTTTATAAAACTTCCAGTCATGGGTTTATCAAGAGACAGCAATAATGTCCTGCAAAATTAAGTGTGGTTCACTAGGCAGACAACATACATTATGAATGACTCTTACGGCTTGCATTTTTTATTACTTCAAAAGCCAGAGATGGCTTAATACAACATGCTCACATCTTATGCTGTAAGGGGGAGGGAATGCTAATTCTTTAAAAGGGAGAAAATACAGATGAGATGAACAGATAGCAGCATAACAAAAAAGTATTGGACAGTAGCCTGGGAACAAGCTGACAAAGTCCCAAAGGCTTAGTCTAAAGCTATCCTACACTGACATTTCCAAAATTATCTAAATATTTGTGTGAGTGTTGCTTCTGGGATACAGCATGTTCCAAGCAAACAATGCTGAAAGGGACAAATTGCCAATAAAGTAGCATTCAGAAGGGATACATTGATATATAATTACAGAGAAGCACTGCATGCTTGATCTGTAAACTGAGGCAGTGTGCAGGATAGTTTTAGCTCTTTATTTGTAGCCCCTGGTAAGCAGTCAGTTTTAGGCTACCTCTGTAGAAATCCTATTAAATCCTACATAAAACCAGTAGTTTTTATTAGGATTGGGGCACATTAATTGCTTTATATAAATAAATAAAAATAAATGACAGGTTAAGTTGTATAAACTGTACTTATAAAATATCTTAAATACTGGAATAGATTTAGAGCTGTTACTCCTGTACTTACTCCCACTTCCCTCCCACTGTTTTTTAACATATGTTTTGTTAAATCAGGCTGAAAGATCTTTGTACAGGGATCTAGAGTGTGAGAGTTAGCAGAAACACTTGCCCATACAGGTCTTAAAAAAATAAGTGGATCTCACCAGGAGAGATGAATTTTAAAAAAGGCATCCTGTAAGACCATACTACCAGAAGGAAGAGGATAACACCCAGCTATTCCCCATCGCTCTTTCCATTTCAAGACTATCCTTCCTGGCCAACCAGGAACTGATTTTTATTATTCCACCAGGAAGGGTGTGATGGTTGGCAGGGGGATCTTTGACGCACTTTTGGTAAGAATCAAATGTGTCCATAAGTACTTCTCACACATCACAACAGCTGATGTGCCTGAGCTTAATAGAAAAAGTTTACTGACTTTAATGAAAGAATATCTGTTGCTGACTGATCTATGGCTGATATTGGCAATCAGAACAGGAAATGTTAAGAGGCATTTATAAACAATGGCATCATTGTGTTTCCTAGAATGAATGGGTGAGTATGTGAATGTCGACAGAACTTGTGCTTCGGTTATCCAAAATAATACTTCTATTAAAAAGAAAGTGTGGTTCTTTTAAAAATCCAAAGAAAACCAATCCACATAGACTTGACATAATACCAGCAATCTAAAAGAAGTCCCTTTCTAATCATTAATATGAGGTTACTATCTTCTTGTCATAGAATAATTTAAATGGAATAATTTAAAACAATGACATCTGTTAACATGACAAAAATGATAATAATCTCTTTCATGTACATAGGATTCTTTATCAAAAAAAGAATTCCAGAGTGCTTTACAAATACTGCACAGTCCATCCCTACCCGCATATAAATAGGTGGTGATATCCATGCTATACAGCACATTTATCAGTCAGCTCTGATTGACTTCTGTGCTGTACTCACTAGACTTCACTCCTTCAGCCATCCTACTTAGTCACTTTAAATAGAAACACCTCTCAAACCAATAATGTAACTAAGACAGGATGACTTGGGCTAATGACCTGGCAGCGTTGGAGGTTGCTGTTGCCCCTGTGCGTTGTAGCTGCCCGACGTGCTTGGTTGTGTTGTTATGCCTCTGCCTCAAACAAATATATGTTTTGTATTTAAATTCTTTTCCAAAAGGTACATTGGTCCATGAAGATACAGTACAGATGGTGTTTAGTCTTGGAAAAATGTATAGTTTAAGGTTCAATATTTCCTGAGCCAAGACCTAAAAACAGAAACCTTAAAGCATTACAAACTCAGACATTCCCTTTTAAAATAGGAATATGCAGTTGTCTCCAGCTCTAGTAGATTACAAGGCAGAGGACCTTAAAAACACAGGAAAGCAGTTTTAGAGGTATAAATTTCCTCTCTTTCATAGGCATATACTATTTAACTCAAGATCTGAAGGTCACTGGTTGACACACAAAAAACACCCAAAACAGCTTTTTCTTTCAACTCATTGAAATCGTTCCCACAATATTTTATGTTAATAATTGTGCATAAACAAAATAAAAGACCTAACTAGGCTTCAATGACCTATGTTTGAGATGACTATTCCAAATCACTTATGCCATATATTGATTATATTATTACCCTTTTTAACTGAAACACCTAGTAAAAAAATTAGGAACTTACAGGTTGTTACAGGATCTGATCACAGATTTTGATACATCTTTCTTCATTTGCAAAGAAAGTTCAAAATGCTATTTCTATAACCATAACAAAAATGAGGCAACAAAAGACAACAGCACTGCTCACAGTGCCATGTCCTTTTTCCAGTACACACTTGCTTTTCTGAGGGCCAAGGTCCCAGCTCTTGTGTCCCTAGCTTTCCTGTCCAGCGTTCTGATGTTTACTTCTGTTCCCCTCAAAACCACGTACACACACATGTTCACCACCCCTGTGCTATCCCTTCTATTTGATGTCAGTCCCCCAGGAACCATTCAATCTACATGGCAAATTCTACAGGTACATATTTTGGGGTGGTGGCCTCTATTATTACAACTGTGATTAAACTCAACCCACGCTACTACTACTAAAATCCACTTTCAGATTGTAGCATTTTATCTATTTAACAGCACATCAGTGCAATGGCTTAAGAAGGAAAACTTCCCCTGGACTACTCGAATTGGAATTTGGGGGTAGAATTTAAACTGGCATTTGAGTAGTATGTTCAGCAAACACCTCAATGCTAGGGCTTGATCCTATGCTTATAGAAATTAATGTCAAAGCTCTAATTGGCTCTGAGCATACAGGGTCAGGAACTTTGAAAAAAAATTTAATGACCAAATGATCAGAGACCTCAGTTTTACTCCTCATATGAGTGACATACCCTTAGTTAACACAGTGATCTCTAAAACTATGCTAGTCATTCAGAAAGCACAGTCCCGCTCTACTGACTCAGCAGTACTACTCATTACTGTGTAACATTACTGAGAAAACATTTCAGTTGATCATACCAGCAATTATACTGAACTCTGCCTATTTCATACAATACTGATTAGAACAATTGGAGAAGATTAAAAACAACTTTTAAAAAAGCAACTGCATAAAATCAATTAAGAAAGGAGGCTGGAACACTTCCCAACCCCAATTTCACTTACGTACCTTACGTAATCTTTGCACCAAGGACCATGTAGTCCAAACAGTTCACATTTAATGAAACTCACATTTTGGGTTTTATTACATTAGTGTCTAAAAACAAAAAAATAGCCAAATTATCCTGTTGGATTTATGCCTGAAGTTCTCACTAATGTTCCATGCACTCAGGTCCACACAGTAAAAGGCTGAGTTATGAAAACAGGAATCTAGACAGGCACATAAATGCCATAGAAAGTCTACTCCAAATGACTTCATCTATCAAAAACAGCATGTACCCCTCATTTATTGAATATGTAACAGGGAAAAATGACAAACTAGTTGAGATTTCCACAACAAGGGAAAAATCCACTTCAGTTCATACTTTACATCACACTTAGGCTAAAAATTTATATAAAGATCTCAGATTATTGTATCTGCACCAGGAAGCCACTAGTCTTTAAATCCCACAGATGATCACATGGAAAGGGTGAGGTTATTCTTGTTCACTAACTGAGCTGTGACCCCAGGTAAACACAATTTTCTTGATCTTTTATACACTAAGTACAGAGGTTAACAACATTAAATAGTTGAAAATGTACTTACCTGGTTTTACAAGGCTTGCCTTTGTTTCTTTCTTATATCGAGCTAATTGTGGGTTTCCTTCACTCATAGTCCCAGCATTAAATTTCTTTCTGTTATAGTCTCCATCACTGCCAGTACAAAAACCAACTGGACTGTTTCCAGCATCAGAAGGAGTCTTAACTGGGGATACTGATTGGCTGCTAGGACATCCAGTGTCATCTGAAAACAAGACAAAAAATGAAACACAAGACTCGCTAGATAATAAGGAAAATGAACACAGCAGAAAACCCCAGCCTTTGGATTCCACTAAACCCAATCAACAGTGTTGTCAGAAATATGCAGACTTTCCACTGACACTTGACAAGGCTCTTGTTCTCTACAGGGTCTCCCATACACCCAACAAGAGCACCATTTTGTGGATACAAACAGGTAACTGGATACCCTAGGGCTATAAAATGCCATTGCAGATAGCTGTTTCTGTAGTTCTTTGGTAGTTTATAGACAACTGCTGAAAACCCTTTTATTTGGAATGTGAAGGAATATTGTAACAAAAAATGTGAATTATATTAAAATAAGAAGAGACTTATCTATATAATCATAAACTTACAAACTTATTATCTGTTCTCAGTGGTGGCAGATGACAGAACAAGGAGCAACGGTCTCAAGTTCATTCCAGCAAGGGAAGTTTAGATTGGATATTAGGAAAAACCCTCTTGCTAGGAGGGTGGTGAAGCCCTGGAATGGGTTACCTAGAGAGGTGGTAGAATCTCCATCCTTGGAGATTTTTAAGGCCCAGCTTGACAAAGACCTGGCTGGAATGATCTAGCTGGGGCTGGTTCTGCTTTGAGCAGGGGGTTGGACTATATGACCTCCTGAGGTCCCTTCCAACCCTCATTTTTGGGGCATCTATATATGTGCTAGACAGCTGCTCTGATGCATAATAATTAGCACGTGTCAGAGCAGACTTAAACGTCAAACAAGCTTTATCTAAAGCACCTCTGTTGCCATTTTGAAGTGTGGGATGCTGAATACATATGATGCTGCAGGCACTGCATGCACTTTAATTAGAGCTCTGTGAGCTGCTTGAATTAAAGTGCTCTGCCTCCACCCTGGAGCATATGTAAAAACACCCATTTGATTCTATGATTCTATAATCATATACAGATAGATAGTCACAATCTATACAAACTATGTCTGTTCATTTACTGTCTGTATAAATATAATCCTGATTAAGTGTAGGAATTAGTAGGCAGGTCCCTATCCTGTTATTGCAACTTATCCATACCAAAATGATGGATGAGCCTTCAAGACAAAGAGCATGAACTCTTTGGCCACAGCTGACCAGAAGGAGAATGTTTGATTGATATGTCCCTGTTTCAGCCATCATTTTTTCTCCAAACTAATACTTACTCTCTTTATTAGAGGATGGCCTGAGTACACTTTGAAATTGTGCAATTCAGTGAACATGCCAGATAGTTAGAATGAGTCATTTGGAGAGTTGTACTTACATTTATCTAAATAATAGAGCATCAATGTAGACAAACATTATTCATTTTTAATAATACTACAAATATTGTTAAATGTAACTATTTGTTACATTATATATTGGATCTATAGTTGCCAAAGGATTTTGGCAGGGTGTTTTTGACTCTGTGATGGAGAAGGGTAAGATTGAAATCCTCTGTGTTATATTTTTCCCTGTTATTTTGCTGAGTACCTCCAGTCTGTTCTCTTTCTATAAATATCTGCAACATGAGACAAGAACTGATCTAGAATATTGATTCACTAGGTTCTTTGAAACTACACACACTCCCTTATGCATGAAATTCAGCTTTTTTTTCCTCTTTACTGAAAGCTAATAAAGATGCTTCAAGACAAATGATTGTTCTTTTAAAGCGATCAATATTGTACAGGTGGTCACTCACTTCCAGCATGTGGCTGTGTAGCACCTGGCTCTAAAACTTCTGCCTCATTTGAACAGTATTTGTGTTTAAACCACATCAGCCTGGGGACATTAGCTTGCATTAGCTCACTCTTGTCATTTATCATTAACATTAATCTCAGAGATTCAGACATCTTATTATATTCCAAGCCATACAAACACTATAAACCTCCTAACAAAAGAATGCAAAATAAAATGGGATACAGCTAAGACAAACTTCATATATTGTAATTTAAATCCATCTTGAATACTCTCATATACTGTGATATCCATAAGAAGTGACTTTTGAAGACTATATTACATAAAAAGACCTGAACCACTATCTCACTGAAATAGCCACCTGTCCCAGAGAACTGAGTCATTTGTTTGTTCTTTCCCATGGGTGAATAAAAGCTCAGCATTCATTTGCACTAGGAGCTCCCTTTTCATTATCTTCTAGAATAAAACTCCTTATCACCTGCTATAACATGGCACACAAAGATGTGCTTGTACCCAACTGAGTAACTGCACAATTAAATTTATGTAACCGCTGTCCACCTGCATCCAATTTATTGTTCTTTCTACAGTCTAGTCTGATCCTGTAGCAAGGATGGGCCAGAAAAGAAAGGCAGAAAGAAAATAAAAAGGGATAGTAAGGGCACGGTCAATCTACTTGAGCAAAGGGTGACAGGTATCACCCCAGAGGCAGATCAGAGAATTTTGGTCACAATTTCTTCCCTAAAAGGAAAGGTATTTTTATCTTTTTTTGCAAAGCTACTTCTTTTCCTTATAAACCCAGCCAGTTATCCTGGCTGGTGGATACATCCTCTAATGCGTCTTTACTCAACCTCATAAATAAGTGGGTATTGCAAGAGTCACCATTCCCTCCCCACTGTAGGCAGAACTAGCCTCAGCAGCCTTACTTGGTTGAACAGGAGACTAAGACACCTTACTTAGGAAACTAAGACGACATCTAAAACTAGGAAAATGCAGTACTCCTTGGACAGCTGAATAAGAACCTTAATTCTAGCCTGTAAGTAACAGTCAACAGCTCAGCTTAGTTCTGTGGGGCTTTTGCCAGCTTCTAGCAACAGCAGTGAGCCAGAAACAGAGCCAAATCTACCTTGGGATTTAGCTTCAAGGGCTACAGTGTTTGCATATGGCCTATTCCAGTCTAATATATTGGACTGCTACAGAGAACAAGTTTTATTTTGGATGTGCGTCTCCCTTTGACAATCTTGCATTTCCCACCTCGAGTTAGTTCATTCTAAGATAAAGAAACAGGGAAAAGACCTAATTCAGCCTTATAGGTCAACCCTCTGCGAATTCAAGATTCTGCCCTACAGTACATTTTCTTGCTTTTTATCCTTATGCATATAAACTTCATAATTTAATACAAGGTGAATGAAGGCAATTTCCTCCAAGATCAATACCGGTTTCATCTGTTAATTAGTCCGCAGGTCTCACCAGTGTTCTTTTCCAAGTGTAAACCCAATGACCATACAGAAGTTATCTACCAGACCCTGACTCTGTTCTGCAGAAATAATCCTTATTTCAGCAATTCCTTTAGCTCTTTCCAGAAATGTTCTCTCCCTCTGGGTGTGTTAAGAAGGTAGATGCTATTTACTGCCCCCCACCCCCCCAGTGCCAAATTTCACTCACTATACAGGTTCTGTAAACCTTAACCTGCCATTTTTTAGAACAAAGTGTATGCAAAAAATATTTGAATAAAGAAAACCTACTGTTAAATATCTCAAGATGAAAACTTGTGAAGATTTTAGTTTCAAACACACACATTTTAACTTTAAGAATTAAAACATTAAAAAAAACCCCTTATATGTGTAACACCAACAACAAACCTAAGACATAAGAATAGAGATTAATATAGGAAAATCTGGAGAAAAAGACAGCTAAAAAGGCCTCTGATATCACTCTTACATCCATATCCCTATTAAATTAATTTGTTTAAGCACTACAGTTTGCATTGTGACATGACATTTATCAAGAGAACAAAGTGAACTTGGCAGTAAGAACAATAAGTCTTCTCTAGTTTCATCATTTGTGAACTTTAGATATACCAATAATAATCAAGTCAGAGTTTTAGCTCAGCTGCAGGAAGTGAATGGTTTTATTGTACTTTTTCTTCTTGCAACTGTTTGTTCTATTTAACTAGGTATACACCTAAAACTTGTGTGCTAATTTACAGTCTACCCATTAGTGTGGAAACATTTACCTCTATGCATTTTCTGAACCTACTCCATGCTGCCAGAGATCCTTTTCCATGCATGCAAGTATCAAATGTACCTTTGGCTGCTGTCTTTTGAAGGATCAAAATGTACACTATCACCGAAAGGAGCAGCTGTACATGCAACAACACTGTCCATCATCAGGGGCTAGATAACCTCAGCTGTGTTACGGTATCTTTCTGCCAATTGGCTTGCAGCTGATCATCCCATCAAAAGAATGAAAGGCAAAGCAACACACACTGGAAAAAGTGTTGCTCAACTGCACTTCCCAAATCACCTACCCACCACCTGTGGAGGCAATCATGCCTCCTCCACATGTATAATTGAAGTCTTCATTTTAAAATGAAGCTGAATTCCCTGCAAAACAGCACTAGGAAACCTCAGCGGAATGTTTGGTGCACTAGAAAGACTGAAACTTGGCTGCACATCACACTGGTAGAGCCAACTTTCATCTCATACATATGCTCAGCTGACCAGGCTGTTCAAAAGGTTTGGAAGTACTCACTGCCAATGCAGTGTTTCTTTAGAACATTTCTTTTTTTTTTTTAAAGGTAAATCTGACCATGACAGGGTATTTCTTTGTATACAGGTTTCTCTTAACCTTCCTGGCCATTCATTGGCAAGGAGAAGTGAAATATCTGAACTACCCAGAAACAGGAGAGGACAGGAGGCCCATTCTAGGGAGTTTTAATCAGGTAACTGATGTATATACATCCAAGAGAGGATTTATCTTCAATTACTGGAGAGAAAATGTGTGTGTGTTATCTAGTCAGATAAGAACTGGTCTTATAACTCAGGGAGAATTTTGCCTGCAGAAGGAAAAATAAAAGGTTTTGAACCATAGGACATATTCCATACACAAATCTTGTTCAGGCATGTGCTCCAGCAAAGACAAAGCCTGAAAATCCCACTTTGGAACGCACCACTGCTGACCTTGCGCTAATGTTTACTTTGCATAGGCACAGACAGATCATAAATATAATGTATCGCTTTCCTGGCTTTCTTAGCTGGACTTATATTCTCAGCTTTCAAAGTCCTCTTCTAAGAATGTTTTGTAAATAAATCTTTACTTTGAACATCAGCTGCATTCTGCTGGAATCCTGTCTCCAGCCACTGCCCCTCTGACCGGGGGCACCTGCCAGTTCCACGTTCCAAAGCCACCTACAGGGATAGTGTCACATCCAATACAATGACAAGGGAGAGAGGCAAGAAAATTATTCAGAATGTTTTGGCTCAAGTTCAAATATTGAAAAAAATCTATGTATAAGCACAGACTTAGTTTGAATAATCATATGACTGTTGAGGAAAGAGTAACTGATAAAAGTCATGGGTAATAGATTTGCAAGGTATCCCCCACCTTGGGCAGAGAATGGGCTCTCTGCCCTGGCTATAAGCCCTATCCACCTGTGCCTGCTTTGCACATTAACCCCAGAAATGAGGCCTGAGGATACCCTAGTGATGCCCCTAGCACCATACCCCAGGCCTGTGTGCTCAAAAGGCATGGTCTAGGGCACCCCAACAGCATCCTCATCGCTTTGTTTCTAGGCAGGAGAAGATAGGTTGAAGGGAGTATAAAGACACCGCAGATTGTAGGGCCAGAAGGGGCTATCCCATATCCACAGGTGAAGAATTCTCTCAGAAGCTGAATCAAAGCAAGTCTTGGATATCTGATTTTGTCTTAAAGTTCAAGTGATTCTCATTTTGCAACACTCCTACATTAGAAAGCTACTTCAAAGCTTAAATTCCCTCACAGCTTCTAAACTGTGCCCTATTTCAAGGTTGAATTTGTCCAGCTTCAGCATCCAGCCATATGATCTTGTTATACCATTAAAAGTTCAAAAAGACTTCATCTATCAGATGTTTTATCAGGTGGAGGTATCCATACACAGTGTTTCAATAAGCTAAATAGTTTGAGCTCCTTAAGCATCACACTATCAGATGTATTTTCCAAACCTAGATTAATTTTTGTACATCTCCTTTACACTCTGAACTCCAGTATTTTCACATCCTTCTGGAAATGTGACTACTAGATTTGGACATGGTATTCTACAATAGCTCTTATCAATCCTCATCAATTCCAGGCAAGATCACATTCCTATTTTTCTACATCATATTCTCCTATCTGTACTTCCAAAAATCACATTAGTCCTTTTAGCCACATAAATATATTGACAGTAGATGTTGAACTAGTTATCTATGATTATACTCAAGTCCTTTTCTGAGTTTACCAATGCACAATCTCCCTTCATGTATGTATAGCATGTATTTTCTGTTGTCACATTTACTGCTTTACACTCATTTTCACTGGTGTATTGTTTGCATTTATTTTCACTGCCATAAAAAGGTGTATGCTAATGAAATTTGCTAATGATGCAAATTTGAGAGGAAGTCTCACACTAAGGAAGATCAGAATATATTGGATGAATTGGATGACCTGAAGAACTGAAGGCCCATATTTACGCAATTCTAAGATGAGGTCCCCCCCTTTAACGTTTCTTGAACATGAGTGGCCAGAACTGAACTCTGCTTATAATTTTCCATGTACAGAATCTAATTTTTGGAGGGTCATCTTAAATTCATGGTTGTCATCGGTTTGAGTAAATATGGTAAAAGAAATAGGATGAAATTTAATAGTATAAAGTCCAAGGTCATGCAACTTAAACTAATAACAGACATTTCTGCTGTAATATGAAAGCTTTTCTGTTGAGAATCAAGATAACAAATATTTGGGTGCCAGCTGGTCACAAGAGGTCTGTGATCCACCAGTGTGATGCAGGCATAAAGAGCCAAATACAATCATACCACAGATCAGGCAAGGTATTTCCATTAATGCTAATGCACAATGAACTGGTGAGACCTCGACTGTAATACTATGTTCAGTTTCATAGATTCATAGACATTAGGGTTGGAAGGGACCTCTTGCTAGGATAACTGAAGGAATGAAGAGTCTACCTTACAAGATGAGACTACAGGAGCTTGGTTTGTTTAGCTAGCTAAAGGAGCATGTTTGCTCTTCATAAATAAAAAGGGAAACAGGGAGGGAGAAGAGCTCTTTAAGCTAACAGATAATGTTGGTAAGAGAACAAATGGGCATAAACTGGGCATGAATAAATTTAGACTGGCAACTAGAAAAAAATTTCTATCAGAGGAGTTCTCAGAACAGCTTTCCAATATGAACAGTGAAGGCAAGAAATCCAGTTGGTTACAAGATGGAGTTTGGCAAATTTATGAAAGACTGCAAGATGCAACTGCAGGGGACAGGATTAATTGAACCAGGGCCCCTTCCAGTCATATTTAGCTGTATGAAAATATTATTTTTTAACCTGACCATTTAACCACATGATTCAGGCTATACTGTAACAGTAACCTATCTTCCTTACTATTTACAATCCTATCAGTTTTTCAGTTATCTACAAACTTAACCAGGAAATATTTTATGCCACCACCTACAGCTTTATTAAAATTATTTTATAGCTTTTGGACAAAGACCTCAGGGATTCTCCCAGTTAACAGTCCCACTCACTGATGTTTCACCATTATAACAACAGTTCGAGACCGCTCAGTGAGTTAGTTTTTCTCTTAGTGAGATCTGTCAAATGTGTGCTCTCTTAATTACATATATAATCTAAGTCTTCTAATCAAGAAGTGAGATGCCTGTGTCAAGTACCTTGCAAACATCCACAAATGATTAATAGAATATTAATACAGCCATTATAAACCAGATTTGTAATGCTGTCACAAAGAGGTGACAGGCCAGTTTGACAAGACTTGCTTTCCATAATATCATTTTCACTGCCTGAATTATATGTGTAGCTCAAACTGACCATTTAACTATTTTGCCTAAGACTGACATCAGAATAACAGGTCTATAGCTTCCAGTTCTTCCCCTCAGCATGTTTTAAATCTTGGAATTCCACTGGCAGTCTTCCAGTCCTTTGGACTTCCCCAGTTTTCCAATATTTGTTAAAAGTCAGTATCAAAGGTTCAAAAACCTCTTCAGCTAACTCCCAAGTTATCCAGACCTGTTGCTTTGAAAATGTTTAGATTTCGCAGATGCTACCTTACATCCTCCTATGGAACAGATGAGAGCCACAACATCACGTGGAAGCATTTTATATCTATATACCCTCATGCTTCATTCATTCATTCATCTAAAAAAACAAAGCAAAACAGAACAGATGTATCCATTGAACATTATTTCCTTTTCAGTACTGCTATAATTTTACCATCTGCATTTAGCAATGGACTTGTGCCTGACTTTTTTGTTGCTAATATTTTTAAAGGTTTTTTACGGTCTTTAACCATTTTTTGTTGTTGGCATTTTATTGATTGATTTAGCCTCCCTACTCAGTTGTCTAAATCTTTAAATTTGTAACTTAAAATCATTGCCATTAACTTCTACTTTTTTCCATTCCCTTTATATGGATTTTTTAAATATTCCATCACAGCTTTCCCATCTTCTTTTTAACAAAGAGCCTTCTTGCTTCAGACTATAAAATGATCAGTGGAGTACAGGAAGGAATTTTCTCCCACACACATGCACTGTCTACAGCACTGCAAACCTAACTGTACACTAAGATTAGGCTTATTAGGAAAGGAAGGGGACAGCTGCCTTCTAAAGCATCAGGTGCTGGTTGTAGTCAATATATATATATGACTATTACTTCTAAGACATAAGATAGTGACAAAGATGCTATCAATACAATTATAGTAATTTCCATAAGAAAGAAGGGCAACAGAGTGGCTAACAGCTGATGGCTACTTTACACTATATATTTTTTTATTTTTTTTATTAAATGAGTATGTTATCCTGGGCCTTGAGATGGCCTCAGGGGGGACTCAGCAGTGTGTGCGCCTCTGCCAGCACTTCCACCACTGCCACACCGCAGGCACTTCCACCAGTCTCCCACCCCCCATTCCTCAGCTGGCTGCTTGGGGACCCCCACCCCCAGTTGCCAATCAGCCACTGTGGGGGGATCTCCCCCTTGCCCCAGTTGCCTGGCCGCTGGCAGACTCGTCTGGCCACCGAGGGTACACTGACCCAAAAAGGTTCAAAACCCCTATACAAAACTCCAAAATTCCAAAGCAATGCAGCCAGCCACACCTATTCCCACACTCCACAACACAGCACAAATTACTGATTGACTGTGAACAGTTCATCTGCTAACTGAAAATAGCATTCTCCAACAAAAAATTATATTAAGATTGAGATGCATTAATAGTATCCGGTAACATTCAGCATAACTAGTTCAGAAACACAAATGATAATAGAAAGTGTTGCACACTGGCGACATGTCGGGGATCTACGCAGGTGCACGTGCACCCCCTGAAGTTGGTGGTGCACCCCCTGACAGAAGTGCCGCTGACACTGCCAGCAGTGCCTGTGGGCAGTCGCCACTTGCCAACCCCACCCCTTGCCACTGACACCACCACGGCCACCTATGGGAGGTCCCTGATTGCCACCACCATGCCCCGGCTGCTGGCCTCACTGATGCCACCTGCGGGTGATCACAGTGCCCCACCAGCCTCCGGGGGCATGTGTAATTCATGGTGCTGCACCAAAATAAATCAAAAGGAGTATGCAGCATGATATCTGTAGGACCTCAGCTCCCGATATTTGTATTATAAAAGCCTAGCTACCACTTAGTTCTATTCAAGTAGCAGTATTTAATGCTGTTTGGCAGGAAGTCTTCCTTTATCCTATCTGAATGTTTGCCCTGCAAGCACGGTTAAAGTAGTTCTGGGAAACCATATGGATAAAGACTGTATAATTGTGGTCTACCGGCTCTGTCATTATACTTAAAACATAAGTAACAGTATTAATATTGCAACATGAAAAGGATCCAGGCAGTAGTAGTAAAAATATCAATGAAAAATACTAATGTGATACTATAAGGAAATGGTGCATATGAAATAACATACATCCCAGAGGTATCAATATAATGTTATGAAATATATACACATATATTTACATCCTGGTGAAACATTATATATAATTATAAATATATATAATTATAAACATTATATACAATTCCAATGATCTGCAAAAAGGGGAAAAGAACATGAAACTAATGTCCTGAGCTGCCTTTAGATCCTTTTAAGGGTGCTATACAACAGCAGCACCATTAGGTGTGCAAATGCCTACACACAGTTCACAAGATTTAAAAAAAGGAGTTGGTAGTATCACAACAATTCTGATCTGCTGTGGTATTTCTGAATTCTTTGCAGCAGACAATTGCTCTGTTATTTTTCCATGGCCAAGAAATGAGTGAAAGTTAGGAGCTGGCATTATCTGAGATGTATCTTGAAGCACAAGAGGTACTTAAGAACCACTACTCTAAGGCAGGAGTTGACAACCTACAGCACCTGGGCCACATCTGGTCCATGAAACCATTTAATCTGGCCTGTGGACATAGGGCTTTTGTGGCATTCAGCAGTGGAGGGCTTCAGCAGCAGTTGCTTTCCCCTGCTGCTGCAGGGAAAAATATTGGTAGTGGGCATTTTTCCTGTGCCACTGCTAGGAAAAGTAGTGGCAACAACAGCTAGGTCCTAGAGCCTACCTCCCCACCCAAACTGAGTCAATCCAGCCTGCACATGGATGTGTCTTGAAGGCTTGGAATGAGAAGGTTGCACTACACCTTCTCTACTTCCAAATCTTGCAAGAAATACAACAAAAGGTTGTCTGGGGAAGTTCCCATAAGCAGGATTTCAAAGAGGCAGCCATTTGTGGATTCCCTGGCAGCATGACTACACTGAAACCTGGAGAGTGCTCAGGAACCCATGTGGACTAGGGCTGCGTGAAGCTTCAGTCCCTGATTTAGTGGCCAAATCTCCAAATCCGAATCGAATCGGAACCCTAAGAATCGATTTGGAAAGATTCAGAAAAATTCGGACATAGACACAGCTTTAAATGTTTTTTCTACATACCTCAAGGTACCAGGCAGCTTGTGAGTGCTGCGATGTTGGGGCACATGGAGTGTCCCACAGAAGCGCGGGGGGCTCCCCAGCACACTCAGCAGCAGACCCAGAAGTGGACCAGAAGCACTTCCAATCCACTTCTGGGTCTGCCGGAGAGCATGCTGGGGGGCTCCCTTGTGCCCCCCTGGCTCACCAACTGGTGCCCCCTGGGTCTGCGGGGGACACCCGGGTTCTCCCTGTAGTTGATCACCGAGCTGGGACGGTGCAGGGGAGCCCCCCAGTGTGCTCCCTAGTGGACCAGAAGTACATCCGGTCCACTTCCAGGTTCACCACCAAGCACATGGGTCCCCCCCCTCCTCCACCCCATGCTCCTGTGGGAAGCTCCATCTGCCCCAGCATCGCAGCATTCACAGGCTGCACTGGTACCTCGAGGTATGTAGAAAAAACAGTTAAAGCTGTGTCTATGTCCAAATCACTGATTCTCCGAACCAGCATTGAATCTTCAGATTCGGATTGACCCGAATCGAATCAGGGACAGTGATCTGAATCAACAAATTGAATCACTGTCTTTGATTTGGGCTGAATCCAAATCCAAATCGAATAGGGCCCGCGTCGCACACCCCTAACGTGGAGCACAAAGCTCCCAAAAAGGCTGTAGTGCCCCATCTAGTACTTTCCCATCTAGTCTTTTGGTCCAGATAGGGTTGATCCTTTCTTGAGCATGGAGTTGGCTAGACATGGAACCCTTTCATATCACTTCTGTTGCTGTAGAGGCCCTACCCATGGCTCTGCGGGCCATGTGAGCCGACATGGAACCAGGCAGCCTGGACTGGCAATGGCAGCCCACCACCTCCTGGCCTGCTCCACCATTACCCTTAATCTCTTTGCAGAATCTCAGTGACAATATTTGAAAACCACTGGGATAGATGATCTCATGAGATGCCTTCTGGGCCTATTTTTCTATGATACTGCTTCAAAATTGTTTTTATGCCTATTTGTATACTCGCTTTGGGGCCCATTAAACATCCCTATGCAAGACTACCAATCACTGCATACTTCCACTCCCAGAAACATCTTATGAAAGTGGATAGTAAAGACAAAGTTGTACTTTAAGACATGGGACAACACAGCTGTGCCACCAGGAGTGTGAAATTCCATCGGATGTCAATTTATCAGTATCAAGACATGATACTCGGCTTGAGAGCAGAATTTGCTTTTAAAATATCACAGTATTGCCATGCTTCTCTTCATCACTCTTCATTCAGCAGCACAGAGATCTTCTAATTAGGGAAGAGGTTTTTCTCATTCTGTTAAGTCTTGCCATGTTTGTCCTGAGGCCTGCCAAGGTTCAGCTCCATAAGAAAATCAAATTAAAGATTTCAAAAACCAAATGTCTTAGATTTGGTATTTTTATGGAAAGATACAAATATAGCACTTAGATTTGAATGTTTAAGTCATTATTGTTATCATCATATGTATTTAGAGGTGACAAACAGCGCTCTCCCATGGATAAGGTGCCAGCTGCTCCTCTCTTAGGATATGATCCAAAGCCCAGTAACATCAATGGGAGTCTTTCCACTGACTTTGGTAAACTCTGGATCAAGCTCTCAAGGCTCACAGTGCTGAGTGATAAATATAACAGGTGACACAGACATGAAAAAGGTCAAATGTCTTGGCTTCCAAGCTGTAGTATGGTACAGGGTACAAGGACATTCACTTAGTATGATGGAACCGTGGAATTAAAAAGAAATCACCAAAAATGAGAGGTAAACAGCAGACTGCACTTAATATTTAGGGAGTTTTCTAACCATCACATTTAAACACCACTTCATTAAACAATACAGAAAAAGTAGGACAGTTGTTTACAAGTAACTGCATACAAAAATGCCCTAGCAGGGAAATCTCCAAGCAAACAGCACTGAAAAACAGAAATGTGGGGCTAAGTGCTGCCTTGGCATAAAAGCCACAAGCACAGATAAAAACAAAATTTGGTTCTAGATACAGAAAAAATGAAGGTTATGATATTCACTACATTGCATGGGGGCATAGAGTGCAATATATTTCAGGAATAAATATGCACAGCTTGAGAAGGACTCTACTTTAGATGTTAGAGATCAAACAAATGGTATAAAGAATGATTATTAAAATGGGAAATTTGCCTTTGACAGCAATTTCAAGCATGTTTCTCTGATGCAATAAATGGCAATAAAAGAATATATGAATGAACCAGCAATAAGAAACCATTCTAACAAAACAGTTCTTCTTTTAAAATGTGATATTAGAAGTAGGGTACCTTACCATTTGCCCAACAACAAACTAATTAAGGACACTTACATTTAATCTCTGCATTACAAACTCACTGATACAGTGAGTGCAATTTTCTCTTTCTAGCCTTCTTCCACCTCAGAAACATGTATTTAAAGCATGCATAATAACCAATTGGCCTTTCTGGGTAGCTTTCTTAATTATAAAATTTACCTCCCTTTTCCAGCACGAAATTATGTACTGAACCATGATAGAAAGTACAGCACAGTAACTGCTTCAGATTATTGAAGATATATCTTTTGTGCACATGGACAGATCCCCAGACTTAGTGATCTGCAACTAGCAATAAACAAGGCATATTCAAATTGATTTTAATAAATACAGATACATAGCATGTTTGGTTTTCTCACAACTTAATACTCCCTTAACTTAACCTCTCTGGCTAGGGACAAAGATTATGCATAAACTGGTTTAAATGATCAGAAACGCATTTAAACCTGTAACCGAACAGATGTTCAGTGCACATAAACCAGCTTGAAAATGGCTGAAACCAGTTGGAGATAAACCTGATTGAATGTAGTATCAGACTTAACCGATTTGGGTAAAACTGGTTTATGCAATGTCTGTCCCAGACCCATTGCTTATTTAAGTTAAACCAGACTCCCCGAGCATCCTGACATGCTCTCTGGGCTGGGCACGGCTCTCTGCTCCACAGCAGGGCTGGTCCCTCCTCTCTGCTCCCTCTGGAGCTCTGCACAGACTGAAGGCATCTGCCTAGCTTCTCCCTCTCCCCTCCCCATTCCCTACTAAGCAGGGATTTCCTGGTCCCTTCTGCCTTACACAGACACCTTTCAGCACTAGCTAGCAGACCATATGCTGGCTACGGTCCATGTTGTGACAGACAGGACAAAGGCAGAATCAACAAGTAGCCAGTAATGTCTCTCTGTTGTTTTCTTAATGAAGGGATAAACACTGTGTTCTCAATTCTAGGCTGAGCTGGATGGTGGGGGAACAGGACCCCTTCCTAATCAGAGCATCTTGGCCATGCCCCCCCCAGCTCAACACCGTGGATGGGAAAGGAGGGCTGTTCTAGCACCCCCCAACTTCTAACCTGAGCCATTGCAGGCATGTGCCTGAATTTCTGGGATGTCTGTGCAGTTACAAACTGATTCAGCCTAGCCAGGTTAGACTAACCTGCAAAGATTGAAGCAATTCAGGCTCAGGCTTTTTGAATGTCTGTCCCCAGCCTTTATCAACAACTAGCTCAATTAGTAAAATAGTCTCCAAACTCAAGTGAAGCTCAAGTTATTCATGGTATATATGGTAACAGAACTTCCTGCTGCAAAGAGAGTGAATTTACAATGCAAATGCACATTCTGAATACATTTCTTGACCTATGAATGCAAAACAAGAAAGAGAAAGAAAAGTAAGCTTGCTTTATGTTCATGAATGAAGTGAGGGAGAAGAAAATATTGAAAACAGAAGCAACATTTTCAAAAAGAGAAGCCTAAAGATAGGCTCCAAACTCCAATTTTTTAAATTTTTGGCTAAAATTTTCTAAGTAACAAATATTCACATATTATAACCTCTGCTTGTCATATGACTTTAGGACTAGGAATACTATTTGTCCTAATTTAGAAGAGGAAACTGCAGGTGAGACTAACAGCCAGAAGAATACTTCACTATCAAAACAAAACAGCTTCTCTGGCTCTCACAGTCCATTACTACAACTGATTATTAAATACAGAAGTGATTCTTTTATGGCTACAGCACCTCAGCACAGCTAGCTAGCTGTTTCAGCACTGTTTCTAGTTACCTAATAAATGTGATTGCATACCACAATAGATACAAAGATGAAGAAAAATTTAGCACCACCACACATGTAAAATTAAAAAAGGCTTTCATAAAGTTTTCAAGGAGTTAAAGTGTAAGTTAAAGAGGAGTTAAAGTCCCAAACTGACCCGCTAGCCAAATGGAAGTCTACATACACTACTAAATTTAGCTACTCTCAGCAAAACAGTGCCTTCAATCTGTAAAGAAATCCCCTTGATATCAGAAGGTGTTGCACACAAGAATAAAGGAGAGCATTCCACCCTAAGTATGTTATCGTCTATTAGACAAATACTGTAACTGGAATTGCCAAAGAAGAATTTAAATGAGTCTCTTTTTTTGAGGAAGCTGCAGAAACAGGACTATAAATTGGATGGCTGGTGAAGTTTAAAACGTGTATTTCCCTCCTGCTTGACAAGGTGAGTCTGGGGAGCAGTTTCAAAATCAAACTCAGTGCAACTTATAAGGAAAACATGCATGACATGGGGAAATACTCAGTAGCAACTTAGCCAGATGATGTTGCTGGGAGAATGTTTTTCACAGCTTGACATCTGAGTCCTATGGCTGACATCCAAACCAAGGAGGGCAGGGTTAAGGGAAAAGAAATACTTTGATGTCAAATGGCAACCAGCACTGACTGAAGCCCATAAAACTTTTCTATAGGGAGTATGCACTGTAAATATTGATAAAGACATGTGCATTTTCTAATCTATTATTAGTATCCAAAAAGCATTTGGCAAAAAGGAAAGTATGTTTTAATACATCTTTAACCTGAAACCGAGTTGATAAGATTAGTGAGTACTGTCACACCATACCTTTGTACTCACAAAAACAAAACAGAAACCAATACAACCAGTAACTTATGCTAATTATATTACATTTCCAGTAAATTGAAGAACATGTATTAAGTTCCTTGATAACATCTTTTCTAGTCTATATTAAAACTGAGGGGTAACATCACCCACGTTATAACTGAGTTCAAGCAGAACAAATGCTTCTCTCTCAGTGCACAGTGTAAGAAACAAAATTAAGTGCTTTTATCCTCCTGTTGAGTGATATTTCTTTCCCTGTCACCTGCTTCAAGCTTGCAGCACCATTAGTGTTCCCAAAGGTTCTGATCCCTTTTATTTTCTGTCCACTGCCAGCCTGAAACAACATTAGCGTGCCCCAAAAGGCACCGCGGCTGTCAATTAGGGAGGGAAGACCTTGAAGCCTTCTGGTATGCATCGGGGCTGATGTAAACAGACAAGGAATTTTAACAGACTCAGAAGCTCTGGGGAAGAACACAGGAAATCTGAGATTCAGAGTGGGCTGGGGAAAACAATTAATTCTATTAGGGGAAGAAAAGAGGAGGAGTCTATATATGAATCCCATGTCAATAAGGGAAAAGTTAAGGTAGATAGACACTTTTCAAGGTAAAGGCTGAGGGGAAAGGAATTATTCCAGCTGTTGATTTATGCTCAGCTATGCTTACACAGTTAGGTAATTTTCTTTTTTTTGTATGCATTACAGAGGGGAGGGTTCTTGATCTTTACTTCAATGCTCACAAGTTTTTTTTGCCACCATAAGGTCATCTTCCTGATGATCTGTCCCACCTCTTTGGATGTTATCATGTTGCATTTTATCATCATGGCTGTGCAGGTCACTTGACAGTTTGAATGTTTCAGATCCCTACCCAAAGTTCCTGACAATCCAAATGAGTCATACCATGAACAAAAGACAAGGAGGATGAGGTAGATAAGCGTCACAAGATGTGTACTTATTGATAAAGACATGTACGTTTCCTTATCTATTTTTATTGTCCAAAAAGCATTTGGCGAAAAGGAAAGTATGTTTCAATATATCTTTAACCTTTAAATAGCATGGAGAAAAAGGCTCCTCATCTTACATTTGCATACAAGGAACCCTCATTAAATACACTGGCTATCATTAAACTGTTGCCAAAAACAGCATGTGCTCAGTCATGGGAACCAACTATGAAGCAGAAACATGCTGATAGGAACCATGTTTTTGGCTTAAAAAAAAACAAACAGGTGGGCGTTCACTCCACAGGGAACTGGCATCAGGCCTGGAGTCACCAGGAAATATCAGGTCAGTACCAGGAGGATCAGAGCCAGTCCTAACACCCTTCCCTTGGTGCCAAAAATGCTTGATCTTAGCCAAAAAGCCAAGATGCTGGTGGGAACCTACCACTTTTTTTGGGGGGGGGTAGGGGGGGGGAGAGGGGAGGGGGGATTGTTTTATGTTCTGGGTCAAATTAGCCAGATCATGTCTGAATCCTTTTGATTAAGCAAAGCTCAATCATTCAAACACCGTATGTGGGGCTGGAAGCAGCAAGTATCCTCCACCCCAGACTTTTCAGCTTGCAGTGTCAGATGCTTCCAAACCCATTGGCAGGCATTCTATGTGCAGACCCAAGTCTGGAGGCTTCGGGTTCGGATGCCACTGAGTCTCACTTGCCCTCAGCCAATGGCCTCAGGAGCAAGCTAGGAAGGAGTCCCACATTTTCATAAAGTAGGTGTGTAGCCGAGATCCTCCCGCTGGAAACTGGCCAGTGGGAAGCTAATTACAAGACTCACAGAGCATTTGGACAGGGGTGCGCCCTCCACTACACAAAGTCACTGAAATCCAGCTTGGCTTGGGTGCCACACCACTGCAGTGATGATTACACTTGTTCTTAGCCCATGAAGGCTGAGAACCTACCACAAGGATAGATTAGTACAGCCCATTTGAATAAGACATATGATAGCGCCTATTGAGCACAATCACGTTCAGCACCAACTCTTTTTAAAGTTATTGTGAACCACTGCATTGCATACATGTCAACTTCCACAGCTGAACTGCACTTTTCTTGCTCTTTTCCAGTGATTCCTGCTTCTTCACCAGCCTTAAATATCTGGGAAACACTACCAAGAAAGACTAGCAGGTCACCCAGAATCCCTCTTCTGCCTCCTCTGTCAGCCTGTCACATAATTAGTGTGGTCCCACCTTCCATGAAGTGAAGCAAGACCAGGTTGCCCTATACTTTGTCTGCATATAAATTATTGGAAAATCCCATTACAAGAAAATCTCAGTTCCAGTCATGAGGGGGGTGGGTGCTAATTAGCACATGGATCCTTCGTGGGGGGTATCCAGAAAACACATATATTGAGTAGTGGTGAGCTGTGGGGTCACCATGTCTGGAAATGCTGTTGACTCTGGTGAGGCCCAGTCCAATGAAGTATGTGGTAAGTCACAATATTTGGACTAATATTATGCATAGTTTGTATTCTGTATAAGTAGTTGTGAACATGCTCCTTAAAATATGTTTATGGTGTACCTGTGCTAAAACTTACAGCCATTTCAAAACAGGAAAAATACATCAACTTTGGATGAGCTAAGTCTATGGGTATTATATGCAAGTTGCTACTGCTACGTGTCTTTCAAAGTCAGTTATTTCCAATTTGCTCCTCATTTCCATCCACTCAGGGAGAGCAAGGTCTGATGGTAAGGAGGAGAGGAAGGGGCTCTAGGGGTATGGCATGAAACAGCTGTAGAGATGCCAGCGGGAAACAACAAAAAGCATTGAAATGAACCAGTATAGACTGTATAGAGGAAACAAGAGCTTACTAGAGATAAGGTATGGTCATCAAAAGATGTGCAGAATCTTAACAGGAAATCAAGGAGTTTGAAAATTATAGTTTTGAATATCACTATGAGAGTTGGCTTAGCAATGCCAAAATATGAGATCGCTCTGTGTGTGTGTGTGTGTGTGTGTGTGTGTCTACATCTATAGATATAGATATATAGACATATATTGAAGGCAATAAAATCTACCAATTGGCCTCAAGAAGGAGAAGAGGAGGATCCTCCTCTAGCGTGTTGAATAGACTCGAAAAATGAAATCCAGGTGGGAGCGCACTAGGGCATGAACAAAAGTTCTAACCCCAAGGGACAATTCTGTAGATAGCATAATACAAATGTACTTCCAAGAAAACAATTCAAAATGAAGCACTGCAGTAGGAAATTCTCTGAAGCCACCCCTATATTCCGTTTACAGTGTCTCATGAGGACATACGTAAACAGAAAATCATATGAGCATACAACAGGACAATCCAAAAGTAATGGGGAAAAGATTTCCATGTACTTCCACACTTTTAAAAATTAAAAGTAAGCTAATGGGTCACTCCACTGAGTCTGAGGTCTGAAATACATCATGCTGAAACAGATGTGGATATTGCAAGGATTCTCAACCTTTTTAGACCCAAGGTACGTCTCCCACTGCACTGACAGGAACATTCACAGACTTGTCGGTTCTGGACTCTGAGGTCCGCTCGATTCTACGGCTCGAACAATAAGTCAGAGACCTGGTTTCAAATTTTCCATGTTAGAAAGGGCTATATTAAGATATTTCAAACAACCTCAAGAGGCAGCGGTAGGAAATGACAAACACATCTGGTTTATTTCTGGTAAGTCATTTAGCTCCTGCACTTTCTGTGGGTCCAGCATCTCCTATGTACACCCTACGTTTTGCTAAACACTCTCCAGAAGTAAGAGCAGCCTCTTGACCTATTATCTTTGGAAACGAGGCTTTTTTCCAACCAAGTTCATTTCCTCTGGATACCGAAGACTGCAGCCACCACTTCTCCACTCATGCTGCTATATGGCTATTGATTCCATGGAGCATTCCCCAGATGGATCAATGTTGAGTTTTGTATAAAAAAATAAAAAACATTTCCCAGCCCATGACCTCAGCCTGCCATCCCCAGGGCCCCCTAGCCCGCCTGCTTCCCTGTGTGGATCCTCTGCTTTCCAGCAGTCTGCCAAGGCCGCCTTTCCCCAGGGCCTCTTTCCCCCTCTGAATGCTGATCTACCAGGCTGCTCTGTGCCAGTGGAGGTGCCAGCTCCACTGGGGGATAGGATAGAAAACTTTTGAAGTGGGGGACAGGAGAGAAAAAAACGGGGATAGGATAGAAGTGGGGGATAGGATAGAAAAGCCACTCCGGCCTGAAATGGAAACACACAGGGTCACTTACCACCTGCTGCAGACAAACCAACGCAGGGGGGTGTCTGTGCGGGCAGCAGGCTCTCTGCGCACCAAGCCCCTATGGGCGCGCCTGAGGCTCAGCGGGCACGGACAGTCCCACCCCAGCCCCGTGGTGCCCGCCAGGCCGAGCCATGGGCCACCCGGGCTGCGGCGTGCGGGGGGCATCCATCTCCCGCGGCCTCCCCCCGCGCCGCCCCTACCTGAGCAGAAGCTGTTGCTGCTGATGGTCCTGGCGGAGCCCCCCGAGGAGCTGCGCGGGTTGAAGTCCCTGCTCTCCTCCTCCGAGAAGGGCGACTCGGAGGCCGGCGACACCTTGTGCAGCGGCGGCGGGGCCAGCGGCGGCCGCAGGACCAGGCGGGGGATGCGGCTGCGGGAGACCTCCTTCTCCTTCTCCTTCTTCTCCTTCTCCGCCTGCACCTTCTGCTCCTCCCGGACACACGGCGGGCGGTGAGAGGCCGCCCCGCCCCGTCCCGTCCCGTCCCGTCCAGCCCCCCCTCCCCGGCCTGCGGGAAGGGACCCGCCCGCCACAGCCCAGCCCTGCCCTGCCCTGGCCGCCGGCACCCCGGCCCGCCCCGCTCCCATCCCGGGCGCCACGACCGGGCCCCCAGCCCCGCTCCCCGCACCTGCGCCCCGGCCCGCCGCCGGCCGCTCTCACCTGGGCGCTGTGGCGCAGGGGGCCCATTCCGTCGCCGCCGCCGGCAGACACCTGGCATGAGAGAGCGGGCGCGGGCTGAGGAGGGGCCGCGGCTGCCGCAGGGACCCGCCGCTCCGCTCCGCTCCGCCCGCCCGCCCGGACACGTGGTGCCGCCGCTGCCAGCTGGGCGCCGCCGCCCGGCTCTGCGGCTCCGCCTGCGGCTGCGGCGGGCCGGCCCGGGGCACCGCCGCTGCGGGGAGGCAGCGGGACGGGCTCGGAGTCGCCCCTTCCTCCACCCTCGAGGCCGGGGGCTGCGAGTGACGGCGGTCCCCATGTCGCACCAGCTCGGTGTGCCCCCCCGCAGCACCTCTCTCTGCCCCCGGGGGCCAGCCTGCGCTTCGGGGTGGAGCCCGCGCCCCTGGGGGTCCCGGTGGTGCTCGGTGTCACCGGTCACCTTCTCCTGCAAGACCGCCTGCCCCCACCGCCCAGGGTCTCCTTGTTGATAAGGCAGGAGGTTGTCACGAAGTGCTTTGCGGTGGTGCTTGGCCCCTCCGTTCCCCGGCCCCTTGCCCCCTTTGCCGCAGGCTGTGTGCGCGCACCGGGCGGGCTGGACCTACGGTCTGGCCCAGTAAATGGCAGCTTTTATGGTCTTTTGAGCTAGTTATCAGGATGCTCCGGGGGCTCGCACTTACCCATGTACCCAACCACACTCTGGTTATTGCTATGGACCCTGCTCCCGCAGCCCTGGAAGCGCTGGAGCTAGGAAGCACCACTGCAAAGTGCTGCGTAACAACATCCAGGGCACTGGCAAGCCGACAATCCACCCACTCCCTGGCTTGCCATGATGGTATGAAGCGTCTCTGCCTCATCTATCAGGATATCACCCACAGGAGGTGCTGAAGGTCTTCCTGGAGAAGGTGATCCACAATGCCAACCCCAAGCACACCAAGCACAGGACTGTGACCGCCATGGGTGTGGGCTCTGCCCTGAAGCGCCAGGGTCGCACCTTGCATGGGTTCAACTCTCAGTACCAAAACCCTACGTCACGTGGCGGCAGAGAGCCGATGATGAAAGGGAGTGTGAACTGGGGATGACCAGGGGTTTTTCCCACTCTTCCTCTCTCATTGGCAGCCTCTGGCACTTAAGGTAGAGGAACTTGATGTAGAGGCTGTTTCCCTAATAGCTACTGATGTCCCTTTCCTCCACGAACCTGTCCAGTCCCTTTTTGAATCTGGCTAAGCTTCCACAACACGGGGTGGCAATGAGTTGCACACTTGAATTACGTGCTGGGTGAAAAAGAACTTCCTCTTGTTAGCTCAGGCCACCTGTCCCTCTTTAGTCCTGAGCTGCCTTTCCCAGGCCAGTGGCCAGCACTCAGCCGGTCTGATCTACTGATTAAAGGGACATGTAGCTGTTACCCTGCTTCTCTTTTCCTGCCCTTCATATGTGCCAGTTACTGTCGGTCGAGCCACAGCCAACAGCTGGCGGGACTGGTGAAACATGTGGCTTAGAACTTAGGCCTTGCAGGTTCAGTCTGGGGAAGGGGAGGAGATTTCTGAGCCCATCTGGAGCCCCTCTCCTCCCCTTGAAGGTGCCACAAGGACGGTTTTGGGGTGGATCCATAATGTCGATGAGAAGGGATTTGTTTCCAGATAAGCCTTGAGGTCCTTCAAACCCTCTGATTCTGAATGCCTCGTAGGATGGGGCAGAACATGAAACAGTGAGCCTTTGGGTCTCTTCATGTAGCTTGAGGAACATCAAGTTATCAGTGAAAGGGTCGGTGTGGTGTGGTGTGGTGTGGTGTAGTGTAGTGTTTGAGTGTATCTGTGTGTGTGTGGTGTGTGAGTGTTATCTCTATTGCTCCAAGCTGTGCTCTTCTACTCAAAAAGTGTACCAGTCCTTGCCTGGCAATACCAAGACCCCTTTCAACCTTACATCACACAAGTCAGGTGGTCATTGTTATATTTGTAAAAAGCTTAGCATTCCTAAATGAAAAGTGCTGTGAAATACTACACAAGTCTATTTATTAGAAGCAGCCAGGCAGAAAACAGCATGACATGTCCTGGACACCGACCTCCTGCACTGACACTGCAGAGTCCCCAAGGAAAGTGTGGGGTTGCAAATCGCACACCAAACCTACAAATTTGCAGACTAGCTCCTCCATCCCACTAGGCCTGGGCTTCTTGTGTGTGTTCCTCCGGTGAGACATTCATGGCATGTGCACATTTGAGATTTCCCTTATGCACCAGCAAAGCTGTTGCATCAGTAGCAACAACAGAAGCTGCGCAGCAGCACTGCCATTGCCATAGTAACTCAACTAAGGCAGAGCTGATGATTCAGTACTGTCAGACCCGTCTCCATCCCTTTGGGTTTGGAGCACAATCCTGTTGCTTAATGTACTAAGAAACAAGATGTTCAAAACAAACCCTCCATGTTGCCTTAAGATTTCTAACTACCTCAAATCAAAACACTTTGTCTCCTACTGTGGGTTTTTTTCACCTTAACATTAAGGATTTCCAACTTAACATTAAAATGATGAAACAATTATCAGTGTTCAAGCAAATTTTCCCCAATGTACCAGTATCTGGAATAAACCCAAGGAGTTATCATATTTTTGCTTGCTTAAGTTATTTTTACTTCATGTGAGTTAATAATCATCCCCCAGATCTTTTTTTAAAAAAAAATTAACATTTTTCTCCTTCATTTAATAATTTTAACAAATATAGTTTGTTTTCTCGGCCAAAGAATATGAATTTAAAAACTCACTCTGAAAATATTTCACCTGATGTTGCTACAAAGAACACTTTGGATAAAGCGTACCTGAAACAAAACAAAATATTTCCTTTCTTGTTATCTTGTGTATGGGGAAAAAAGTTTTCTTCTGATTTGGAATGAAGGAAAATGTCAAGTACTGAAATGACCTTTCCTTTCCTCTCATGTATTATAGAAATGCAAAAAAAAAAAAAGGGGGGGGGGGAAGGTAGGGAGGCAATAAGAAAACAAAACATAGACTGTATCTGGAGAATCTTGGCTTTTGTTTTCCATAACCAGTTAGAGACTTTGGATGTCCCTCTCCTCACTCCCTGTATAGAGCACCTAGTTGCCTACGTTCAGTTACACTGGATTGTTTTTCAGGATCCTTATTTGTCCCTACTGACTGTATATGGAGCCTGTGCATTGAAACCTGATCAAATTGAATTGCACTCCCAATCTGAGGCATCTGGGATTTAGATATGGGAATAGGTAAGTGCTTTTGAGATCCAAAGACTGTGACTCAATCTAGAAAATGTGTAATAAATACACTAAAGGTCACTGAAACCTCAAAAAAGACAAGCACAGGTCTCATAGGCCATGGGCAGGCATTCATTTCCAGCAGTAGATATTTGTGAAAAATTTCCCCTGCTAGACAGCTTTTCAGGAGAAGTACCAGACAGGTGTTGACCTTCTAGCCTCTCCTCCTCCCCTGCTCTCTGTGCCTTCACCAGATTGGGATGCTCTTGGTCTGGGAAAGGCATGGGGAGCAGCAGCTTCTCCACTCTTCCCAATCCCCCAGGGGAATGGAACAGAGGAGAAAACTCCCCACACCTTCCTCAGATCCAGGTCTGGGGAATGGGTGAGGAACAGCCTCCTCCACTCCACTCCAGGTACCCAGGGAACAAAGTGCCCTTTTGCCCAGCTTGGAGAAGAGGAAGGAAGGAGCAGCAGCCATTCCCCCTCCACCTCTCCCATCCAGAAGGGGAGGGAAGCAATAGGGCAAAGCCCCTTGCCTGTTTCTAACCAGAGACCCCAGTGTAAGGAGCAGGCAGGGAGCAAGATTTGCCTGCTCCTCCATTCCTGCTCTCTAGGAACAAAGAGGAGAGAGCAGTGGGGCAACCCCCTGTCCACAACTCAGATGGATGTCTCCAGTCTGTGGAATGAGCGGGAGGCTTTGCCCCACTTGTTTTTCAACAATAAATTGAATGAATGCTTGTACACTCATAATTTCTACCAGGAGAGTGATTTTCCTGGTACTGGGGTTTTGGTTGTAGCCATGCTGGTCTACAGGCAAGGTTCTTTGAGTAGATGTAATATCTTTTGTTAGACCAACTGAGTAGTTGGAAAAAAGTTCTTAGCAAGCTTTTGGGTGCAGTCACCCTTCTTCAGGCATAGGAACAGCAGAGACTTCCTATGACTAAAGAAGGGTGACTGCGCCCAAAAGCTAAAAACTTTTTTCCAAGTACTCAGTTGATCTAATAAAAGAGATCACATCTACTCAAAGAACCTTGCCTGTCCGATTCTCCTGGTAGGAACATATCTCCTGTATATGGCCATAGTATACAGTAATTATTCTTAACTAAGGTGCTGTCAGATCCTTTTAAGGGTGACATACAATATTATCACCGTTTGGTGTGCAAACACCTACACATAATCCATAAGGGAAACCCAGAAATTTCAAATAGGTATCCAAAGTGTTAAAAAAATTCTGACCTGTTGTGGATTTTGTGAGTTCTTTGCAACAGAAGAATTGCTCTAATATTTTCCTGTAGTAAAAAAAAAAATCTTTCCAAGGGGTACCTTGAGTCTAACAATTTTGAGAACCACTGATATAAAGTGCATTCTCCTAAGAACTAACAGATGTTCAAAAAGATGTGGCCTGCAAATTCAGCCATGGTCTTTGAACTGAAAGTTGCCAGGAAAGATTGGGCACTGGGCCAAATTCTTTTGGCATTTTAAACCATGCCTCCCTGCAATGGGTTCATTAATCTACAATGGTAGAATAAACAGTGTAGCTCCTATGCCATAACCAGCCTTCGTCTCATGCAGGAACACTTTTAGATAACATTTGCACTGGGGAGAAAGGTCACTATGTAATGAGGGGTCATAAAATACATTCACCTTTCCCTTCAATGCAATGGCCTCTACAGAATTTTATTTTGTCTGCTCCTCTACTATGTAAGTGGATGGGAAAGAACAATCTTGATTCAGTAGAATTCTCATAGCTAGAAATTTGCACAATTTTCCAATTCAGAGTTTAAAAGTAGTACACTCTTGTCTCTGCAGCTGAGTTATTCAGAAAAAAAAACCTTTATGGTGCTTCCTGTAAATTCAGTTGAGTAAGTCCTCTCATTCCACCCAATTTGACATTGATACTATACACCTGCAAATGCTATTTTTCAAACATTCATATTTACCTATCCAGAATCTAATTTACTTGCCCTTGAACTCCATGAGCTGTCAGCTGTGTGCCTTGCAGCAATCAGCAAAATGCAAAAACCCTTTTATGCTTCTTAAGGGCTATGAGCCAAATTTTGTTCTCAGAGGTGCATCTATACTGAATCACAGGAGATGTGTGTCAGAGAAATACATTTGGCCTTGTAATCCTGACAGTGAATCATATAATTCAGTACATGAAGTCAGCTGATGTTACTTTTCTATAAGTTTTATGAAGAATGTTTCTTTTTCCAGCTTGAGGCCTACGATATTTAATTTTTTCCATCCACAAATATGACATAAACTTAAAATGAAAAGGATCTATTCAAATGATGCTGAAATTCAAAACTTGGGAGGAGATAGAAATGTGATGGATTGTGAAAGAAACAAAATACAGAAGTGATCTTAAAATATTGTGTGGAAAGCATTCCATGAATAAATTGATTCCTGTAATCTTACTATTCATTTACCTGTAAATTTGGAGATCATTATATATTGGTGATAAGGCATAATGCAAAATATACATGAAATGCAACATGAAAGGTCATTCATTTACTATTATGAAAAACATTTTGGGACAGATTGTTTTAAAAATTATTAAAATTGAGAGAATGAGCAAACTATAGACACCTCTATTAAATTTGGATCTTTTAAATAAAGACAATGGCAAATTAATACAAAATAAACTAATAAATCAAGAATAATAGAACATTAAAAGCCTATGTTTTAATATACATTCTCTTATTCAAAATGTAATTTTTTTTTTTGCACTTCTTAATTCTGATAAATAGAGATTAGGCACTTTTTATACCCTGCTATGTATATATTCTTGATGCATCAAATCAAATCCAAATTCCTGCTTCTTTTTAATTGGCTCTGGAACAAAGAAAATTGCAGTAAGATAACAAATATCAACTTAAACTTTTTCCCAGGTCTGACTGCTCTATCATTATTGCTCAGTTAACAATCTGGATCCTGTCTTCCAAAGGAACAACTCCCACCTCCTTCTTATCCAAGTTGGACAACAGAACCCATTTAACCATTTCTCAGCAAGAAATCAATCAATGCATCTGCTTGAAGCTAGTGGAAGTTTAGTATATGAAGCCTGATCTTGGAGACTTTCTTGTAAGTAGTTTTCCCACATTAATAAGACCTTCAGCCTTAAATGTTCACATGATCAAGTTAAACCACATTTTATTTAAAACAATATTTTTTCAGAGATGTGTAGAATAATGTGTAGAATAGTCAGTGATATCTCCCTTATTTAGGACTCTTTTAATAAATGGACACACAAGATATTTCTTAATTCACATGTTTAAAAATATGCTTAACATCAGGTTGCTTACTCCTGCAATCCTTGATGAGGTAAAACTCCCATTGAAGTCAATGCAAGTTTTATCTAGGTAAAAACTGCATGTTTAGAATTGATGTGTTTATCATGCTAATATATTTTTTCTACAACATGTGTAAAAGAACAGACTCGTATCTTACAGGAATTGTAGTTGTTCAGTTGTTTTCCCACCTGCATTTTCCTCTTGGTGAACAATCATTCATAGCATCTGATGAAGTAAAATGTTGCCTATGAAAATGTATGTTGCTCTGATTCAGTTAGTCTCTAAGGTGTCACCCTGCCTTGCCTTCCTGGTGAACATGTGCATAAAATCCAATTTTGGGGAGCAGAAATATCCATTTGGGTAGTGCTTGAACACTAGACATCCTTGGACCCAACCAACTCTAATTTTCTTTACCAAAACAGAATTCCAGAGGGGTAGGACTTCCTAATAATGCAAAAGGGAATGTCAGGGATTCAGGAATCCATAATATACTCTGGGAATGGAGCCCGGCTAGGGGAGGCACTTCCCCTAGCCAGGCTCAGTTCCCCAGCGCTGGGTCCTAGGCGGCAGGACCAGCCTCCTGTCATCCGGCAGGCAGATTGGGGGCCTGCCTGCACCCCCAGAAGGGCTGTGGGGGCTCTGTCGGACTCCTCCCAGGGGTGCGGGCCCCCAATCTGCCTGTCAGATCACGGGACGCTGCTCTTGCTCCCTGGCTCCTGCTTGTCCACAGCTTAAGGTGTAGTTTCCTAGAAACCCCTACACCTATCTCCTTGAAACTTGGCAGGCTTCATGACTGCAGAAGGGGCTACCACCCCTGCAAGTTTCATCAGAATTAGGAAAGAAATGACAGTCATAGGCTGTTTCATGCTTCCCTATTATAGCCTATGGGCAAAACGTTGAAACAGCGTTGAAACAGCTAAACCGTTTCGATGAAACGGAGCAGAACAGTACTTTTGAAACAAAATGAAACTCAAAACCAAACACTGTTCCATCAAATGTCAAAATGGAAGTCGAAGCGGAATGCTGCTGTTTCGCACACCCTACTGCTTACCATTTTTGTTATTGATGTAAATAATGATCTGAAATGAGGATATGAAACTTTTATAGCCACAGAGAAGTTAGGCTCTACAGGGATTCCATCTCACTGTTGTGGGAGCATAAAATGGGCAGTCGGTCCATTTCAGCCTTTATGTTCTAAAGTGGCTGAGGGGGTTCAGGACACCTGGTGTACAAAGATGGCCCCAGTGGACAGTGCCAGTCACAAGAATCTGATTGGGCATGTGTAGGGCTCTAACAGAGGCCTGTTACTTTAAGAGAAGAAAGCAATAGGCTAGAGCTGTGTCTTCCTAGGGACAGTTGAGCTAGGACCAGCTACATTTGAGTGAGCAGTCAGAAGACTTCCCAGAGAAGGGCTATAATAAGGGTGCCTATAATAACTTAGGAGGCAGCTAATAGATTGGGGTGGGCAATTATTTAAGCTGAAGGGACATGTAACAGGGAACCCTAGCCCTGTTACCAGAAAGCAGGCCAGTCCCTTTAAGACCAGAACTTTCTGGGGCACAGCCTGCTGGCAGGGTAGGGGTTAAAAGCTGAGCCTGCCTGGCTAGTCAGGTGACCAGAAAGGGGTAGGCTAGAACTATAAAAAACCTGGGCTTGGCAGCAGTTGGAGGCAGTGGCCAAAGGGAAAGGAGGTTGTGTATGAGAGCTCCACAGAGAGGTTTGGCTGCCAGTCCGGCTGCTGTGAGAAGGGAACTCTTGATGATTGTCAGTGAAGTGGCAGCAGCGCCATAGGGAGGATGTCACAGACAGTGGGGAAGCAGAAGCACCAAGCCACGAAAAAATGTAAGTTGGCATGCTGCCTTCTTTAATTTCTATTTTTTGTGTGTGGTTATAACCCGTTGACTTACTGTTTATATATTTTTGTTGATTGATATACCAGTGGTTTCTGGCTGAGGCTGTAGGGGAGGAGGAGACCTCATTAGCACCTAGAGGTGCAGTTGTAAAAGGCCTAATGCACTAATGGGTGCAGCCATATAGGGCCAGTAGCCCAGGGCTGGTGGCAGGACTTTGAAGCCAGGTCCCAGTGGAGGGATCTTGGCTAATATAAGAAAGGGTCAAGCCAGAGGAGGCAGAAGACCCAATAACTTGGTGTCTAGGGGGCGCAGGGTGAAAAGGGGCCAGAAGGCCTGTCTCCATAGTAAAAAAAACAAAGGAGGGCCACAGGCCCAGAGAGGAGTAAGGAGCTAGAGCCTCAGAGTAAAACCCTACCTGGTTGGTTTAGACTGGTAGGCCTAGCTAGAGAAAGACAGGGGGGTTAGGCCCATCGTGGCTGAGCACCCCAACATAGAAGTACAATTGGCAATCTCCCGCTTGTAAAAACCATCTCAATAATATTTGCATCAAGACGTGGCAGGAGAGTAAAGGCAGGATAAGATAGAATTGAAACATTAAGGGACTTCAAGGGTGCCCCTCATAGACCGGAAAAACAATGTCACTGGGGAGGCCAACCTGTTACAGGCTGCTTAACGAGTTTTGGTGAGCTGTCAAGGGCCGCACACACAAAATGTTTTAGAAGATATTATTTTAATAAACTAGATCAAAAACAAATCATATACTAAAAAACATCTACTTTAGCATATTTTAATTTTATTTCAAATATTTTTTGTCCTGATTTATGTTTTACTGAGTACTGTATATAAAGGCAATTGCATAATAGCTCAAAATAAAGTTTTACTCTTGTATATTGGGTGGGGTTGGACGGGATGGGGGAGGGGTGTGGGGGGTGTGGGTTGTGTGTGGGGACAATGGGGAGGTGTGGGAGGCTGGGTGTGTGTGGGGGAAAGGTTGGGGGGGAGATGTGTGGCTCAATCCCAGAGTCAGAGCAGGTGGTCTAGCCCAGGCTGTGCTAGTGAAAAATGTTCCTGGCACAGAGCTGAGAGGTGCTGGGAACTGTGAGTAGGCCCCAAAGGGCCAGAACTGGGGAGAGGCCATCCAAATAATATAGGAGTCTGGGAAGAGCTTGGAGAGAAGCACTCAGCAGCAATTGAGAGTGGTTGTTTTTTTTACTGTTGTAGGCTGTTAAAGACCAGAGGTTTTGGGTTGTGTCTATAGGGGTAATGGAGGCCATGGGTGGAGTGCCTGGGAGGGACTCCCCATTCTCTAGGGCTGATATCAGGATAAAATTGCACAAAGATCTGTGACCCTGTGGGTTGTGTAGGTCAAAGCCAAGCTGTGCAGGAGCAGTGAGTGAACCACCCTGGAAAGGGGCCCAAGTGGGACAAAGCTGACTGAGAGGGGCCAGGGGGTCGAGCGACTGGAAGTTCATATAGGAGCAGAGGTTCTAATGAAGGATGACTGAGTGAGACCTGAGAGACATGATCCTGGCTATGGGGGTGGCTGGCAGCCATGATTTGTGCCCCTTAGGCCATGAATGATGAGTGCCCCTGGCAGCTGGGTGGGGGGCATGGCTGTGGTGGGAGTGCAGTGGCAGCGGTGGGACCATGGTGGCAGTAAGCGGGGGAGTTCCCACAGACACTGCTGGTGCTGGCGGTGGTGGGGGGAGAAGGGGTGTTGGGCGGTGTCATATTTTGGTAGGGAGTGCGCTGCCATGCTCAGGGGGTGCATGTGCACCTGTGTGCACCCCCTATATATCACCCCTGCCTTAGGCAATATAATGCCCTAAGATATAATTAGGTCCAGTAGGGCAGGACAAGTGCTAGCAGGGTGAAGAATGATTGTGGTATAGACTGCAGGGCCAGAGAGAGATGAATAAGACCAAGCATCCAGTTTGGCCAGTTAGGTTAAACCAGGATTACTGCAGAATTCAGAGGCAGCCTCCCAATGTATATTCATCAAGAAGTGGCAGATGCAATAGCGAGAGAGTATATTAAGGTAGAGTCGAAGCAGGATTATGGTGGCCAGTATGGGGTGCCATGACCACCATCAGGGGCCAGTCCTGTTACAGGGGCACATATATGAACCAATAAGGAATCTACGCAAACAATCATGCAAGAAAAAAATTAACACACACTTTTGCAAAGTGTCATAATCTTTTTTTCTTATGCACAAATACAGTGTTGTAGCATACAGCATCTTTTTTATCACAAAAATATTGACAATAAAGTGAGACAGGAAAAAAGTAGAAAGAGATTTTCTTTTCAATCTTGTGGACAGCATTTTGTTCTATTATAATTAGTTAGGCACGCTAGGATTACTTGCAGGAGTAAAAATAGGCACCTGGTAAATCAGGAAAGTTGAACTTGTGATTTTCAAGCACAAATCAGCTTCTGTAGTTATTTCATTTAAAATGTGCAAACTTCTGAATTTTGAAGCTGTTATACCAAGCAGGAACATTTGCAAACTGTATTTTATAGATTCTTTATGTAGTACAATGTTTATATTTTGGCCATAACTTTATGCTGCCTGCTTCCATCAAGTTGCACAGTAATTATATATACAAGTAAAGGCTGATAGTCTAATTACCATCATGTTTCTGTTCTACTTCCCACCTAGTCATTTTTCTAGTGAATTCTTGATCCTGCTAATGCCTGTGGGGGCATCTACACATGCATTTGATCTGGAACCAGTTTACTTGCAAGTAACTATTCATGGACAAATGCTCCCAGGCAGGTGTCTACACAAGCGGTACATAGGAGCAGATTTGCTGCTTCTAGCAGCAAACTGCTCCCACTTCCTGTGGGCCGCCAATGGGCCCCTACCACCACCAGGGGGAGCTCAAGGCTCCAGCCACTGCTGCCTATGGCCAGAGACCATCTTGAAGAGCCAGCCCTGCTCCCTGGCCAGCCACTTCCCTGTCCAGGAGCAGCATGCACACACAGGGGCAGCAGATGGCAGCTGTCTCATCACTGCTTCTGCCACCCCATATCATGGCTGCTTTAGCCTCTGCCCCTGGTAGTGATACCGAGTACCCTAGCTTCCTGCTGGCCACTGTGCTGGCTCTGCTGGTCCACTGTGCTGACCATGGCCATCTGGGCCCTTCCAGCTCCCCCGTGTGCAGTGATCACCTGCCCAGCTGCTGCATGCCATCCCAGGGCTGCTACCACCACATAGCTGCCACCTGGACCCCATCCTGCTGGACAGACCCCAGCAAGGATTCCAACAGCATGCTGTTTGATGCCACTGCCAGGGCCGTCCACACCTTCCTGAGCCTCCAGCCTTGCTACCACTGGGCCCACTGGGCCAGCCAGCACTAGTGGCTGCATGTGGTCCAGCAGATGTGACATGACAATCAGTGGCTAGAAGCATTCAAAATGACCCAGGCCACTTCCCTGGACCTCCTGGAGCAGCTCTGCCTGCACCTGGACTGGCAGGACACCACCATACAGCAGCCCCTCCCTGCAGACAACTGGCTGGCCCTCACCCTGCTCAAGCTGGCCACATCTGCCATCTTCTGCTATGTGGGATGTCTCTTAATTGTGGGCAAGGCCACTGCTGGGGAGGCTGCCCTGGAAGTGTGTGGTGCCCTCTAGAATGTACTGAGGCACATGGTGCTCCAGGTGCATGATCCCCTGGCAGTGGTGGCAGGGTTCTGTTCCATGGGATTTCCCCAGTGCATCAGTGCCCTGGATGGGACCCACATCCCCATCACCTGGCTGCCCCATGGCAACTGTCCCTACTACAGCCAGAGGGGTCTCATTTCATTGTGCTCCAGGCTGTCATCGACCACTTCAGTACTTTCACCAATGTGAATGCTGGTTGGGCAGGCAGTGCCCATGATGCCTGTGTGTTTTGTAACTTCACCCTGCTAGGTCTGGTGCAGAATGGATGCTTCATGCCAGGGGTGCCAGATCTTCACGTGGCCCTACACTGAACAGCCGGACCCTTCCAGGCCCACTTTAACCAGAGGCTGGGCCAGACCTGTGCTCTGGTGGAGTGCATCTTTGGAGGCCTCAAGGGATGCTGGCACACCCTCACCACCAACCTCAAATTCACCAAGGTGAACATCTCCCGGGTTATCATCACAGCCTGCATGTTGCATAACGTCTGTGAGGCCTGCGGGGAACTGTTTTGCAAGGCCTGGATGGAGGAGGTATGGCAGGCAGAGGACACCTGGCAGTGGGAGTATGAGCTGTGGCAGCAGCAACAGCAACAGCAGTGGGCCCCACCTGCCAGGGCCCTGGGTGAGCCACACATCTGCCAGCAAGGGCCAGGGCACCAGGTGTGAGAGGTGCTGGCTGACCACCTCCTCCTGCACTCCCTCCTGTAGCCTGTCTCGACAGCTGCCCACAGACCCCTCACTCCCCCCACCCCCCACAACCCTCAACACCATGCTCACTGCAGACACCGCTCAGAAAGGCACTTTATTTCCATCACAACAAACAGACCCCCCTCCCCCCCTCCCTCCCCAACAACCAACAATAAAACTCTCTCTTCCCTGGGCAAACTATTTACAATGTGGTGGTTTGTATGGGTACCCTCCAGGGGTGGGTGGCCATTGGCTGGGGACACCTAGGAGGCAGAGCCCGGGGACAGGTGACCAGCACCCTGGGCTCTGGCCATTTCCCCATGGGTGCACATGTCATGTCAAGCCTGGCAGGTGGGACGCTTGCCCAGGGGCAATGGCACCCACTGGTCCTCTGGTGTGGATGTCTCCCTCTCCAGCAGCTGGTATCCAGGGCCAGCAGACTCAGTGTGTGGTCCTGGGCCCACTGCATGCAGCTCTTGCTCCACACCTGCATGGAGCTGGGGTGAGTACCAGGGCAGGCTGGTGGGGGACCCAGCATGGGGGCCAGGGGAGGGGCTCCTGGCTTGTGGAGGTGATGCTGGACCCAGGCCCACAAGGGGGCCATCTGCTGGGCAGTGGGTGGCTGCTAGGGTCTAGGTGTGGTTATGATCAGGGGCATGGCCGTGGGTGGTACAAAGGCAACTGCCAGGTCCAGAACAGTGTCTAGCACCCAGCAGTCATCCTCCATGGCCTTTGCTCCCCTGGCCATGAGTGCACTCTGCTCCCTCAGGGCCTCTATTCGCTTCCACTCCAGGGCCAGGATATGTGCCCTAAATTTATGGTTCGCTCAGTCCTGCACATCCTTGTGGGCAACGTATTCCACCCACCATGCCTCTGTGTCTTCCAGATGCTCCTCTGCAGCCATCACGATCCAGTCCAGGAGGAGAGTCTGGTCCTGTGTCCTACTCCTGTGGAGTTGGCTCATCCACAGGGCCCCGGGTATGGGCAGTGGTGACCCTAAGGCTGCATCCTGGCTGCCAACTGCAGCCTCTCCCCTGTGTGCAGTTGCAGGGCCTGCAGAATCATGAGAAAGAAGCTGTTTATGAGAGTTTGCAACATTTTTTAGATAAGATGCTATGTATCAAAGGCCTGTGTGCTGCCTGGCCTCAGATTGGGGGTCAGGCATGCCTGGATGCCCAGGGACCATGGTAAGTTCATTGGGCAGGCCTGGACCCAGGCAGCCACTAGCTGACCCCTCTACCCCTGATTGCTCCCTAGGGACGGCAGACTTCTGGGTGCTCATTTTGGGCAGCCTGCCTCCCCTGTCCCCATCCCAAGCTGGGACAGGTCAGGCTCCTGGCAGCACCTGCTGCTGTGGCTCCAGACCCTGCTCCCCACTTTATCCTCCTGCAAGCCAACTTGTTTCCTGTGCTGCCACCAAGCCCACAGTACCCAGGCTCAGGGAGTGTGGGGCTCCCAGACAATTGGGATGTGGAGCTATCCACACCTCAGCCCTTCCCACAGGGGGCCTCTCCAGGGAGGTGCCCCAGGGCAAGCCTCCCATCGTGGCTGCTCTGCACCCTGAGGGTGCCCTTGATGTGCGTGTCCTGGGTGCAGTGCGAGGAGTTGTTTACATGAACCAAGGGGTGCCCAACCCACTTCCCTGTTGCTACTGTTGGCCATGGTGCCCTGGGCATACCTGCGCACCTGGCATGGCACCTTGAGGTTCAACAGTATGGAGGGCTAGTCCAGGCTGCCCCACAGCCTGTGTTGCTGCCTGGAGGGCTACCCACGGCTTCACTACATGTCTTTGCTCCCTGCCTCCAACCTCCTACAGCTGACGAGGATATTGAGGCTGGCATTGATGAATTACTTGGCATGTGAGAGGCTCATGCCTGCCTAGCTGCAAGGGCATAGGCTGCTCAATTAAGTTTTTCACTTTCTCCCTCCTCCCTGTGAGTTGTGGGGGGGTGGGAACTGGCAGGGGCAGTGGAGCATGGCCAGGCCAGGTGGGGAGGGGAGCAGGAGCTGGGCCTGGGGCTGGGGCCAGGGGCCGGGGCGGAATATGGTGGGGAGAGCCCTGGCCCTGGTTACCATGTGAGTGGGGCTGGTATGCCCAGCAGCTCCCATCAGTCCCGGCTGGCAGTGATGGCATGCAGATCCTGGAGGACTCCTCAGTTGGAGGGGCGTGGTGTGCAGGCATCCAGGCAGAGTCACCCACCCTAGGAGGAGCTGGTGCTGCTGGTCACTGATGATGACATGGCTGGTTGTACCTTGTGGCTGGGGCTGAGGTCTTGGAGCTGTCGAGGTAGACTCTGGCCTGGGCTCCTCAAGCTCCTGGTGGAGGCTGGGGGCAGAGAACTCAGCGGGATGGGCTGCGGGCAGCCTGAGAGGCCCTCCCCCAGTGACATGTCACTAAGATGTGAAAATGTGGGGAGAAGTGGGCACACTGGAGGGGAGGGACAGAATCCAACTAGATCTAGACAGATTACAGAGGTGAGCGGATGAGAATAGAATAGAATTCAATGCAGACAAGTGCAAGGTGCTGCATCTAGGGAGAAGGAACCCGCAGCATACCTATAGGTTGGGGAACAGCTTTCTCAACAACACAGTGGCTGAAAGGGATCTTGGAGTCATTGTTGACACCAGGATGGACATGAGCTGCCAATGCGAGGGAGCAGTCAGTAATGCTAACCACACCTTGTCGTGCATCTACCCAGGCATAACAAGCAGGTCCAGGAAGGTGATCCTTCCCCACTTTGCAGCACTGGTCAGGCCACAGTTGGAGTACTGTGACCAGTTCTGCATGCCACACTTCAAGAGGGATGTGCCCAATCTTGAGAGGGTCCAGAGGAGGGCCACTCATGGTCGGGGGCAGCAGGCCAGGCCCTACGAAGATAGACTAAAGGGCCTAAATCTATTCAGCCTCCACAAGAGAAGACTGAGAGGGGATCTGGTGGCCAACTATAAACTTACCAGGGGGGACAAGCGGGATATATATAGCGGCTCTGTTTCCCCAGGTACCACCTGGGATAACAAGGAATAACGGCCACAAATTGATTGAGAGCAGGTTCAGGCTAGATATTAGGAGGCATTACTTTATGGTTAGGGCTGCCAGGCTCTGGAATGGGCTCCCAAAGGAGGTGGTGCTCTCCCCTACCTTAAGGGTCTTCAAGAGGAGGCTGGATAGATATCTGGCTGGGGTGTTATGACCCCAGCACTCATTCCTGGCCAGGGTTGTGAGTCAGACTTGATGATCTGTTCTGGTCCATTCTGACCCTAGAAGCTATGAAACTACGGGTGCCAAGCCAGAGCAGGGGCTCAAGCAGGCCGCTCATGCTGCAGTACACAAAATGGTTGTGGCCTAGCTCCTGGGGCATGAGGCTCTCAGTCAGCTGCTGCATAAAGCTCATAGACTTGCGGGCACTTCCCAACCAATGGTTGTGGTCAGAGATGGAATCTCACAGTGACCGCAAGGCCTTGATGTTTATGCAACACTGCCATGCCAACCTGTCATACTCATGCTCCTGCATCTGGTCTGACAGCTCCTCATAGATGTGCATGTTAGAGCACCTGCCTCATGCAAACTGCCACCACACCTCCACCTCACTCTACAGTGCCACAAGGTCACCAGTCTCCACCATGGATCAACTGGGGTGATGTGGAGGTGCAGTGGTGACAACAAGACCATTGGGGCTCCCATGCTGGCTCTCCAGGCCTCTGCACGGCTGTCTCTGTGCTGTTGGGCTGTCCCCCAGCTGCCTGCAGTGCCCAGCACAGGGGGACAGAGCAGGACTAGGAGCGGCATGGAGAAGCAATGCCCTGCAGCACCTGTAGACTCCAGGCAGGCTTTGCTGGGGTTTGGTTGAGTGCAGCTGGAGCTGGCCCTGGTGGCCAGGATCTGCCTGCAGCTGGGCCTGGGTGCTGTCAGGCTGGGACAGCGTGGCCCTGGGAACCGCATGGCACTGTGGTGCCAGGCAGCAGCTCCAGGGTGCATATAGGCTGCCACAGGTAGTTTGTGGCCTGTGCAGGGGGAAGAGAGGCCAGCAGTTACCTCAGGCTCCCTGGTCTTGTGCTCCAGGGCTCAAAATGCCTGTAAGCTTTTAAGAGCCTGAGGCTGGGGCTGCCAGAGAGCTGGGCCAGCCCTGGGGCAGGAGAGGCTCCCAGCCCTGGGACCCTGGGCTAAGCTCAGGGTGGTCCCCTAGTGGCAGGGCTGACCAGGAGCAAATTTGCTTCTGGTTGGTGTCTACACATGCATTACTTCACAGTAACTACTTGCAAGTAAATTTGTTATTTGCATTTGCAAGTAGCAAATTTACTCACGAGTAGTGTAGTTTACTCCACAGTAAGCATGGGCACATGTAGACGCACACGCTTACTGCGCAGTAAACTGTGCTATTGCACAATAAAGTGACTCTTGTAGATGCACCCTCTGTGTAAGCAGACTTAGTGCAGGTCCAGACTCAGGGCAAAACTAGGACAAGGCCTTTTTGCCTATTTGTTTGGTGCCTGGTACAGCATGGCTCTGGAGTGCTACTATAAATAAATAAATAAAAATAATACCAATGGAAGTAAGTAACAAAACTCTAAAGACTTCAATAAAAGCAGGATATTTTTAATGCTATTTTGGATGTAAACTGTCACAGTAATCAATTAGACTGTAACAGTTCTTGGTAGCTGTTAATTAACCCTTCTAGTACTAAATTAAAGTATCAGAAAAAATGACATTCAAGCAGTTCTTTTAATATACATGATATATAAAATCTGAAATTATATTAGCACCTACATTGTTAATTAAGTGTATCACAAAGTTTTTTGTACAGGCTAGTTTTAGGACAATGAAAATGCTTTGATGCATAGTTTTGAAAAACTTTTAAGAATGTTGTTGAAAACCATAAAGGACATAAATCTAGTTCACTATATCCAGTGAAAGATACATATTTATAGACTGATGTCAGACTAAGAGATTGCAAAGCAGCATCATTTCTGTGCAGTGCATACAGATTTTATGTATGTTTAGGAATATCTACAAAGAGAAAATGTAATTGTTAGTCTTCGTTTTATGTCATATTTTATAAAACAAACATGAAAGGAAAGAATACTCTTTGTTGACTAATTGTAATTTATCTAATTTTGTATTATTAGTCTTTCATTTTATTTATGTCTCTCCTACAAGCAGTGCAAAAGTAAGCCAATGGAAATATTGGCACAAAAATATTAATATTTTCTACTAATCTTGGGTTGGCAGTTATGTTACAATTATTCATTTATATTCAGATTTATTTTGTTGAAAATGACAGACTGAGTTTGAGCCATGAATTTATTTTGAATATAGTAACAAAGGAAGGTATTTGCTTTAATGCAACTGTTGTTATGCTCAACTACGTTTCTGTGATGTATTTATCCCAGAACAAGGTCTGTATGCTGTAGACCAGTACTAAGGCAAAACTGATTAAACAAATCCTGGCTCCAGCAATGTTGTTGCAAAGCTTGTCTGTGGCATAGAGCCAACAGGAATTGACTGGTGTGCCTACAGCCACACATGCCTGACACTTGATCCAGTCCTCAGTGTACGCTCACAGTTTGACAGCTAATCAGACCAAATGCCTGCTAGTATGTGGGGTGAACTGGAGCAGGAATTTTGGAGGCCATAGTCCTTTTTAATTCTTAGACAATTGCCCCCCATTAAAAAGAATTATGTCAGTTCTCCGTCTTGCTTCTCTACAAGTCAACAGTAAACCTACATTTTCTTCTTCTTTGGGTATGACACTCATGAAACCCACCATATCAGATTCTTCCTTAAAGATGTTTGCATTCATTTCCTATTGAACTCAGGTTGAGTATTGCTGCAGGTTAAGGTCTGTAGGAACAGTTATCAGAAAGCTAACGTAGTTTATTAAGAATCACTTGAATAAGTAGAATTACTATGTTTACTTGAATACAAGACAAAGTATTTTTCCCCAGTCAGCATGGGGGGACACCTCATCTTAGGTTTGAGTACTGGCCCAGGGTAGGCAGCAACTCAGTTCCTGCTTTGGGCCCAGGCTTGGGGTCGAAGCTGGAGCTGAGCTTTTGTCTGCCTTGGCTCAGGATAATACATTTGACAAGGTAGGGGGCTTACAGACAGGGAAGCAGAGGAAGATGGTGGGGTGAGGGGGAGGGAACAGAGAAGACCCACTTGTGTGGCTTGTAGGACACCATGCAGCCTTCCCACCCCTCCCAGCTGTCCCCTCCCACTTCTGATCCAGCTCTAGTCCCTCTAGCCCCAAGCTGGGTGCTGCCGCTCCTTCTCCCAGGCTGGGCTGGGCCAGGCCAGGGCTGCTGCTGTTGCTGACTGCCTCAGAGCTGCAGCACAAAGTAAATGGTAGGCAGGAGGGGTTGCAGGCCAGGGTGGGGGAGAGAGAGGCAGCAGGGGTAAAGTACAGGCATGGGAAAGGGATGCATGAGGTTGCCTGAGCAGACACAGAAATGGGTGGCAGGCAGCAGGGGAGCACATGATGGGGGGGCAGGCAGCAGGAGGGAGAGTTGGTACAGGACAGGCATGAGGGGGGTAAGGAGAAGAGGAGCAAGGGATAGGGGTCTGGCTTCGTGGGGTGGGGGTTAAGGCAACCTTCCACTACTTAGATCTATATATGGAAAATAATAACAAATTTATAATTTTCCATGTATAGAAGCTATTTGGGGGTTGTCTTAAATTCAAAGATGTCTTGGATTTGGGTAGATACAGTATTTGTACACATTAAACTCTGCCTGCATTGTTTGACCGTGTGAATATCAACAATTTTAAAACAATAAAAAACACTTCAATTACAAAGCAAATGTTAGTAATAAAAACATTTTTAATATATCTTTTCTATAGCATGTCTAATTTTCTCACTATTTAGTATGTCTATGTGGAACTGAAACTCAGTATTGTACCCTTGAAGTTCCCACTCAAAAAGTAATGCTGATGTGGGCTTCTAATGTCTAATATATTTTCTTTCATGAAAGTATCTTAAATGAAATTAAATTAATTTATGTCCTCTTTTTGTTATTCCACTATCCCTCCCAATTTTTAATTAATTTCTTGCAAATATTTAAAATAGATATTTTTAAATGTGATTTTTTTTTTTTTTTTGTTAGCAAGTATATACTGAACAACAGTATCATTACTTTTCACTCTGGTCCTGATTTTGCATTTATTTCACCTTAAAGCTCCCATTTTCAAGCCAACAGCTGGGTGTTCAAAAAATGCAGATTAGGCCCATAATAACAGAACCTAAATACATGGGCCTCACTCAGAAGTAGTTCTTATTGCACAACTGACTGATTGGGCCCAAACTCTGTTAAATTATGACTTGAATGTATTAGTACAGGCCAAAAACTGTATATTTTAAAATCCCAAATGCTAAAAATGCAATATAAACTAGTTTTATTTGATAGGTATCAGTAGGGTTAAATAAAGTATATTTGTTGCTTAGATGCAAGAGAGAACTTGTGACAAAATGAAATATAACTTGCTGAAACCTACTGTAAGCAAATACCGTAAGCTGTGCCAGAACAAGTATAGTAGTTTCTCTGTACAATGTTAACACAAAATAACACAGAAAGTATATTATTTTTTAATCACTGCTGGTTCTGAATGTTAAATACATGAAGAAAACTGATGTTAATCTAGTTACTAATCAGTGGAAATTAATTCAAGTAAATACTTTAAACAGATGCCATGTTTGCTATAGAAATTTCTGGGGGTTTAATTTTATCATATAGGAAAATTTAGTCTGAAATGCCAGATTTGCATACTGCTACTTTCACATTTACTGGCATATCTGCAGAGAAGAACTTTTACATGAAATGTTATGTCAAAATTTAATTGTTCCAGTGGCATAAACATGAATTAACTCCTCTCACATTGTACAATGATGCATCTTCTTTGAGTTTTAGTTTTAGAAATACTATGGTATGCTCTCTCTGTTATTTACAATGAAGCTACAATGAAAAATAAAGCAAGTAAAAGATCAACTTTTTATTTCGTGCTCATTATATTACAACAATATTGGTAAACCTTTAAACTATCTATGAAATACAGGCAACCCCCACTTAGTGCTCTTAATTGGTTCTGGGAAAACCGAGCATTAAGCAGAAAAGCATTAAGTGAAACCCAATACAACATAGGAATTAATGTAAATCAATATAATTCGTCCCCCCCGCTCTGGGCTCCTGCTGGCCCTGGTCCCAGGGCACCGGCGCAGGCCCTGCATTCCTGCTTGCCTGCCCACTCGCTGCCACTCACCACTTCTCACCGCCACCGTTGCTTCTCCCACCTCCCTACCCGCCCATCGACTGCTCCAGCACCATGTGCCAGCCCAGGCCCCACACTGCTGCTGCCCCACTCTGGGCTCCCACCAGCCCTAACCCAGGGCACTGGCATGGGCTCCACTCACCACTCTTGCCACTGCCGCTGCTTGTCCTCCCACCCCCCGCCTGTCCACCAAAACTTTCTGATTCCACTGAACACTGTAACAAAACTGCCTGAGAGCTAAGTGGAATCAGGTATGAATTTTAAGTGAGTGCTATAGAGAAATAATGCTAAGTGAAACCGTGTTAAGTGGGGGTTGCCTGTATCGCTGAAATAATTTATCTATAACTTTTTTGTCACCTGATTTTATATAATACACACATATGTTTTTAATTAGACAGAATGTATGGCTATGCTTCTGAAACAATGACTTCTGATGTTGTCTTACTAAAACGTAATAATTTTGGTTGGCTCATCTGAGAGAAAAAGAGTTTGACACCTGCTCTGGAATTATACACTTCTGGGTCAAGGCCCTCTGTGGAAATCCTCGTGAGATACTGAAGTACTTTTTAAAACATTCAGTTTCTGTAACCTGATCTCATCTTCCAGAGAGATAAAACCTTTCCTCTGGTTTAGCAACTACACCTGGAAATGACTGGAAAAAAACCAACAACGTATATGATAAAGATTAGGAAATTTATCTTTGTAGTTTGTCAGGACACATTGCTAAAGTTTTTGTCTTGGGAGCTGACTTAGACTTTTTAATCTGAAACATTTGAGCAAATCCCATTCTTTGGCCATCTGGGACCCATAAGCATTGTTTAACCATATTACAAAATAGTTAATAAAATTTGCACTCTTTAATGTAATATTCTTGCAGAGATTGTTTATTGGCTGACCAAACATTTATGTCCAGTCATTTCAAACATTGGAATATATCTTCTGAATGTGACTGCTTGCCCACCCTCACAGTTGGAAAGTTCCTCCTAACCTCCAGCCTACATTTCCTCTCCTGTAATTTGAACCCAATGCTCCTACTAGTCCATTTTCTACAGCCACAGAGAAAAAGCGCATCTCCATCCTGTCTGTAATCACCCTTCAGGTATTCGTTGAAAAGCTATTGTAGTTTACGAAGAATCCCCCCTCAGCCTTCTCTTCTCTAGATGAAATAACTCCAATTCTTTCAGCCTTTATTCACAAGACAAGTTTTCCATGCTTCTAATCATTTCTGTTACTCTCCAATAGGCTCTTTCTAAACTGTCCACATCCTTCTTGATGTGTGGGGCCCAAAACTGGACACAGTACTCCAGGTGAGGCCTCACTTATGCTGAATAGAGTAGAAGAATCATTTTCCTGGTATTGTGGTCAGACTGACTGGTCTATAATTACCCAGATCCTCTTGCTTCTCCTTAAAAACGGGCACCATATTTGCCAGTCATCTGGAACCTTACCCAATCTCCACAAGTCCTCAAAAATGACAGCAAATGGCTCTGAAGTTAACTTAGTTGATTCCTTCAGTATCTTAGGATACATCCCACCCAGAGCTGATGGCTTAAAAACCATCCTTTTCAAAGGAATCCTTAGAGATTCCCGTTCTTCCACCAATCTAGGCTCTTTGTTGCCTTCCCTATTTTTGTTGCCAGCTGTACTTGTCATCTGTAGCTGCTCCTATTTGTGAAGACTGAAGTAATAAGGCATTAAATACTTCAGTCTTCTCCATAACATCTGGGAGAACAGTTGTTCACCAGGGCTCCCCAAGGGATAACTAGGTCTAATGGCCACAAACTTCTGGAAGGCTGTGTAATTTACCATGGCACTCACTCAAGTATTTTGCCCTCTCTGGCCGATCAGGCACCCCTGTCCCCTTGTGGGTCAGCAGCTTGCTCTCCGGTGTGAGTCTCTAAGGTCCCCAGAGGTTCTTTTCTGCCATGACTTGGCTGTAATGATTATTAATGGAAGGGAGTTCTTAGGTCCTGCTTCCCCTGATTCCCTTTCTGATCTCACACACAGGTCTTTGGTCTCGGGGTTTCGCCTCCCCTATACCCCACCTTATGCCAATCGAATGAGATGTTAAGTCTTGGCCAAGGTTACCTTTTGGTCATCAACCATGGCTGGGCATTAGCTCCTGTTTATTCTCAGTCCAAGTTCAGAAGGTTTACTGTCCTTCTTGAGGTTGCAAATTGGCCTGACTTGTCTACTCTTGTACTCTGGGGTATACCCTACTTCAGGTATCTCTCCCCCAGGGGTCACTCACAACTTTTACCACTCCTATGTCTCTCTTCTCCCTACAGGCTTGCCACTGTCCCAGCCTCTGTTGGTGTTGTCTGGGATCTATGGTGGCTGGAGAGGTGAGTATCCTGGCTCCTTGGAGCCAACTCTCGGGGTTGCCACCACTCGCGCCTGCTGGGGCACACAATCTCTTCATGCCGCTCTGAGCTCTTGGGAGGATCCACTTCCAGTCCTCCCTGGACGTCAGCTGGTGGGGAATTTAACCACCTTCCTGAGTGCTGGCTGACAAATTGCCAATGGTATGTGTTAATAAAGCATGTCCACGCTGGCACCGGAAATTGTTTTTGATCTGCCATGGCATTTCACTGCTGCTGCTTCTCTTGTCACTCCTGCATTGGTAGTAAGTTTGTTTTCACGGCAGTCCCCCCACCACAGGCCGATTTAGATTAGACATAAGGAAAAACTCCTTTACAGTCTGAGTGTTCAGGGCCTAGAACAGACTTCCCCCAAAGGTGGTGCAAGCACCTACCCTGGGCTCATTCAAAAGGCGTTTGGATGCTTATCTTGCTGAGATCATTTGACCACAGCAGACTTCCTGCCTATGGCAGGTGGCTGGACTCAATCTCGTGAGGTCCCTTCGAGTCCTTAATGTCTATGAAATCCATAACAAAACATAACATATGTTTTGATTTACCTAGAATTATTATTTTTGAGATACTAATTTTCCAACTTTTGACCACTGCTTACCATGTGCCTGTGTCAGTTATTTCATCGAACTGTTTCAAGAACACTCGCTCATTCAGTCCACGCCTCTAAATAGTAATAAAAAAATAATATTTTCTGCCACAGCTCCATGTCTCCTTGGCAAAGTTTGCATTTTCCTGAGTGTCTGTTACAGTTAGCATCAGCATAAAATAACATAAAAAATGCTCATGGGTAAATTGATAATACCCATATCCTGGACTCATGAGAATCAATGGCAAAAACCTCCCTGGACTTCTCTGAGGTCACAGTATGATTCCACATTGGGGATCTCAGTAAAATTCCAAGCTGATTTTCATTCCATGGAATCTCACTGACTTCAGAAAACTTTGGTCAGCACAAGATGGGTAAATATATAGTTCAGGGCCCCAGCAAGTCATCCTTGGAAAAGGCACAAAAAGGAAGTAGGATTTACTGTGCATCATGGTTCAGGAAGAGGGATTGCTTTCTCCTTATAAAATGAATGAGCAGTTCAGTTCCTAGAACCTGCAGATCTGAAGGAATCGACAGAAGTCATAGGACTTTCAGTGGAAAGGCCCTGTGCCTTCATGCTTGCTTCAAACTGCTTTCTCCAAATACTGACCTCACTGGAAGACTCCATGATGAAGCAGTGAAGGTGTGAGGGTATGAAGTAATGTGAGGTGAATTTAGACACCTCAGAGATTCTGTACAGGAGAGAGAATACACACAGATGTTGCTTGTAAAAGCCATGGGTCATGGAAAGTGTAAGAGAGTAAGAAGCTCCTGAGTACTGAATGATGATGCCATTTCCTCCTTTTGAAAAACCTCTTCATATTGTTTACACAAATTATTGTCTACCTATATACTCTGTAGATAATGCTACACAATTCTTCCCATACTTACCTTTAATTATTCTTATTGTTGTATATGATTTTCTGAAGTGAGGGAATCATATAAATGTTTATTAAAATACTAAAACATAATAATATTAATTTTTTTAATAGATTTGAATAATTATTTCAGTAATATTCCAGTTTGGAACAAAACATTTCACTATTTTTTTAAACCGTATTTTAGAAGACATAGATATATGACGTGTAGACCTACCATCTATGAGTTCTATATAGTAATTCTTTCCCAAGGTAGACTAAGTGTGTATATCTGCTCATATATGGGACTCCAGATGAATAAGGGGTGGTAATAGGATACAGATAGAACAAGGTCAGGTTAGTGAGAAATTAAAATAATTGCTATTTAATTACTTTTTGGGCGCATCTTCATGAGACATTTACTGTGGAGATGTCTAATTAGTTCTAGAGTAAAGTGTCAGTGTCTACATGTGTGGCCCTATTAGGTTGCAGTAAATTAATCAATTCCACCCCAGGATAGTACTTGTCAACACAAATACTACCCTGTAGCGGAATTATTTATTCTGCTGCAATGCATGTGTAGATGCTGATGGGCCTGGCTGGGACACAAGCGTGCTTGAGTGCAGGGGTTGCCTTCTGGTTAGCCCAGCACTGAAGCATCCTTATGCCTCATTCAGCCCATCTGCAGCACACTGAGCTGGGTTAGAGCACTGCCAGTATCAGCCAGTAAGTCCTGAGAGCCCCAGACCGCATGCCAGGTATGACTGCTCCAACCTGGCTCAGCATGTTGTGATCCTGGGCACACATTTAAATGCTGCACTCAGGAGCAATAAAAGTTGGCACGATAAGCACCAGAGTTTATTCAGTCAAATTAATAGCATGTGTAGATGTGTCCTTTGGGGTGCTTTGAAGTGCATGGAAGATCTTTTAGTCCCCTAGGAAGAGGTGATTGTATTGTTGAAAATTACCAAAACTGTTAGCTATAGTAGAGAATGGGGAAAAAAAAACTATAGAAAAAGATCAGTTTTATTGGAAAGATTAGGACATACTGACTGGCATCATGAGTGAAGGCTACAGTGTTGTTCTCTCTGTAATTTTTTTTTTTTTGGTAGCTGCAGAGACTGAATTAGGGTCAGGACTTCGTGATGCTTTGGTGACAACACAGAGACTTTCATTGCCCTACAGAGCATAGTCTCTTATACTTATTTTGTGAATAAATGATTTGATCTGATCACTTCTATGAGAAAGAGGATCATTTTAAAGAGTTAAAAACAAGGAAATAAAATTTTAAACTTAATTTTTAACAGTTTTTGTCAAGCTCCTACTATATGAAGTTTTTTTCAAATAAGCTATAAGGTAAAACAGCTGTGTAGACTTATATTAATATGGGAGAATGTTAAGTTTACAAAGAGTTGCACAGGATAACTTGATAAATATACAACCTTAAAGGGGGTCACATGTGTTATTGGCTCATATTTGCAGGAAGTTTTTTTTATGAGACAAAACAGAAAATAATACTCATTGATGTCATGATAGAATACTGCAAAGAGATTATATAAAATGCTGACATTTTAATGTTTAGCTTGGTTTTCATTTTGAAATTAAAAAAAAATGTCTATGCAAATATTTCACAGACTACTTGTTCTCTAGCATCCTCTTGTGGTTAGCTAAAGAGTGGCATTACTATCATGGAAGATGTCTCCTCCATTGGCTGGAAGGTTAATGGTGAAAGAAGGCTCAGGTGGTTTGAACAAGAAAGTCAGAAATTCAGACTGAGAATGAAGAGGAAGGAATTGCAAACAATTTGGAGCATATATTCAAAGGGACCTCAAAGGGAGAGCTGGCCAGGCTTACAGACCATAAAGACAAATATAAATCATTATAAATTAGTAAGAAAAAATATGCATAGTACAAAATAGGAGATAATTCATTGGCTAAAGCACTGCCAAGAGGAATCTGTTGGATATGTGGATGACAAACTCAACACAGTGACATAACAAGCCAACCTAACACTCAGGACAATCTCTGCAGGAGAACAGGGATGGGGAAGGCCACTCAGTTCTGAGAGCTGGGTAAGAGTGGGTTCATGGATTTGGGGTGGGGAGGGGCGGAGTAGGGCAGCTGGGAACTTTTAAACAGTCTCAGCTGAGTTGCTGCCAGCACACACATGCTCTGCTCACCCTGACTCTGTTGCTCTTAAAGCAAAAGCAGCCAGGAACTATGTCAGAGTTCTGTGCATAGTGATACTGCCAGGGCACAGAGGCTTCAGGGGTCTCTTCTGCCCACCCTTAGTTACACTTCTCACTCATCGTGAGCCAGTAATGTGATGCTATTGCCACTAAATGCAACGTTTGGTTGCATTACACAAGCACTGTATAGAAAACAAAGGTGGTGATAGCACTGATTGAGCTTCAGCAAGAACACTATGTCTTGTGTTTGGTACCATATTTTAAGAGAGAGGTAGAGAAGGAAAAAACCAGAGGTGAGCAACAAAGTGACAAAGGTGTTGGAATACAAACCATTGGAGGAAAGTTTGAAATAACTGGGAATATTGATTTGGAGACAAGGAAATAGGGGCATGTTAGGTAGTTTTTGGATATTTGAGAAGCTGCCATAAAGAAGAGGAAGAAAAATTGTTTATCCCTTAACAAAAAGGACAAGACAAAGGGCAATCAGTTAAAACTACAGCAAATCAGATTTTGATTAAATATTAGGAACGGCAGGACAGCAACATAAATTGCCCAGGGAAGTTCTGCAGGTTTTCAAGAGAAGGTTGGGGAGGAATTTTTCTGGGATGGTTTAGGAATAAGAAATCCTGTATCTCCACAGGGATTGGGCTATGTGACTTCAGAGGTCCCTTCTAATATTATAATTCTATTAGGACAGAGAAAATCCAAAGGAAAGCAGGTGTCTGTGGGGTGTTAAAGCATCCCTTTGGCATAACTTCTTGTTCAGGTCCATTTAGCAAGACAATGTCCATGTAATGTAAAAGTACTATTTTTATTCAAGGTGATTGAACACTGTTTGTGATTAGGCATTTGCAGAATTGATGCTATGGTTTTCTGGGGTAAAGAAGAAGCTTGGTGGACTTGCATAGGTCCTCCTCTCCATTCTTCCCAGATGCAGGGTAGCAACCCCCATCACTAGCCACAATTCCTCTAAGGCAGGAAGCACAGGTAGCCTGATATAATACAACTTTTATTCTGTAATGGCTTGAAATGCACCAATAACAAAAGAATGAATGTGAACTGCAGAAATCAATCCTATGCCTAACATGGTTAACTGTGTGTACTCGCCTGGTTTTGTGGAGCCCCTCTCAGGCGGCCCTGGAGTGGGTGCTAGGAGTCTGTTGTGGAGGCTGCTCCTGTTGCCGCAATGCATGGTCACCTTTTTCCTGAAAGATGCCACAATTCTCTCCTGCCATGTCTTGGATATTATGTTCAGTAGTGGGATTCCCTTCCGCAGCGGGGAATGCACCAGGCATAGTCACTAGCGGATGTTCCTGGGGCTCCACCTCCCCCACACCAAAGCCATGCCCTAGCCTATTGGGACAGCTGAACAATGGGCAGATCAACTCCGCTTAGGTGTCGTGTCCCACTCCCTCTCTGCCTTTCTGGCCTTCAGTGGTCAAAACAGTTTTCCTCCCTCACCGCATGGATGTACTTGAAGCAGTGAGCCAGCTCTGATGATGGTTCTGGCCTATCAGTGTCAGGATCCCCTAAGTGGCCCCAACCTGCTCATCCCGCAATGTCTGTTCTGTGGCCTTTCTCCTGACTCTGGGGCTTCAGTGTAAAACAAAAGATAAATAGATAATCAAAACTCCAGGGAGGGGTTTCAACCCACTCCCCACTCATGCGTCCTGCGTCCAACAGCTTTGCCATCTCTTGGCATTCTCCTCCGGACAGACTTCCTCACCATCTGGGGTGATGTGTCCCTTTTAATTATGCCCTGGACCCTTCTGCTGGGTTCCTCTTCAGCCCCACCTTGTAGGTGTCAGGAGGCCCCTGCTTGACTCAGGGGATGGTCCCACAGCCATCTCTCTGCTGTGTCCTCCTAGCTGATTCCCCACCACTGGCTTTTACCTTAGCTGGGTCATTCCTTGATGACATCATTGGGCCACACCAGCCCCAGCCTCAGAGAAAAGTGGCTGATGAACTGTGTGGATGCTTCACCCCACTGTGGCTCATCCAGCCCAGCTGTAGCTGGGGGAGGTAAGTTTGTCCTATTCTCAGGGGTGTAGGTTGTAGCCATGTTGGTCTAAGGACATAGGTAGACAAGGTTCTTTGGGTGAATCTGATATCTTTTATTAGACCAACTTAAATAGTTGGAAAAACAATTATTAAGCAAGCTTTCGGGTTCAAAAACCCTTCGTCAGGCTAAGGAAGTTTCTGCAGTTGGTGTGTGCTCTTCCTGGATGGAATGAAAGTAAAGAAGCCAGCAGCTGGTCTGGTCTGCATACAAGACAGGCAGTCAGTGAAAGTGTAGATTGAGGAGTCAATGGGTGAGAGACAGGCTGGGGAGGGGGGGGGGGGAAGAGAGAGAAGGGGGATGAATAGTGGAGAGATACCTGGGGAGTCAGCTGTCAGGCAGGTTATAATGTGTCATAAATTCAATGTCTATATTTAGTCCATGATTTTTAGTATCCAGGAGGTTGATGAAGTGGTGTTCATAGGCTGGTCTCTGGGAAGTGTTTTGTAAGTTTCCTTTGAGGATCAGGACTGCGAGATTGGAGAGAGAGTGGTGTTCTTGTGAGAAATGTGCCCCCACAGGTAATTGGGTGTTCCTGTCTTTGACAGATTTCCGGTGCGCGTTCATTCTGGTGCGCAGTTGTTGTTTGGTCTCTCCTACGTATTTTCCATCAGGGCATTTGGTGCATTGGATGAGGTATATTACATTTCTGGAGGTGCAGCTGTAAGATCCCCACAACAGAGCCATCAGCATTCCTGGATCTTACAGCTGCACCTCCAGAAATGTAATATACCTCATCCAATGCACCAAATGCCCTGATGGAAAATACGTAGGAGAGACCAAACAACAACTGCGCACCAGAATGAACGCGCACCGGAAATCTGTCAAAGACAGGAACACCCAATTACCTGTGGGGGCACATTTCTCACAAGAACACCACTCTCTCTCCAATCTCGCAGTCCTGATCCTCAAAGGAAACTTACAAAACACTTCCCAGAGACCAGCCTATGAACACCACTTCATCAACCTCCTGGATACTAAAAATCATGGACTAAATATAGACATTGAATTTATGACACATTATAACCTGCCTGACAGCTGACTCCCCAGGTATCTCTCCACTATTCATCCCCCTTCTCTCTCTTCCCCCCCCCCTCCCCAGCCTGTCTCTCACCCATTGACTCCTCAATCTACACTTTCACTGACTGCCTGTCTTGTATGCAGACCAGACCAGCCGCTGGCTTCTTTACTTTCATTCCATCCAGGAAGAGCACACACCAACTGCAGAAACTTCCTATTCTCAGGGCTTTTCTTCTTGTTGTTGTGGTGGGCTGTCCCCACCAGGACCCATGCTGTGGGAGGGGTCTCCCGCCCCTTTCTTATTATCCCCCTGGAACACTTTGTATATAGGAGACTGAGAGAGCTCTCCTTGTTTAGGCTGAAATGGACTGTGGAAGACTGCGCCATGCCAAAGATCTTTTTGTAAAAAAATGCAGTCTCTCTATCCAGACCCGTGGCCCCTTTGGAACTCACCTGCCATGCCTTGGATGGAAAAAGAAAAAAGAACCAAAGAAAGATGTAATCTTGGGAGGAAGACCAGATGATCACTTCTGTAACTTAGCTGGCTGTCTCTTATTCTCAGGGCTCCACCAACCCCGTACCTTGCCCTTACCATTCCAGTTGTCTCAGTGTCGATGTTATTCTTGCATTTCTTCAGCTCATTAGTCTTCCCTCCTGATGGATTATAGGTCTGTGGTTCACTATCTTTTAAGTCCTAGGAAATAGGTCCTATGACCCTGGGATTTCTTATTAACCTTCTTGCATCCCTAGGCCATAAATACAAAGACTTTCAGATCCCTTAGGGAAGGGATAACATGGAAGTGTGCCTCATATCCCCAGAACTCACTCCCTCTCCATCTCTATTTTCTTCTTGCTCTAGGTACTCCGAGTGTAGCCCATGCCTTTTCTGTCCCCGATCACATCTGGCTTCTGTAGGACACCCCCACCCTGTACCTTGTCTCAGGTAAGTCTGTTTTTGTTAAAGTTCTCCGTCATCTCTCGCTGAAACAGTTAAACACCTCACCTCCATGCAGACATACAAGTCTTTGCTCTCTGCTGCTCCCCACTCTGGGGAACTAACTGCTAGTCCATCCCAGCTTTAACTTTTGGGATAATCAGCTGAACAGCCCAGCATGGCTTTCAATTCACTGCCACACCAGCTCCTCTAGCTGGTTCTTTTAATTATCATCCAGGACCTTCTGCCTGACTCTGCCAGTGTCCAGTCTCACTGCCATGGTAAGTTTTCCTTCCCCCATTGTTCCTTGGGCTTCTCATGACAGGACACACTTGCTGCCCTGTCACACTGACTTCATTTACACATGTGAACCTTAAGTATAATAATTATATTAGGTTTTACTTTGTTTAATTTGGGGTTCATAAATGTAAGAATATCATAACATGAAGTGTGATGCATTGGAAGCAATGCTTGGTCACATGATTTGGTCATACCCTATCACAAATCCTGTTGCACAGATTTTCTTGTGTTTATTTAACTGATATGTGTGGTTTTGTTGGAAAGCCAATGCTACGTCATATCTTTTTGTCACTTTTATCACTGTATAGATGATGTTGTGCTGTCTGTATTACCACCCTTTATAATTTTGGACATGGTTCAGTTAGAGGAACTTTAGGGTACATACTTAAGGAAAGAGATTAGGGTTAATTGCTAAATATATCTTGCTATTGTGGTCCTAGAGCAAAGAATTGTGCCATTCCCAGTCACAGGTAGGATGAGCACTCAAGTTGCTGTCTGCTTGTAATGGAAAAAACAACTACACAATAGCAAATGTATCTGAGAGAAATGGACAGTCAGCCAGAGGAATCGGGGAAAGAAATTTCTAGAGGCTTCTGGAAACTCATAAGGAACTGGGATGATGCTGATGGGGGCTGGCTTGAAGATAATATAATAATAAGGGCGGTTCGTAAGGTGGCCAGGCTCTTTTGGAACTTTCCCAGGCTGAAGAAGTGTCCAAGGCCCTAACGTCCAGGGCTGATAGAATCAGCAGAAAGGCTGAGCTAGGTGGTAGCCACTTCAGATGACAGGGTAAAAAACCTTCCTTGTCTTTTTATTCTGTTTTCAAACTTATGGTAGTGTAAGAGTGATGTTGTATCCATGATAGTGCCGAAATGCAAGAGGCAAGGATTTCTTATATTCAGAAGCTTGCCTAACTACATTGGTGGGTCCAGTAAAAAATACTTCCCTAAAAAATCCCTGTCTTTCAAACTTATGATCAGTTTTCTAGTATAATTCTTTTCTCCTATGTAATAAACCATTCTGTTGTTTTGTTTCCTTACTGATTGCCTGTGGAAGAGAGTGATCTCTGGGGGAATGATATTCTGGTTTACTCATTCTATGGAAAGAGGACTTAAAATTCTTTCACCACCTCCATTGGGGAGGCCACTTTGGGCTGGAAGAGATTCCTGTGCTGGATCTGTAAGTTTTATACAAGGACAGTGGAGATGAGGTTTATTGGGATAAGGAATTATCTCAGGGAAAACCTTGGTCTTTTCCTTTGGATAAGTGGCAGGACAGCAAGAAGGTTGCAGCTCAGGGGATACTCCCTGTGGACAGATTTTGACATTTTCACTTCTTTTTGGAAACAAATAACTACAGTTAGCAAGAGTTTGAACACAGCACTGATATTTTAGCAAATATTTGTGTTCTTGAGTATGTAATTGGGCACATCTACTTGAGACGTTTACTGCAGAGCTGCCTAATTAGCTCTGCAGTAAAGTCTCAAAGTCCACATGTGCAGCCCTATTAGGCTTCAGGAAACAAATTAACACCACCGCAGGTTAGTACTTATAAATAAAAGTAACTGTTCTATGGCAGAGTTCTTTAGTGTGCAGCAACATGCGTGTAGACATTACTGGGACTAGCTGGGCAATGGGGATGCTTCAGAGCAGGGGCTGCCTGCTGGCTGCCCCTGTACTGGAGCACCCTCACGCTTCAGCCAGCCTGTCTGCAGTACATTGAGCTGGGTCAGAGCAGCCCAGGGCTGGCAGGCTGATCCCTGGGCCACCTGCCAGCTAGGGCTGCTCCAACCTAGCTCAAGGTGCTGCAGTCCCTGGTGCACCTTCAAATGTCGTGTCTGGGAAAAATAAACTCAGATGTGGTATGCACCAGAGTTTATTGCATGTGTAGATGCACCTATTTAGTGATTAAAACTGAATCCTTCCCAAATTGCACCCTTACAGTGGGCCTTATTAGTAACATGCAGGATTATATTGCTGCATTGGAAAAATAGGGCATCTTCAAAGGTCGAAAACTGGTTCAACGAGATGGTGCAGCTTGCATGTATGAAGAGAGTCATATTCAGCAGGCTTAACGGCTTCAAAAGGCTTAGTAAAATTTGGAAGGAATTCCTGGAATATTTTGGTAGCTAGATTGTTGCTGAGTGCAAGCTTTTCTTTTCTTCTTCTATCCCTCCCTCTTTTCTCCTTTTTTTAATTTTTCCTTTTATTGCTTATTGTTTGTGACATAGTTTGGATTTACATGTACAGTTGATATATATGTTTTCTGATTTTTGTATTGTACTACAAACAAGTAAAAAGAATAACATATCATAAAATATGAAACACCTAAAATGAGCATGCTTTATAAAAACTTATAAAAATGATCTACTTTTCATTATCCTGCCATTACTTATGCTGTTACAGTAGTTATCAGTAGTGTATATTTTACAGCACATACAGCACAGCTAAGAAGATATAAAACTGTAAATATTCTTAATATTCAGTGAATAACACCAACCTCAGTTCAGTCAGTATTTAAATATCTATTAGGCACTTCTGAATATTGCCAAGGTGTTCCAGTACTTTTTCATCATTGTAATAATAGCAAGACTGAGGTAAATATATATTAATTTTCATCAATTTACAGGAGCTATAAAATTGTTGAATAAAATCTATTTAATGTTAACAGAATTCTCATTTGAGTAGCAAAACATGGAAAAATGAAAATATTCTGTGCATCAAAATACTGTTTTTGCAATTTGAACCATTAACTAGATACATCAACTAGTTATATTAAGCTGTTGTATGCTAAACCTCTAGACATTAAAGCTATTTGGATCCATTTACTCAAGAATAAAACTTCAATAAATAACCTTAGAAGACATAATAAATAGCATTAGCTCTTGATTTATTTGATTTATTAATAAATAAATTAGCTCTTGATCCTGTACTGGCGGTGTGCTATATTGTACATGAAATACTCTGAAATAAATTATCATAATATCACTTGAAGCTAGCTATATTTAATTAGAGTGGCTCTCAGGAGCCGCTCTAATTAAAGTGCCTGCAGCATCTTGTGTATTCAGCGTCCCGTACTTCAAAATGGTGGTGGGGACACTTTAACTTAAGCTCGTTCGACGAGCTTAAGTTAAAGTGCCCTGCCACTATTTTGAAGCACAGGGACATGAACACATGACATTCTAATTAGCATGCTCCAACAGACTCGATTAATTAATTGAGTCAGCTCTGCCATGTGCCAATTAGCACACGTCGGAGCAGGAGTCAGGCACGTGTATAGGTGCCCCTGGAGCCGAAATTTGAGGTTCCTGGTACTCAGACTAGAAGCTAAAGCCCAGGGCTGGGTCACTATTCCAGTAGGGCATTTCAGAAGGCTGATCCAAAAATTCTGCTGACTGACTAGGAAGTCACCAAGAGCTAGTCACTGGAAACCATTTCTGGGGCTTAGGGCCCTGATCCTGCCCTCCGCACTAGATCCAGAGCATAGAATTCACTTCCGAGGAGAGGTGCCTAAAAATATTCTTGTATTGATGTAACAGAGCAAAACTCTCTGTTCCTAGGAATATAACCAGAGTAGCCGTGTTGCTAACACTTAGACAAGATCTTAGTAGATGAAGGAATCAGAAAATGGGAGAACTGGGTATTAGGCTCAGCCTGAGGGTGTCACCTCATATTTGCCACTGATCAGGAAATGCCCTAATAGCCACCAGGGCTCCCTCCATCCCTTCTGTTGAAGCTTGGTGCTGTGCAGAACAGAATGCGGTATTCATGGGGTCAAAAAGGAAGCAAGAAAAAGGAAACATGATTCTGTAGCCTAATTGTTCGATCACTTTCACTCACTGTCCTGTTGCCCATCTTCAACAGGAAGGATAGGGGATGCTCTCAGTCCTGCCAAGCTGGTAGTTAGAGCATTTTACTGGGAAGTAGCAGATTTGAATCCAAATCATGTCTGGATATGGGGGGTCTGGAATTTCATCTTTCTAATTTTTGGGTAGTATCCTAATACCTCAGCTGTTGGGCAAAATCGTGGGCACATCCTTCCTATGCTAATTGTGATTTTTCTTCAGCTATGATTCAGAGATTTACACAGTTATGCACATTCTCAGATGAAACAGTATTGTAATACAGTGAAGAGAAGTAAGTTGCCTACTTGGTAGTACTGGATTGCATCTGATCATGCAAAATTGGCCAAAATAGAGACATGAAAGGAATATAATAATAGAGACATGAAAGGGTTATAGTAATAGAGACATGAAAGCAATAATAGAGATAGGAAAGGAATATAAACATTTTAGTTCCACAAGATGGGAGAGGGTTGTGCATCTTAGGTGCCTAAAAGTCACACAAGTGCCAGTGAGATGTCTGTAACATGAAAATAAAATGTGCTTATTTTTCAGGTTTTCAGTACATTAAAACTAAAGTATGAACTCCCCAAATTAGAGTTTTTGTATCCCTTTAAATATAAAGATTTAATCCTTTATTTCTCAAAAATATGAAAGTAAGTTAATTTCCATGAATCACTATGTCATTATGTCAGTCAGTCAGAGGATATACAAGCTATCTTTAGTTGTGGTATATGCTTGCTCCTGTCAATACAGCCCCTACAATGAGTCCTCACTCCAGGAAGTTTACCTGGCATTCGTGTTGTGGTATAACAGACACCTAGAACCAAAGACATCACCTTTTTTGGGCAGATCCCCAAAATAGACCCTCCTGGCTGTGAAAGAAGTGTGTCCAAGACAACCAGGGTTGTGCTGGCTTGCTGTAGTTCCTGAACAGCCTCCACAAATAGGGCTTCTACCAAAGGCTTTAAAAGAAGCTTTTCTATAAAAGTTAGCCAAAGGAAGAGTAGCTGTCATTATTAACACCTGCCCTAATCTATGTGAATGTACCACTGTACATGGGGCTTGGGACTGCATAAAATTTTGCCGGGTGTTTCGTTTTGAAGCTGTTCATGCATTTTGAACTCAAAACGGCAAAATCAGAATGAAACAAAAGGCTCTGAAAGTGCTTTGAAATTAAACAAGGGCACTCAAAATGTTTCAAAAGTTTCAAAACATTTCGAGTTTTGAAGCCAGGCTTACTTGGCTTCAGCGCTAGTCTCAGCTGGCAGCAGCTGCCTCCTGTCATCCGGCACGCAGATCCAGGGGCTATGCCCCCAGAAAGAGTCTGGCACAGCCCGGCAGTCCTCCTGGGGGTATGGGCCTCCAGATCTGCATGTGGGATGACAGCATGCTGTTGCTGCTTGCTGGGGCCAATGGCAGCAGCAGTTGTCCTGGCGATCGGTATGGGCTGCACTCAGCACCAGTCCCAGCTGGCAGCAGCAGCCTCCTGTCATCCAGCACGCAGATTGGGGACCCACACCCTGGGAGGAGTCCGGCACAGCCCTGCAGCCCTCCCAGGGGTGGGCGCCCCCGATCTGTGCACTGGATGATAGGAGGCTGCTGCTGCCACCTGGGACTGGTGCTGACTGGTGCCCAAGGCAGCAGCAGCAGCAGCCTCCTGTCATCCAGCATATGGATCTGGGGGCCTGCGTCCCCCAGGAGGAGCCTGGCACAGCCCTACAGCCCTCCCAGGGGTGTGGGCCCCCAGATCTGTGTGCGGGATGACAGAATGCTGTCACTGGCGGCTGGGGCCAGCAGCAGCATCAATCTTCCTGGTGCTCGGCATGGGCTGCACCCAGTGCCAGTCCCAGCTGCCAGCAGCAGCCTCCTATCATCCAGCATGCATATCAGGGGCCCACACCCTGGGGAGGGCTGCGGGGCTGTGCTGAGCTCCTCTCAGGGGTGCGGGCCTCCGATTTGCATACCGGATGATAGGAGGCTGCTGTTGTCACCTTGCCGGGAAGATTGTTGCTGCCACTGGCCCATGGCAGCAGCGGCAGCCTCCTGTCATCCAGTGTGCAAATCAGGGGACCACACCCCAGGAGGAGTCTGGCACAGCCCTCCTGGGGTGCAGGTGAGCCCCTGATGTGCATGCCAGATGACAGGAGGCTGCTGCTGCCACCTGAAATTGGCACTGGGTGCAGCCTGTGCCCAGCAGCAGGAAGACCCCACACTTGTCTGCTCATTCCCAGTGCCCCTACCCCAGCCCCACGGTACAGGTGGGGAGCAGCGCGCAGTCCCAACCCCATGCACCCCGTGAACTGGAGTGAGCAGCAGCAGCAGGGAATGAGCTGGTGTTCAGCGTTGGGGAAAAGCAGCTGCTCCCCCTCCCCAAGGCCAGCGCCCTGTGCTGCAGTCTCTCACAGCCTGAGCGGGGCTGTCCTGTCTCTCCTCCGCATCACTGGAGAGCAGACACAGGCAGCCCCATGAAGGCTCTGAGCAACTGTAGCATGGGGAGGGGAAGTGGCTGCTTTTCTCTGCACTGAACACCAGCTCATAACCCCCTGCTGCTGCTAGCTTGGGTCTGGCACCGGCTCCGGGATCACCCATCGGGTAGAAGCTGCTGGGCAGAAGCTGCTGCTGGGTGCAGAGGAAAGCTCCCCCACTTATCTCCTCTGGACAGTGTTAGGTGTGGCCTCCGACCAGAACCCGTGCCATAGTAGGCTGTGGTGCGGCTGCTTCACTGCCACCTCTGTGCTGTGCTGGCACTGGCCCCGGGGCACAGGTGTAGGCCCCATGCTACTGCCAGGCTGCTGCTGCCTCCTGTGGGCCCTCTCACTCCCAGTGCTCCAGCTCTGTAGTACAGGCAGGGACCAGCGTGTAGCCCTGACCCCGTACGCCCCATGCTCACCTGCAGGGAATGAGCTGGTGTTCAGTGGGGGGGAAAACTGCCCCTTCCCTCCCGGTGGACAGTGCCCTGTGGTGCGGCTGCATGCTGGGCAGCACAGAGGTGGCAGTGAGGCAGCTGCACAACAGCCTAGCACGGCACGGGCTCTGGTCAGTAGCTGCACCAAATGCTGCCTGGCAGAGGCAAGCTGGTAGGGGTGGGGATGCTTTCCTCCATGCCCAGCAGCAGCTTCTGCCCCTCTGCTGCTGCCGTGGCTCAGCCCCAACAGATGAGCCTGGAGCCGGTGCGGGGCCCAGGCTAGCAGCGGCGCTGGGTTAGGAGCTGGTGCTCAGCATGGGGAAAAGTGGCTGCTCCCCCTCCCCATGGCTGGTGCCTCATGCTGCAGCTGCTTGGAGCCGCGCCCAGCACTGGTCCCAGGTGGTAGCAGCAGCCTCCTGTCATTTTGCCTGCAGATCCAGGGTCCTGCACCCCCAGAAGGAGTCCAGTACAGCCCCACAGCCCTCCTGGGTGTGCAGACCCCTGGATCTGTGGGCCAGATGACAGGAGGCTGCTGGCAGGTATCACAAATGTTGCTTTGAACAGTTTGAGGTGCAGTTTCCCAGAAACCTCTACACCTATCTCCTTGAAACGTATCAGGCTTCATGCCCTCAGAAGGGGCTACCATCCCTGCAAGTTTCATCCAAATCAGGCGAGAAATGACAATGTTTTAGGCATTTTCATGATTCCCCATTATAGCCTATTGGCAAAACATCGAAACAATGTCGAAACAGCAAAACAGTTTTGACAAAACAAAATGGAACAGTGCTTTTGAAATGAAACAAAACTCAAAATGAAACACTGTCCCATCAAAACACCAAAATGGAAGATGAAAAAAACCAGTGCTTTTTCATACAGCCCTAATGGAGATGTGAATACTGAAGCATTAAATGTGAATCTGGCCAGATAATTTATAGCCACCAAATTATTTAAGGTAAAAAATGATTTACCCGTGGAAATTTTAGACCCATTCACACTCATTCCAAGTATTTATTAATGTATCTTAAAGTAAATAAGAGAAATATGGATAAGGTTATCATTTAAGAATATGATATAACCATTTACTTTTGCATTATGGTTATAGAATTGACAAAGAATTGAATTTATGCCTTTTCTCCTGTGCACATTTTGCCAACAATAAATATATCATAATTGAAAACAATAAGGGACTAAAATAATGTTTGGGGTCTGCACAATTCACAAAAGCAAAGAAACAGCTTAGATTGAAAATCATTCATTAACCCACTTCATAATACTAGTTGTAGGAATGATACCATATAATAGTCCAATTTTGTCATATATAATTTGCAGACATAATGCCAATCTATGTAAGCTAAATACCAATCTATATAAGAATAAAACTTGGATTTGTTTAAAAATATGTATATTTCTAGCCATTTTACATAAGAAATAGTACAGAACAATATATAAGAAAGGCTAAGGTTGAAAGGACAGTGTGACCTGATTCTGTAAGTGAAAAATGAGAACATTTATCCATATCCTTCCATATGCCCTTTATTCAAGATCATGTTTTTTTTTCCCTGTTAAGACTTTCTCTTCTCCTCATAACAGATACATCATTGAAATCAAGCCTCAGGCAAAGGAAAAAAAAACAAACAGCAATGAGTTTCACTGTATTCCCAAGTCAGAGAAGGCTATAAAGATCTACATATTGTACATGTCACCTACCCAAAAATGAGAGTAATCTCATTGAAGGCTATAATTGAGGAGCAAAAATAATTTGCCATTGCTCCTGAGTACATATCTCCCCAAAATGTACATTACTCAACTTAAGCTATTGGGTGGGGCACCTTCAGAAATTAACCAGATGAATGTATTCATTTACATTTTTATTGCTATTTTATTCACTATAATTTATAAATCATCATATAGAAACGTAGGGGTTTTAAGAGAATAATTTCTAAAATACATGAAATCAAAACACATACTTTTTTTATCATTCAAAACTTAAACTCTTTAACCTTCAAAAGTTTTGAAAAATCAAGACTTAAATGCCAAATCTTTTAAATCCTATTGGAAATACTTAAAGTTAATTAATGAAATCCTAAAATAACAATTTATAAAACCTGCAAGCAGATTCATAACAATTGTTTGGCTGGAAGGAACTCTCATAGATATGCTGCATTATATATCAAATGTAGCTATTTATTAGTCACATCAGAAAGATGATCATTTATGTAATGAATAATAAAAAGCTTTTTTCTGAAATGTTTTTTACAAACCCTGTCCTACATTTAAAATTATAATTTAGAGATTATTGTCATAGTAGATGATATTTTAATGTAATTGACTAAAATTAACATGCTGATTTCTTGATAACATTCTGCATGTCTTGATTGCTTAAGTAGTCTTCTAGAGCTGTGACCATGAAAGATTAGCTAAATAATGTTACACTCCCAACATTTTTTTCTTAAACTTTTTAGGACAATTTTTTGGCAAATCTTGCTTGCTTTTTCATGTAAGGCAAGCAGGATTTGGACCCACAATTTCAATAAAATAGAAACAATGAAACTCTGTTAGACTTGCCTTTTGAGAAGAAGAGATGATAGATCGCAGTAATGAGTTCTGAGAGAACCTGGGATTGTTAAATGGATAATAGAAGTAACTTCCTTCTTGGTCTGGATCCAAAGGACAAAGCAATAGGAGGTTTAAAAGAATCTGAGTACACAATTAGTATGATTATCTTCTGCAACAGAAATCAGTAAAACATGCAGTAAGTCCTGTACTGCTGAACTGCCCCATTGTTCTGCACCAAATATTACTGGAGAAACTGTAGTTTGTATCTTTGCTCCTGCTACTTCACTAAGCACTGATTTGATCTGACAATATGCTTCTAGCAAAATGTTCTGTTAAAAAAATAAAACCCACTGAAGCTCACATCTTCCCTTTGGATCTAACATGGACAAAAATGAGCTAGAGGCATGGATTAATAAATCCAAAGGATTAGAAAGCCACTGTCATGGAGTTTACTGCCCTTTCAAGGAATTCTTCTGCAAAACATTCCAAATGCTAGGAAAGTCGAGGATAAACAATGAAATAATCATACCCCTCTGATGAGTTTAAATAATTCTGAGTTTAACTGAAACTAAACAACACTGGACCTTACAGAATTTTATTACTATTTAAATATTACATGTATTCCAAGAGGGAGTTAAATTGAATGAATTTTAATTAAACGAATGAGAAAGGGCTAAAAATAGGAATATTAGGCCAAGAAAGATGTGATCTAACTATCAGAAAAAAACTTTCATAGTGATATCTATGCCATGACATGTTATTTAATTTTAAGCTAAAAAAATACCTGAAAATGTGCTGTAAAGAGACCTATGAATAATGTCACATGCAGGAGTCATGAAACAGCATTCTCTTTCACAGATTTAGCCATGTGCTCAGTTTGGAGGTAAGTGCTCTTTGGGCGCTCAACTCTATAGATTCTAACCCTTGCTGGAAGCTCACAATCTACAAACTCTATTAAGAAAAAGAGACCGACAGTAAAGCAAATGGGCAAATAATTTGGTATAGGGATGCTCAGCCCATGGCCAACAGGACAGATCTGGCCAGTGGAGCTGTGCCATCTAATATGTGAGGCTCCCTTCAGGTTCAGAAACTTGGTGGTAGGAGAGCAGTGGCAGTGTTGATTGCTGCTCCCCTGATGTCAAATATCTGAACCATGGTGGGAAGCCCTGTGGGCCAGATAATATGGCCCTGCCTGCCAAACAGTGCCAGTTTGCATCCAGATCTGGTGTGCAGAATTGGGCTGGGTGAATTTAGGCTGGCATGCGTGAATTTAGGCTGGGTGAATTTAGGCTGAATCAGAGAAGTGTACGATTTGTGCACAGCCAGATCAGAATGCTATGCAGCTGGGCTGGACCCATATGCCAGATTGGGCCCATGGACTGGATCTGGTACATGGAACAAGCCCGTACCACTCTTCTGGCCACTGTGGCCAAAAGTTTGAGCACCACTGGTTTGGTACATGACTTAAACAGTAACAATAAAGATGATAGCCAGTTCTTAACTCCACCTCTACACTCAGCTCAATTGTGTCCCCGTCTCAGAACTAATATCCAAGTTGGTTTTCTAGTCCATCACTTTCTTGGCACTACATTGGCCAGAGTTCAGTCTTGCCTCATTTGAACTTCCTGGGTGCCCGCTCTAAGTTTCCTTCCTCATATCTATATGTATAACTACTTCACACCTCTTGCTTACAAGCTTATGTGCTGTCCCCCCTATTTTTCTGTTTCTGCTAGCCACCTGCCAGCTACAGCCTGTTTGCCCACCTGTGATGAAATTCTGTTTTCCTTTCACAACCCAAATGGCAGTTTACTCACAGAAAAGTAGGGCTGGAAGGGACCTCATGAGGTCATCTAGTTCAGCCCCCTGTTCAAGGCAGGATCTAGACGATTTCCAGAGAAGTGTCTGTCTAACTTGTTTTTAAAAATCTCCAAAGATGAAGATCCTACAACCTCTCCAGGTAGCCTGTTTCAGTGCTTAACTACCCTAATAGTGAGAAAGTTCTTTTTTTATATCCAATCTAAATTTCCTTTGCTGTCATTTAAAATCATTTCTTCTTATCCTGTCTCCTGTGGGTGCAGAGATAGTTTCATCATCTATATAATCACTCTTCAGCAATTTGAAGACTGTTATTAAATCCCTTCTCACTCTTCTCTTTGCCAGACTATATAATCCCAGTTCTGTCAGCCTTTCCTCATATGTCATTTTTCTCAGATCTCTAATCATTGTTGTCATTCTTTATCAGACTCTTCCTAATCTGTCTGCATCTTTCTTGAAGTAGAAAGCCCAAAACTTTATACAGTACTCTAGGTAGGGGGTTTCACCAGTGCTGAATGGAGCAAAAGGTTCACTTCCTCTGACTTGTAAATTATGCTCCTGTTAGTACAGTCTAGTATGTCATTGGCTTTTTTTGCAACAAGAGCATGTTGTTGGCTCACAAAGAGCTGATGGTCCACTCTAAACACTGGGTCCTTTTCTGCACCTGAGCCAGTCATTCCCAGTCTGTATGGGTACTTACGCACATGCAGGGAGCCTGCATTGATGTGCTGGAAATCCAGCACATCAGAGCAGACTCGATTAATTGATTGTGCTTGGTCACATAAATTGATGTGCTCTGGCAGCTTTGCATGTCATATGTATCAGCGGCAGCACATCTTTGTGCTGAGAATATGGCAGCAGTGCACCTTAAACTAAAACACGTTCAATGTGCTTTAGTTCAGAGTGCACCACTGCCATTTTCTCAGTGTGGAGGTGCGCTGCGTTGCTGATACACATGATGCATGGGCACTTTTAATTAGAGCGGCTTGCTAATTAAAAGCGCCTGGCACCACATTGGAAACGCATGTAAAAATTCCCTATATGTGCATGTGATTGTTACATTCTCAATGCAAGACTTTTCATTCGTCTTTACTGAATATCAGTTGTTTACCCTGTTTGTTTGCACACCATGCACCCCTGAATAAAACACATACCTTGTTTTCAGAAGGCAGAATGAAAAAAAAGATTTTGTCCTTGGAAAAAAGTGTCGGTGAGTGGATAATTTTACATGTCACAGCAGGGGCTGCAGGCTGCAGACCATGTGGAGCAGAGTCTTCTTCTCATCAACCTCACTCAATGCCCAGGGGACTTTCTACTATTCTCACAGCTTAATTGTATGTAAATTGACATTGTAAATAGCCTTAAATCAACAGCAGATGTGAGAAGGTGACATTAGTATCTGCTCGCCATGCAGCAGAGGGAGTGGGAGTGATGCTGAAGAGGGGATTTCATTTATAATTTGGGGGGGAATGGTGCTTATGTTATGCAAATAACATAGTAATTTTAGACCATTTCTATAGTTAATCAGTGTAATTCTGAATCCTGATCTCCAGGGTGCTGTAGGCTACAGCCTGTAGCTCTACTCAACATGTTGTCATGTGCAGATTTACTAAAAGGTACATTCAATCCCATCATGCAAATCATTAATGAAGATATTAAACAGTGCCAAACCCAGGACAGACTTTTGGGGCACATGTACACAAGACACTACATTGCTGTTGCAATGCACTACAGTGACGTAGCATCAGCAGGCACAAGCTGTGATGCCGCAGCTATATTGCCAGAGCAATATGCTCCCTCACTATAGCATATTGTTAAGGTGATGTAGCAGCTAAAAATAACCATGTGGCACTGGCACATTGCAGTATGAGCTGTTACTGTGCCATCATTTAGTACTTCCTTTTGGCATCGTAGAGACACATGTAGATGTGCCCCTGGAGAACCACACTTAATCCTACTTCCTAACCAGACATCAAACTATTGATGACTACTTTTTGAGTATGAAGATCCAACCAAGCAGGCAGCCATCTTATAGTACTTTATTCTAGGCAGTATTTCCATGGATGATAGGGTCAAAAGCCTTTCTGAAATCAAGGTAAATCACATCTTCTGTTCTTCTTCCATCCACAGAGCTCATCATCTGGTCACAGAAAGAAAGCAGATTGGTCTAGGATTACTTGCTGTTGATAAATCCATGTTGACTATTCCTGATCACCTTATTCTTTTACCGATGCTTTGAAATAGATTTCTTGGTTACCCACTCTATGATCTTTTCAGGTATCAAGGTCAATATATCTGTTTTATAGAGCAACACTACCTTCTTTTTCCCATTCATAAATAAGTTATACCCAACCATGCCAGTACTCTAGTCATTTGAATTATTCCAGTATGTCTTTTGTAATCCCAATTACTTCGTACCTCTGTGATTTGTATGAGTGCCTCCATTTCTTCTTGCTTATTGCCTATTCTTCTTGCATTAGTATATAAACATCTTAGGTAACTAGCCAATTGCCCTTATTTTGCTCGGAAAACATTGTTAAGGCTATTGCTCTATTGCTTCCTCTTACCTGGCTTTTATCAATGTCACTTGGCTTGTTACTTACCTCTGGGCTTTTGTCTCCATCTGAACATAGTTTTAAAGCCCTCCTCACTAGATTAGGAAATCTGTACATGAAAACACTCTTCCTGTCTCTTGCAAGGTGGACTCTATCTCTTTCCAGCTGACCATCCCATCCCATAGCCAATGAAACCCAAACCCTGGTGACACCTGTTACATAGCCAGAATGTGTCCAGGATCTCCAGGCCAGAAGATGGATACCTCCATCTCCTATAGAAGGGAGTCATCAGCCACAACCACCCATTGTTTCCTCTTGATGGCAGTGATCTCAATCCTCCCAACATTTGGGTTGCATGGCTTGACCTCTGCTGCCAATGGAGTAGCTGAGGTCCTTTTCTTCTGATGCCAGGGCTTCTTACCTTTTCTTCATGACAGCTGGGGGTTCATAAGAGGAGTGCTGTCTTCTGCCAGAGATAACCAAATGCCAGGACTGCTTTCCTGAAGTCCAGGTCTTCTTTTCACTCCAAACCTTTCTCTAGCCATCCCTCTTTCATGATTCTGGAGGTCTGCTCATGCATCATATTGATTAAGCATTCATGGCCAAAGATGTTTTTAAGTCTCGCCAGATCATCCTGCCTTTACCTGGTGCCTGAAGGAATACACCAAGAGGCACCTTTCAGACTACAGGCCTTCCCCCTCGTGGCTGTCTTTGGCAGGCAAATACATGTTTCAATGCCCCAGAACTGGGTGGAAGCCTCAGAGTTCAGCAGATCCCCCAAAATACAGACCACACAGGCACATATCTGTACCTGTCATGTAAGTGACATTTCTGGCACTTACATACATGTAGGATCCTGTTTCACAGGTGCATAACCCAGGGCACAGAGATCACTAATGAATGTGTCCCTGAGCATAAGTCCTGGAAACAAATCATGGTGGATGAGGAGGGAGTTCCTCCTGCCTTTTTATCCAGCAGCCAAATGGTTAGGGTACTTGCCCAAAAAGCTGGAAACCAGAATTCTGGGCTCCTCTCATCCAGAGGGAGTTTGAACATGCACTTTTTTAACTTCTCCATACAGTGCTCCAACCATCATACCACAGGTCAGGCATTATCCAGGCCTTTCTCTGGAAAATAAAGTAAGTATATGGTCACTGAAGTTTAGAACCCAAACATTAATAACATTTTTATGAATACCACTGTGAGCAGGATGCCTGGATTAATCAATGTGCATGTTTGGACCCACTTCCTGTGCCTGTGCTCATTCTCGCCTGCCACGACTTGATGGGAGTAAAAAGAAAAAGGTAAAGAGCTTACAGGTGGAAAGCTTCTGGTTTAGTGAAGCGTACAACATGTTGTGCCATGTTCTGCCGCCATCTCTGACCAGTGGTGCAGGTTCAAGCTCCGCTGGTACAATACCATATATAAAAACTCGATTAGAGGCTTCTGTATATTCAGGGAACATGAATGGTGGCTCTTTCTGCGCTCCTGCCCCTGCAATGAAATGGCCCTTTGCTGTGCCAAGGCTGCATATGGTGGGTTGCAATCCTCTCTTCCCTCACCCCTATCTGGGATGATTAGAGCTCTTAAAAAAATACTGTTACTGGGAACTTTGCAGCCGCATCTAGTCCTCACCTCACTCGTGCAGTCTCTCAAAATACTGGGGATAGCTGTGACAACCCCCCTCAGTCAGAGTCTCTCATTAACAGGGGGTACCTGTTCCGGAGATCGCCATGTTGGCTTCACTCGCAACTCTCCGAAGGCTCCGCCGTCTGCCGTCCATGACAGAAAACTTCTCTGTTTTCTCTCACACGTCTGCGTCTCCACGCAGGAAACTGCTCCGTTGCTCGGGCTTGCTTTCAGCCCCTGCACTAGTTCCCATTCTGGGGGAAGCCTTTAATTAGACTCTGTTCTTATTATACAAAGTCTCCAAGTAGCAATTAACAGTTCCTGGCTGGCCCTGCTGCTGGTCTGTGAACCCTTAATTGACAATTAACAAGTTTCCAGATCAGCTCTCTTGCTGGTCTAGGCATCCCTAATTAGCAATTCATGCCTCTCTTGGGTGGCTCTGTAACAGGGCCACTGGCTCCCTTTTATACCCACTATAGTGGATTCCACTTATTTGTGTACATGGTAAAATAAGTACTAAATAAATGCTTTAAAAAATCTAAGCTTTTAAAGCACCATTGCTGCCATTTTGAAGCATGCAGACGCTGAATACACAAGACACAGAGGCTGCAGGAGCACACTAATTAGCACACTCCAGCAGTCTCGATTAATCGAGTCTGCGCTGAGGTGCTGTAACTACAGTCAATCAGGAAATGCAGATTCTGATACTTCACCTGAGGGGGTAGTGGTGTGGTGATGGTGGGGAATTAGGTCAAAGTCTTGTTTTAAATCCATTCTCTTACTGAAGGATTGCATAATGAATGCCTACAAGTATTATTAGCCCTAATGGATTAGGTTCTAGCCTTACAGGTTTTTGTTTCTATGGAAGATCCATGACTGATGATAATGGAAAATGGAACTGCCATTTCATATAACAAATAGAGGGTCAGAAGATACTTGGTACTTCATAGGATGTAGCCTGAACAGAATTTTTCAAGCACCAGCATAACATTCCAAGGCTAGTATCTAGTCAGCTTTACAGAGGTGACTTCTTATCCTGAATGCATAACATCTTGAACACCCCAGTTAGAAGTGGTTAGAGCCTGTGCTCTAATTTAAAGAGCTCCAATATAAAAACAAAAATATATATGCAAAGGATTATTTACATGTTAGGTAGGCCCAGAGAACAAACAAACAGGATAATGGAAATGGCAATAGCAAATAATAAAATCTGGTGACAGATAGGGGGGACAAGGCTGAACTCCTCAACGAGTTCTTTGCCTCAGTGTTCCTAAGAGAGGGGCACGACAAGTCTCTCACTGGGGTTGTAGAGAGGCAGCAGCAAGGCGCCAGACTTCCATGCGTAGATCCTGAGGTGGTGCAGAGTCACTTGGAAGAACTGGATGCCTTTAAGTCGGCAGGCCCGGATGGGCTCCATCTGAGGGTGCTGAAGGCACTGGCCGACGTCATTGCAGAGCCACTGGAGGGAATATTCGAATGCTTGTGGCGCACAGGTCAAGTCCCGGAGGACTGGAAAAGGGCTAACGTGGTCCCCATTTTCAAAAAGGGGAGGAAGGAGGACCCGGGCAACTATAGGCCGGTCAGTCTCACCTCCATCCTTGGTAAAGTATTTGAAAAAATTATCAAGGCTCACATTTGTGAGAGCCCGGCAGGACAAATTATGCTGAGGGGAAACCAGCATGGGTTTGTGGCGGGCAGATCGTGCCTGACCAACCTAGTCTCTTTCTATGACCAGGTTACGAAACGCCTGGACACAGGAGGAGGGGTGGATGTCGTATACTTAGACTTCAGGAAGGCCTTCGATACGGTATCCCACCCCATACTGGTGAACAAGTTAAGAGGCTGTGATGTGGATGACTGCACAGTCCGGTGGGTGGCAAATTGGCTAGAGGGCCGCACCCAAAGAGTCGTGGTAGATGGGTCGGTCTCGACCTGGAAGGGTGTGGGCAGTGGGGTCCCGCAGGGTTCGGTCTTTGGACCGATACTCTTTAATGTCTTCATCAGCGACTTGGACGTGGGAGTGAAATGTACTCTGTCCAAGTTTGCAGATGACACAAAGCTATGGGGAGAAGTGGACACGCTGGAGGGCAGGGAACAGCTGTAGGCAGACGTGGATAGGTTGGACAAGTGGGCAGAAAACAACAGGATGCAGTTCAACAAGGAGAAATGCAAAGTGCTGCACCTAGGGAGGAAAAATGTCCAGCACACCTACAGCCTAGGGAATGACCTGCTGGGTGGCACAGAGGTGGAAAGGGATCTTGGAGTCCTAGTGGACTCCAAGATGAACATGAGCCGGCAGTGTGACAAAGCCATCAGAAAAGCCAATGGCACTTTATCGTGCATCAGCAGTTGCATGACAAATAGGTGCAGGGAGGTGATACTTCCCCTCTATAGGGCGTTGGTCAGACCGCAGTTGGAGTACTGCGTGCAATTCTGGGCGCCACACTTCAAGAAGGATGCGGATAACCTGGAGAAGGTACAGCGAAGGGCAACTCGTATGGTCAAGGGCCTGCAGACCAAGCCCTATGAGGAGAGACTAGAGAAACTGGACCTTTTCAGCCTCCGCAAGAGAAGGTTGAGAGGCGACCTTGTAGCTGCCTATAAGTTCATCACGGGGGCACAGAAGGGAATTGGTGAGGATTTATTCACCAAGGCGCCCCCGGGGGTTACAAGAAACAATAGCCACAAGCTAGTAGAGAGCAGATTTAGACTGGACATAAGGAAGAACTTCACAGTTCGAGTGGCCAAGGTCTGGAATGGGCTCCCAAGGGAGGTGGTGCTCTCCCCTACCCTGGGGGTCTTCAAGAGGAGGTTAGACGAGTATCTAGCTGGGGTCATCTAGACCCAGCACTCTTTCCTGCTTATGCAGGGGGTCGGACTTGATGATCTATTGAGGTCCCTTCCGACCCTAACATCTATGAATCTATGAATCTATGAAAATAAAGCCCAAATAATATAAGGAAAGCATTTAATACTTAGAGATGCATATGCGTAATAAGAATTTTGTGATTACAATACGTTGTATGAAATGTAAATTCTTATTGCTTCTTGCATATTTCATTGCAAACTGGGCATATTTAGTCTTGAGAAGAGAATACTGGGTGGGGATTTAATAGCATCCTTAAACCATCTGAAGGATGGTTCCAAAGCGAATGGAGCTAGACTGTTCTCAGTGATGGCAGATGACAAGACAAGGAGCAATGGTATCAAGTTGCAGCAAAGGAAGTTTAGGTTAGATATTAGGAGGAAACTTCCAACCATACCTTTACTACCAGTGCTTCTCCCCACCACTGCCCCATAGCTTCCCCCCAGCTGTGGCATGGGTGCAGCTTCCAGCCAATAGGAAGCTGTGCCAGGGCCAGGCAGCTAAAAGCTCTGTCCACACTTCTATCATTTCTCCCTCTTTTCTCTCCCACCTCCCACATGTGGTGCAGAAGCGGCAGCAACATAGATGCAGTTTCCAGATGCCCAGCCAGCTCTAGTACAGCTTCCTGCCAGCTGGATACTGTGCTTATGCCCCAGCTCGGAAATGGGGGACTAGAAGAAGTGGCAGCAGTGTGAGTACAGCTCCTAGTGTGAGCACAGCTCCCAGATGCCTAGGTCCAGAGCAGGAGCAGGGAAAATTGCTTGCCATGGACATACCATGGAAACCACCTTTCTTGCACTGGACCAGAACTGGGTTGTTGCAGCCTATAGCTTGAAATGGTGTAGTGCATTAGAGTTCATGCTTTAGAATGCCTAGTCAAAGTAAATCTAGACACCTCCACACCTGGACTGAGCAAGTTTTTGCAACATTTCCAATTTTCAGCCCACCTGGGACGCTGAACAGCTGCAGTCTTCCTCACCCAGCAGGCAACATCCTCTTTTTTTCCGCCTTGTGCTCCAGCTAACTCACTTCTCTCCCTGCTTAGCTCTCTACATAGGCTAGCTCAGAGGGAGGAAAAGAGGTAATATGGAGCTTCTTGACTGGCACTTTTAGATATGGCATGATCCTCTGAGGGGACAGAAATACACAAGAGTAGAGTGAAATTCTTGGGAAGAACTGAGGGGAAAAGGCAGAGAATTAGTTCAGTGCCATGTTTTGTTTTAGACTGGCTAGTGCTGAAAACAGTTAGAAAATCAGTGATGGCTGAACATGTTTAAGGATACAAGATGTTGTGCTTTATTTAGTTACACTAAGGCCCCTTTGCACAGAAATGGCAGTATAAGGTGGCTATAGTGTAATTAATAATCAAGCTGTACACTTTGCAATGAATATTTTTAGCAAATGAGAGAGAGAGAGAGAATGAATTGATAACCTGGGGTATGATACAGATCTACAGTTTCTACAAAGATTCTCTTGACATGATTGTGTTTAATATTACTAAACAGAGAGCCTCTTCCCTATATTTCCACAACCTGAATCCTCTTATTATAAAAAGGCACCATAAAAATGTTTAAACACTTTCCTCACATGGAGTTGCAGATAGAAAGCACAAAGCTTCTCATGCAAGAGTCATGTATTCCATTCATAGCAAAGATGTAAAGAAAAGCTGTCCAACTCACTTGGGTTGACAGGCCAGATCCAGACCATGAAGCTTCCTGAGGGCTGCATGACCCACCTCTGGCAGTGAGGTGAGTGACAGTAGTTTTAACCCCTGTGTCCCCAGTGGGGTCTTGACCTAGAAATTCAGCGGTAGAGTGAATAGCAGTGGCATTAACCCTCTGGGTGTTGGTCATAGCAACACAGCTCTGCCATAGATTGTCTGGTCTAATGGGCAATGTGGGCGATCATTTGGATAGCCTAGTTAAATATAACTGTATCTATTTAACTGTAGTAGTAATAGACACAGGACATGTACACAAGTGCAACTTTCTCCAACATAAATTTTCTTCCCCCTGGCTCAATATGAAGAAGAAATATATGCAATACGAATCTTCTGTTAAATTTATAAGTTGATTTGTTTGTGATTTGGTATCCTTTAAATGTATATGTATATTTGTTAGCTGGTTGTATATAATGTCAAGCTCTCCCCTTTCCCTACCCTCTACTAAATTTATAGCAGGTACATTTAATTACCTATTTTGTAATGCGTTTGTTTTGCTTTCTTATTGTGTTTTACTTATTAGTTTATATGTAATTGTTTTGTTGGTTTTATTTAATTGTTATAATATGAAAATGAATAAATATAATTACAAAAAATTACTTTCACCTTCTTCAGGGGTATCCTTTTCTTCATAGATGGGTGCTTACTTCAGAGGAAGAGCTGTACACCGTGTCCATGTTTAGATGAATACAGATGTTTGTTTCCCAGGGGATAAGTGGCAGCAACATACCTTGTGCCACTGCTGTTTGTTCCTGGGGAATGCCTGTGTGACGTGTGCTCTGGCTCATGGCAGGTTACTCCGTGTGGGATAGGGGAGGCTGGGGCCAGCAACTGCGCTGGTCGTAGCAGCCTTACCTGGGGTTCTAGGGGCCTCCCAGGGCTGCAACTGCAGGAGGAGGCGTGGCCGGTAGTCAAGAGTGTGGCTCCAACCAGCCAGGCTCCAGTTTGGGTGGTGCGCAGTGCCGCCATGTGCACTGTTCTGTTTTTTTTTTGACATGTGTTTTTTTACCCTGGGATCGCTGCAAGGTAGTAGATGGGGAACACCTGCATGTGCGGTGTGTGGTACCACAGACAGGTCTGTGGTGCCGCATACTGCACATCTGTGCATCTGGATGTGGCCTGTGTGTCTACTCTATTTCCCCTTGGGTACACAATCGGAAGATTCTGAAATAAGTGTGCTGTGTACATGCAGCCTGTATTTCTGTTCTGTTTTGTTTCAGCTTTATAACTGTGCTGCCAAAAGGATGGTTTTTAAAGGCAAGTAAATGCTGAATGGGATCAATATACTTCAACAGACCTTGTCATTTTAATATATATATATTTTATTCTTTCAAAAATTCTTTAACAGCACTCCCCAGCCCTGGAGCCTGGCCCTTGCTGCCCCAAGCAGCCTAAATCATGCAGTGCCCTTCCTATGCTCCGGGCCTTGCCACAGAGGCTCCTCTCACCTGTCTGCTCTGCTAAATGGTCTTATTCCACTACAGGCAGGTACCAGGCAGGGGACAGCACAAGGAGAATGAGTCACTACTGCTGCTGCTCCTGCTCTGTCTGGGGAGCCCAGCCCAGCCCAGCCCAGTGCTTCTGCTCCCATGGCCTGGGCAGCAGGATTGGCCCTGTGTACCATGTGCCTGGGGATGGGTGCTCCCTTTATGGGAAGAGGGCATCTTGAGTTATCTTAAACCCTGGGAAGGTCCCCACATGAGCTCCCTGGGGCCACTGCATGTGCAGAGACCTTCTGAGTAGGCGTCTGTGAGGAGTGGGGTCCCCAGCATGGAGCCGTATGCCCCTTGGTGAGGAGGCAGGCATCAGGGTGTCTTTCTGGAAGGTCCTGTACTAATAGGGTTACGGGTGAAAGGGACAGACAATGCAAGGGTTCCCAGCTTTGCTGTTCCTTAGGCCAGCATCTAATGGCTAGGAGAGATTGACAAAGGGCTCTTTTTAGCCTTGCTTTTCAGAGTAGCTGGTTGTAGGGCTGAGCTAGTACTCCTGGGCATGCAATGGCCCTGAGAAAAAAAACAGTGCCTGGTCTAGTGGTCATTTCTTTGTACTGGCCAAACATTGTGCATGCACAAAACCCAGCATGTTGCCTTCTGCCTTGTTCATCCTTAATTTTATGACTGAGTACCCTATTGACTTCACTTCTTTGGCATTTATTCCCCAAATATAGATGCTTTGGTGAAAATATATTATGCTTGTACATTTTTAATGATTTTTTTCACATTTTGGTGTTAAAGTGGACTTTACTTTTAAAGAGTTTCACAAAACTAGAGCTAGATAAGGTATTGTATGTATGCTTAAAGGCTTTAACACAGCAAGAGGGGCTGTGGGGGGTTATCCATGTGAGTGTTATCCATCACTGACGTATCTAAGCACTAGTACACACCTTCATTTTAAACATGGCAGTAATCACATTCCAACAAAGTAGGATGGTGTAGATATCATCTCTGCTTGTTTGTGAAGGACATGACATGAAAGGACAGGCAACATCATGCATGCCCTAGCAAAGCATCTGCTGCAGGAGCCGCAGCTGTGCAACACTACTGCTATCACCATGGTAACAGAGCCAGGGAAAGGCTGATCCACTCTGAACTCTTTCCGTGGCTCTGCACTTGCTGCTAAAATGTGTTGCCTGATGTTTTTTTAAAGTGTACAGTCTCCACAACTGCTCCTCTAAAATACCTGAATATGCAGTACTGTATTCATCTAGTTATGTGCAAGTCTTTATAAAACAATAAACAATTTAACATTGAAAACATGTTTGATTTAATATTAAAAGCATTTAAAGTAGAAGGCTGATGTGTTTTACCAATTATTTTGTTTCTGAAATAATAGGGAGTGAGGTCATATTTCAGTTAATTGAAATGTCTGCATTATGGTCTGATCCTGCTCTCATTGAGATCACTTACAAATCTTGAGTAGTTTTAATAAGGACAATGGATTGGGAGCCTAAATTATAGCTATCTACAGCATTTATTTTGAATCACTTTAACAAATCTATCGCGTGTTCCTGGTTAAAGAGGAAGGGGATAATAGGCTTGAATTAAGAAAAAAAATACATTCCAATACAAATTTCAAAGCAGAAAATCTATTTTCTAAATAATTTCTACAAAGCCCTCAATAATCTGGAATCTGATTATTTGAGAGACTTTCTCATGACCTATTCCCTGAGTCTGAAGTGGAATTCAGAACCATGTATCAGGCAACTAGATTTCCTGTATAGCGCACAAAGAGGAACCTCAGAATAGGATACCCAACAGTTCTGCTCACATTTTGGCTGCTTAAAGCTAGCCAACAGGAAATTCTGCAAACTAGTCCCAGACTTTTCTATTTCTCCTTGTATGGAAGTATTTTTAACACTTTAATACATTTTCTCTACTGCCTCCATTTTTGGAATCGTGACATGGAAGGATGAACTTGTTTTGAGGCACTTACATGCTCTGTGACTGCAAAGGATTTTTTTTTTTTTTTTTTACAAGAGGTGAATCCTCAGCTGGAATAGTGCTAAGAGGTTGGGCACATTAGAAATGCAGATTGACAGATAATGTTACCCATCTGAGTATGGAAATAGTTATATAAAGATGTCAGTGCACATGCCTCTTAAAATTTAAATTCTTAATATTATCATGCTTTTAAATGATAGGAGTCCACTCTAATTTTTTAAATCTATGAATCATTTATTGCTCTAAACAGCAAGTGGTGTGGCATGAAACTATATGCCCTAAACTGGTGAGCTGAATAAAACAGATGATCTGGAGACACTACTTTTGATATTAACATTTACTGACAAGTTTGTTACACTACATGAAGCACTGACCTTATTATGCCAATCTCATCTTCAAGCACACTCAGTGCAACAGTGAGGAAGAGGGCAGTTTATTTTTATAAAATAAATGTGTATACTAAATCATCAACTTCAGAGCTCACTGAAGCAAACAAATCTTTCTCATGCTGGCTGTAAAATAGTAAAATTAAAGTCTAGGGCTTTATTTAGCATTCAAAGTATACTGTGAGGCCACCTCCAGATGAGCATGGATGTTTGTTTCCCTGGTAACAAGTATCAGCAGCACACCTTGTGCTGCTGCTACTTACACCTTGTGCCATTGCTACTTGTCCCCAGGGAACCCCCATGCCATGTGCACTCTACCATATGGCAGGTTACCCCAGGTGGGGTAGGAGAGGCTGGGATCAGTGACTGTGCTGGCCCCAGCGACTTTACCTGGGGTCCTGGGGGCCTCCCAGGGCTGCAGCCCCAGCAGGAAACTTGCCCAGCAGCTGGAATATTGCTCCAGCTGGCCAGCCTCCAGTTTTGGGCAGCGTGTGCTGCCGCCACATGTGTTGCCCTGCTTTTTTTTGGTGTGGGTTTTTTTGACCCCAGGATCTCCCCCTGCAGGAGCACTGCAAGGTAGCAGCATGGGGGAATGCCTGCATGTACGGTGTGTGGCATCGCAGATGGGTCTGCAGGCCCGCATACTGTAAGTACATGCTCATCTGGACGCGGCGTTAGTCCAGCTGGGCCAGACATGCTAATGTTGTGATTGTGAGTGAGGTGAGTAAGACTTATAAAATAAATCTTTAAACAGAATATTGCAAAAGTAGAAAGCTAGTTATGATTTCAAACTGACTAACTACTCTAAATGAAACTTCTTTACATATTTTTGGGGTTTTTAAAAAAAAAAAATTTTTAACAAGCAAAGTTTAGTAGTCCTGAGGTGTTGATTGATTTCAGAGCTTTTCAGTTCTGCTAGTTCAGTAGGTCTAATTTAGCCCAGATAGTAACAGATTTCCGTATGTTAGGGTCCTTTAGCAATTAATTTGAAATTAGTTGGTCCACATCCCAGTCTGAAGAACCCAGCACTGAATCCGACAGTTCTAGCCAAATACTGCTTATGGTCCATCCTTTCGTTCTGAAATGGCTAGCCAAAATCAATCAGTGATTGTGGCTCTCAGATTGATGGTTCTCAAACTTTTAAAACTCAAGGTACCCCTTTTTTAGAAACAAGACACCCCTCAGAAAATGACACTTCTTAGTTTTCACTTGTTTCTTGACTATGGAAAAATAATAGACCAATACGTATGTTGTAGAGAACTCAGAAAGATCACAACCAGTCAGAATGTTTTTGATACTATGGATTCCTGTCTGTGGAGCCAGACTGAACAGCTTATCACTATTTTTTTATAATCGCCCTTCAGGGTTGTTGGCTGTAGCGGTGTTGGTCTAAGGACATAGGCAGGCAATGTTCTTTGGGTAGACATGATATCTTTTATTATACCAACTAAATAGTTGGGGAAAAGTTATTTACCAGCTTTCAGGCACAAACACCCTTCTTCAGGCATTGGGAGACTGCTGTTGTTATGAGTTATCTAAGGTAGAAGAGAAACTTTACTAAAGTAAACAAGAAATCTGTGAAGATGCAAATGAGTGGAAGTTTAGAAGAGAAAGGGTAGAGAAAGGAGGGGTGGGGAGAAGGGAGGGAAAAGTGTGAAGGAATGCAGGTGGCCAGCTAAAGGCAGGATACCTGGTGTGTCAAATGTCATAAATCCAATGTCTATATTAAGCCCATGATTTTTTGTATCCAGTAGATTTATGAATTGAAGTTCATGGGCTCATCTATGAAAGGTATTTTGTAAGTTCCCTTTGAGGATTAGAACTGAGAGATTGGAAAGAGAGTGATTATCTTGTGAGAAGTGTGCACCCACAGGTAATTGGATATTTTTGTCATTGATGGATTTTTGGCATGCATTCTTTCTGGTACGCAGTTTTTGTTTGGTTTCTCCTACATCTTTTCCATCAGGGCATTTGGTGCACTGGATGAGATATATCACATTTCTTGAGGTGCAGCTGTAAGATCCAGGAATGTTGATGGTTCTGTTGAAGGGTGTAGTGATTGTGGGACTGGTGGAGATGTGTTGGCAGGTTTTACATTTCTTGTCCTGGCATGGTCTGAATCCATTTGGCATGGTTTGGATCATAGGAAGTTTGCTTCTGGTAATGAGGTTAACAAGGCTTGGTGCTTGTTTAAAGGCTAGGACGGGTGGTTCTGGAAAGATCTCTTTAAGAATTGGGTCTTCTTCTAGTATGGGTTGCAGTTGTTTGAGGATTTTCCGTATAGGTTCCAGGGAAGGATGGTATGTCATAACTAATAGTGTGTGATTTGTGGGGATTTTCTTTTTGTACTGCAGCAATTCTTTATGTGGTATCCACATGGCTGTGTCAAAAGTGCTATCTATCTCTCTGGAGGAGTGTCCTTGTTGGGTGACAGTCCTTTTGAGATTAATGAGGTGATGATTGCAGGTATTTTCAGCACAAAATTGGTGGTATCAGAGAACTTGACTGTAAGTTACAGCTTTTTTGGTGTGTTTAGGGTGATTGTTGGTTCTGTGTAGATATGCATATTGGTCCGTGGGTCTCTTGTATATGGTGGTTTGTATTTTACCATTTGGGATATTGAACATGGTGTCTAAAAAGGACATGTTAGTGTCGGAGTATTCATGCATTTGAAGACTCCTATCAAAACCACCATTAATCTTTTAACTAAACAATTCAGTTCTTCCAAAAAAGTTAATGAGAATCTTACAGTGTAAAAGGGAGACACTTTTGAAATCAAGGAGCTACAAGAGCTTTCATAATTTCTGGAGAATCAAATTTTGATCTTGATAAATAGACTTTTCAAAGGAATAGCAAATGTATTAAGAATCACACCAAGAAATAAAAAAGAGGGGAAGAAAAGCTGAAAAATCACACAGGCTTCCTATTTTAAAGCTAACAAAAGAGAAGTCATCTTAAGACAAAGTGAATATTTATGGACATGTATAACATAAGTAATGTGCATATAAACTGCTTTCAAAGTGGCTGAAACTGATTTAAGTTAAACCTGGTTGGATGTAATATAAGACTGAACTGATTTAGGTTAAATCAGTTTATTGAACTTCTGTCCCAGATCCCCTCCAGATTCAAGTTAACCCACAGTACCCAGCATCTCAGGATGCTTTGCACCCCCCCACCCCCACCCCAGAAACACCCCCTTGCAGGGTGGATGGGCTAGCCTTAGCCTAAGCTGTCTGCACCAGTCCAGCAGGGAGGCTTTAGGTCTGAGCCACTGCAGGCATGTGGCTACATTTCTGGAATAAAAAATGAATATCTGTTCACTTGCTTATTGGTTCAATCTACACAGTTCAGACTAATATGCAAAGATTGAACTGATTCAGCCTCAGGCTTTTTGACTGTCTGAATTTAGCCAATGACAGCAGCACAGTGTCATGTGCAGGAACCCTGTCCAAAGAAACTGCTGTGTTCTGCCCTCTAGCCTCATCTCTTACTGTTGCTCAATCCTTTCACCACCTTGCCTGTGTCTTGTTAAATATCTGCCTTTGTTTGAGCCTCAAACAGACCTTACTCTCCATATGCAGCCTGGATTAATTCAGATGATTGGGCCCTCAGCTCTCACTACCTTTTGTTCAGATCTGTGCAACAAGCAGAAATTCTTCATACAGTGTCCAGTGATGCTAATTTTTCAGTGAGTGTCTACCCAGAAAGATTTTATCCATTCTATTCCTTTACTTATTCTCCAGTTGCTGTAACCCATCCCTTTAGGGTCCATTATAGAAGGAGTTTCATTTTCAGCCCTGCCTATGGAGAATGCAAAATCCAGTGTCAGGGGTTTTCAACCTTTTTTAATAAGTATACCCTGGCAGCCAGACGTTGGGGGGGGGGGGGGCGGAAGTGGTGTGCGGCCGGATGCGGGGTGGCGGCAGTGTGGGGTGGTGGATGGCAGCGGGGGCTGCCATGTGTGAGCTTCCCACCCTCCCCCACTGCAGCCAGCCGGCTGGCTGGTGCCTGTGCAGCCCACAGAGGGAATGGAAAGGAGGTTGTCAAATACTGTGAACTCTGAGTAGATACTATATTGAAAAAATATTGGGAACTTTAATGTAGCAAAAGAGGTTTCCAAGTGGGAAGACCTATTCAACCTGAACATTAAGTATTTTCCTCCTACACATTGAAGCCCAGATGACTATTCATATAATTTAGGTTAGTAGTTTTTAAGCCAGATATATTTTCTCTCTCACATATTGTGATCTGAGGCCAAAAGATGTGACTGATAATTAAGTCAACTAAACAAACAAAACCTGTGATGTCACTCTCTTTTCTCATTGCAGGCCCCAGCCTCTTTGAATCTGTCTTTTGGACTGTGCTCTTAAGAGCAGAAACTTTCTTTATTTTTCATGCATTATAATGTGCCAAAGACCCCGTCAGCACTGAACTAATAATAACAGTAATCCACTTTGATATTCAGGTTGAAAACAACCACTTATGTTTCTTATCTGTTGTCAGGACAAAGAGAAAGAAGCCTAGAAACAGCAGCAGATAGTAAAATCCGTATGAAGTCACACTGTGGCTGGGTGGGAATGTGTCTACTTTTGACTGGAAATTGATGAGATCCACCCACATAAATCCAAAGACAGATTTTGGCCTAGATGATAATTAGTAAGTACATGTGGTAATGAATAAGTTAACCCAGAAGTCCCATGCTTTGAAATTGTGGTTGATGGGCTTAGTGTTTCTCCCTAGACTGTTGTATTTGATAGGATACAATACCAGTACAGGGACTAACCAGCTGAGGTCTGGAAATGGCAGACCTTCACTGCCAGATATTGGTCACATTCCTCAAAATCCCCAGGCAGTTTCTGGAAGGACTTTCTCAGGAGGAGCTCAACTGTACTTCTCCAACTGATGTAACAGCAATATGGCTGTCTTAGGGACAGATTCTTTTCCACCTATTAGGCATATAAATAGATTTAAGCACCTGAGTGCAATTCTATTGCCCTGCTGAAGTCCTTGAAAAACAATTAATGTAAAAGGCAGGTGGGCCCTCTTTCTCCTTATTTTTTGTGTCTCAGTCATAAAGGTAAATTGATGGTGTGCTAGAAAAATAGATGTATTCTACTCACAATTTGGAGTAGAATTGCACTACACTCATACATCTACTTAGACACCCAATGGGTGGAATAGAATCTGGCCCTTGGTGGCTATGCAGGAACCACTGCCAAACTCTGTGATCTGTATGATGGTGGTCACAATGCTTCGAGGATTAATTAATGTTGCTCTGATCATCAGTGTAGATGGACATTAATGTTACATAAAAATCAACCATTTCCTGCTCTTCCTTTTGTTCTGTAATGTCTCATTTTTCGCTGGCATAGCCCATCGGCCAGATGGAGCTTCACCATCAGGGCAGAGATGGCTATGCAGTAAGCAACTAACATCTATCCTTGAAATTTATTATTAGATTATTTACATAATTGTTACTGTGCAGTAGAGAAGAACATGAGGGATATTGCAAATAGCTACAAAAAAGGAGGACTTAACGACTAGTTGAAAAAAAAAAGGCAAATTGAGACTAATGTAGTGTCATCTCACTGCCCTTATGTTGCTTCAAATTATACTTAATTTGTCTGGCTTTCTTTTTTCTGAACTTTAAAATGGATTTTTATAGACGATCTAAATGTCAGTTACCGTTACACAGAATAGTTAAACTTCATTTTCTGTTATGCAGTAAGACCTGTCTGGTCAGGTGGTAAATATATTACTATAGAGGAAAAAACATGGAGATCTTTAAATAGCTTCATTCTGTCTCATGTCTTATTCCATATTTGGAATAAAAGGAAAAGTCAGTGAACTGTGTAACATAAAACTGTGTCATGCATCAGAGGGTAGTCTTCTAATAAGACAATGTGTTTGTCAGACTGAATTTGTTAGTATCTAGTGGTATGAATATAAATCCAAAGTAGGGCAGTCTTCTATCTTGCATGCATGAATTATTGTGTATTCTGAATTTCTTAAGAGCTGCAATATTAGCCACCTAATTTCCTTCCAGGGATGTTACATGGATTGTCACTTTTGGGATTATTGTGTAGTGCAATAATAAACCTAGATATAATCTGTTAACTCTGATTATTTACATTTAAATATACACTATATAATAATCTGTGGTATTTGCATCTATACTTTATTACAAAGATATCAGTAAAAATAAATGAACTTCACTCTAAAATCAAGCTGTTTAAACAGAAATGTTTCAAGTGAATCTCATCTCTATAGGGATTTCTGGCCATCTTTATAAATCATGGGTTTATAGGTGTCAATTTGGTAATCTAAGTGTCTAGTAAGTATTGCAGGATTCTATATGTGCATATAGAAACAGTGTGGCAGAATGGTCAAGGTGTCTCCTTACAGATCCAGCAGGCTGAATTTGATTGTTTTTCTGGACTCACAGCAAAGGCAGGTACCAAAGGGCAGTGTAACAAGTGAGGCTCCAGGGTTGCTGTAACACCCCCTAGTGGTTGCCTTGACCCTGCCTGGCTTTTGCTCTCACCTCCCAGGGTCCCACCCTGGTTCTTCACCTGCCACATCTTGTTGTAAAACTTAATGAATGGAGGCTCCCCTCAGAGGCTGCTAAGCCTAAGGTGCTCTCTCTTTCTTTCTCTGTACTAGTTTATGTTCTGTTCACCTTAGGGGCTAAATCCATGGCCTTCTAACATCCCTACAGCCATGTCAGCCTTACAGATGTTACAGCCTTACAGATGTTACTCTGTGTATAGTTCTGTCCCTTGTTGAGGCCTCAGCCTCCCTTTCCTCTGGCTGAGGGCAGGGAAGCTTTAGCCTCCCTTTCCTCTTGCTGCAGACCTCCAGCCCTGGCCCACTGATTCGGGCCCAGCTCTCTCAGTCTCAGCCCTGTCACTTCTCTGTGTCTTTGCACCCCTGGCCCTTGGGTCTCTCACTCTGGGTCCCTGGGTCCCTCACTGTGGGCCAGCCCTCAGACCTCAGGGTGCCTGACCTCAGCCTGGGCTGCCCTCTGTCTCTGCCCTCAGCCTTCTGGTCCCTTATCCTAGGCTGATCTGCTTGTTTCTCCAGTCCTCAGCACTCTGGTCCATGACCCCGAGTCACACTGCTCATCTCTCCAGCCCTTAGCTCTCTGGTCATTAGGCTAGGCTGCCTAATTTTGAATGCCAGTAGCAGCTCTTTTGTACCATGGTGGGCCTAGCCCATGCTACTGAAGGTGAATAAATAGGCCTAATGCTGAATGCCCAACCAGGCACCCCTCTGTGGCCTCCAAACCTCCCCTGTAGCCACAATCTGGTCCTCTGGTTTCAAGCTTCAATCAAAATGCAAAATATGAGCTACTGTTCCCCAATGCAAGACCTACCCAGCTCTGGGTTGCTGCCTCACTTAGGCCAACAGCTCCTGTTAGTTTCCTTTGGGCAGCTCTAGAGAACAGGTCAAGTGCCTGCTAGTCCATCTGCTGCAGGTGTCTCCCTCAGGAGCTCCTCACCTTTCAGCATGCAGGGGCAGACTGCCTGCTCTGGCTCATGCCCTGGGTTTAAGAGGCTCCTCCATGGAGCCATCGCCACGGGTGTGTATGTGGCAAGCTTCATGGACACCCTGGTCTCCTGCCCCTTCTGTGGACAGAGGGAGACCCTGGTGCACATGACCCTCAAGTACGCCAGGCTGCAGCCCCTCCATCTCCAATTCCAGAACCTTCTTCTGAGTTTCTGGTTGCATTTCACCCCCCACCTTTTTGTTTTTGGTCACGCCATCTGTGGCCCCACCAAGTCCCGGGTTCTCTTGGTCAACCTCCTCCTGGCCCTGGCCAAGTGGGCCCTGTACTTGACCAGGACTGTGGGGCTGCTTTTCTCTCCCTTGTCTGTCCACACTTCTGGGCTGAGCACCAGTATGCAGCGTCCACCGGCTCCTTGGATGCCTTTGAAGACCAGTGGACCCAGGGGGCTCTGCTCGGTGTCCTCCTCCGGAGAACTTCTTGTCACATTTTGAACCTTTGACCTCCAATGTCACTCCTACCCATTTTCTTCCTTAGTTGTCCCACCAAAAAAAATATATATATCAGTTGTATCTTTCAAACTTTGACCCAACACACTGGGGGCTATTCGTTAACTAGGTGGACCTTAAGGCCTACGATCTCTGGAAGATACAAATAGGCCCTGGGTTTATATGCCTAGGAGTCATATCCCCTTTTGGTCATGTGCCTTCCCCAGCTTTGTACAGGGTTTTCCTGTCAATCAAGGGCAAGCCTACTCTCCTGCAGCTCTGGCCCCATATAGCCAATTGAGTCTGCTGCATCTTCTTAAATGGGTGGAGTCTCCTGGCTCCCTGCCACAACTCCCTCTCCACCCCTTCCCTTACTCCCACATAACAGGGTCTGGATTCCCTGTTACAGGTGGGTATTTGATCAATCAGACCAGGAAGCCAAGTATGGGATGCTAGTCATTCATTCTCCCATGTGCCTTAAACATGCTAGCCCGGTGCACCACTGCTTGGGCAGATCTTTGACTTTGACTTCTTTTGTCTATGTAAAGTGCTAAAAAAGAATCCCTTGCTCTGTCTCTGCTCAATGAAGCATGCCATAAGGTCATTCAAGATAAAGCCCTAGATCCAATAAAAGACAAATCTTAAAGCAAAACTCAGGCAGAAATGAGGACCCCAAATTCAAAATTGTAATAAAAAAGCTCCTGTTTAGTTTTTGCCTAAACTCCATTGGAACCTTTTTTCCCCCTCAGACTGTAAAGTTCTCTGGGGGCATCTTTACATGGGATTGGGGATAGGGCGGGGGGGCTTTTAATTACAGTGGCCCGGGAGCCTATCTAATTAAAATGCCCATGGTGTCTAATGCATTCAGCATCCCACCCTTCAAAATGGCAGCAGAGGTGCTTTAACTAAAGCTCATTCAATGACCTTTAGTTAAAGCACCCCTGCTGCCATTTTGAAATGCAGGGATACTGAATACACATGACACTGAGGCTGCTGGAGCTTTCTAATTACAATGCTCCAGCACCAGCAGACTTGGTTAATTGAGTCTGCTCTGATTTTCTAATTAGAATGCGTCAAGGCAGACATCAGGCACATGTATAGGTGGGTGCCTAGTGCTAATGCAACCCTCCTGTTGAAGTTGTGTCACTATGTAGAAAATAATGTAAGACTGAGTGGGACAGAGAGAAGTTAAGGGTCCCAGGACTATTCTGTATTGTATGTAGTGTTGTTGAATGTAGACTACAGAAATTGAATCAGAACTCAGTACTCACCTCTTACATATGAGTTCCCTAACTGCTTGGAACATCTGTTCAAAGTCTCTGATTTTGGCAACATAACATTTCTGCAGAATAACACAACTTCCACAGGAAGCATGGAGAGTGCCACCAACCACGCTAGCATATAGTGCTGATGTTTAGAACATTTTCTTGCCCTGTTTTTGGAAAGAAGGATGGCAGGCTCAGACCTCAAGATAAAACTGTGGATTATGGATCCTGGGTGTATAAGGAGACTTCCTAAAGCCCTAGGTTGGGTGTCTAGGCTCTGAGAAATGAAATACTGCTTACTACCCATGTCCTGGGCTCTAGGTGACTCCCTGTACAGCTCATAGGTGGTTTTGAATCCCATTCTGACATACTTAAGTCTCTATATGCATGGAAGAGGTGACTAATGTAGAATTCTGAATTCTCCTTCAGAGCCAGGTTCCTAAAAGTTAGGCATTTATAATTGGAGCACTGCATAGTTCTTTACTCCATCTAAAGTGATCAGCTATGAAATGCAAATCCAGATCTGGGTCTGGATTAGGTTTAAAGACTCCATTTTCTCCCACTTCAAATTAAGATCCAATTTTTTTGACTGATTGAAACCTCTCTCTGATTAAAGATAAATGTATTCTTATAAAATGATGTGTTTAAATTATGAGCTCTTCTAAACTGTTAGCATGCGTATCTCTTATATGGGGCTCATTAAATAGAATATGATAATGGGCATTACCTCGTGTCCTCAAGGATACAGCCTAGGCTCGCTGTAACAGGGTCCCTATCCCATTACTGAGAAATGGGAGGCTGGAGAGGGTTGTAATACCTACTGTGAGCATAAGCTGGACTTTACAATGTAGAGGGGGCCATTACAAGGCTTAAAGCTCCTGGGGAGCAGGACCCCAAAATGCCATGAGAGTGGCTGCCCAAATCCTGCTATCAAGAATGGCAGTAGAAGTAGGAACTGCAGTCTCCAGAGTGTAAATAGTGGGATGCAGGAGCTGAGCCATAGGCAATTAATTGAGGGAGGCAGCAGACTGTAGCATGGGGGTAGTCAGTTATTTCAGTTGGAGGGCCACTTGATGAGTTTTGGTGAGCTGTCAAGGGCCGCATAGGTAGCCCTGCCCCTTGACAGTTGCCCTGCTCCCTTGTCGCCATCTTGGCACTGGAAGTCCCACCCTAACCCCTGACCTTTGGGGAGGGCAGGTTGCCATCTTAGAGCCAGAAAAAACCTAATCATATACTAAAAGTCAAACACCTACTGTAATATATTTTAATTTAATTCATGATTTGTGTTTGCATAGTATATATAGAAGTGATTGCATAATAACTCAAAAATAAATTCTTAGTTTTGTATATTGTGGGGCGGGGTGGGGGGGCATGGGTGTGTGTGGTGGGGGTTTATGGTGAGGGGTGTGAGTGCGTGTGTGGGAGGATGTGGGGGTGTGGGGGTTTTTTGAGGGTGTGTGGCTGTGTGAGGGGGCATCAGGTATGTTGAGGGTTGTGCATATGTGGGGGCAGGGTGTGGGTGTGAGGGAAGGTGGGAGGGTGTGGGGACCCCCCACATGCTCCCCATGGCTCAGCACCAGCAGGCAGGGGCACTCAGGGTGCAGGCACCCAGTGGGTTGTGGCTCCTGCCAGTGCTGCACATCACAGCGAGGGGCACAACCTTCCCTGTGCTATCTGTATTGCTGGTGCTCCCTGCCACTCAAGCAGCCCCTGCACTCTCACAGCACAGGAGGGAAGCCCCATGTGCTGAAGCTGGCTGCCTTCCCTGCCAGGGCTGTGTGGCAGAGGTGGGAAGCCCCAGGCACTTTCTCCTGGGAGGTGGGGAAGGCAGCTGGCTCTAGCACGCAGGGTTTCCCTCCTGTGCTGTGCAAGTGCTGGGACTGTGTGTGAGTAACAGAGGCCCTGGGGAGACTGCACCATTCACTGGGATGTCCAGTGCTGGTGGGAGCTATTCCCCACTAGGCACGAGTGCCCTGAGTGCCCTGCCTGCTGCTGCTGCTTCCACCTGCTGGGACTGTGTGTCCCCACACCCCCCACCCTCCCTCACACCCACACACTGCCCACCTGAGCTCTGCACTGCTGCCACCCCCTGTCCCCCTGGGTGTGTGGATTTTAATATAAATTAAGTAATATAATGCTTTTAAATATCTGGACTCTAAAAAACAGAAACAAGGCTTCATACCATAAGAAAATGCATAAGTTTGTGTACATCTATACAGAGTGGACCATGCTTATGCAATAGTGTTTAGAGGCATACCCACTTTTAGGGATGAGCACATTAAAATTTAAGGCTGCGTAAACACATTCAAATGTCCTGGGAAAATTCTCTGAGTTTGCTTTTCCTGTAGAAAAACTTTCCAGAAGAGCCCTGGACAGACATCTCCACTAAGCAGCAGTGAGCTATGGTGCGGACACTGGCCTTTTAGGAGGCCCTAGAGCACCAAGTGGTGTAGTCCAGGCAGGGGACACATGGTCTGCTAGGTCAGTGACAGGGGTGGTAGTGCAGTTTGCTGGGTCAGTAATGGAGGTTGGGAGGGATTTGTCTGGTCATTGGAAGCAGGGGGCTGGGGTCTTGGCTGGACCTGAAAAATTCAGAAGCACAATACACCCCCTGGCCGCATCCAGATGAGCACAGCCATGCAGTATGTGGTTCCACAGACACATCTGTGGTGTCACATATCGCACATTCAGTTAGTTGTTCTCTGCATTGCTCCCTTGCAAGGTTTTGGATAACCTGGGGTTAAAAAACTCACAGAAAAAAAAGGGCAGCGGTGCATGCACAGGCAGCACGTGCCACTCAAAAGCAAAGCCGGGCCACCTGGAGCTTTGCTGTGGCTGCTGGCCAGGCTCCTAGTGGCAGGCCACTACTGTGGCCCCTGGAGACCCCCAGGATCTCAGGTAAGGCTGGTGGGGCGAGCCCAGTGCTGGGCCCAGCCTCTCCTAGCATCCTCTGGGACAACTTGTTGTGCCCCAGAATGCATGTTGTGCCCCAGAGGCATTCCTCAGGGACAAGTAGTGGCAGCACAAGGTGCACCATTGCTAGTTGTCCCTGGGAAACCAAACATCTACGTACGTATGGACGTGGCCCCTAAATGCTTCATCGTTGGGTTTTCCCAGCCCAAAGCATTCAGGTGGCACGTTCTGCTTCCTGCTTAGCTGAGATTGACACACTGTCTCCCTGGACACCTGAAAGCCAGGATGGGAAGGGCAGGAAGCAAGGCTCTCTGTGATTCTGGAGGACTGTTCTACAGATGGGTACCCTCACAGGTGTTCAGTCTCCCAAGAGATATTCTTGGGAATATTCATCTCACTTGAATTGCTCCCGAGTTATTTTTCCTAGTGTGTCCATTTTTATTCAGTGAGAAAAAGCCTGAACGTCTGTACACTGATGGTTTCTTCTGGGAGGCCTTAGGCGATATACAAAGTTTCTCCTGGGAGATTGATGCTTTCCCAAGAGAAACCATGCATGTACAGATGTTCATTATTTTTGTCCCAGAGAAACATGGCTGCTCTGGGAGAAAAATAGCTTGGAAGAGTTAAATAATTTCCAGGATAGTCTCTCCTAGGAAAGTGAATGTCTGTACATGCTGTGACTTCTCTCATTTCACAAGTTGTGGCCTCCCAGGCTAGTGGTAAATTTGACCTAGTAATTTAAAAAAAAATATAATACAATCATGAAAAGACATTCCATTCATAGAAAGAGAGAGAGAATGCTGACACCCAGAGGCAGAATAGTAAGATGATTTTTTTTTTTTAATTCAGTGTCTTTTTGGTATCAGTGTAACACAAAACATTTGGGAGGTGTTTCTAAATTGAGTTAAGAGAAGTAATGAATGATAGGGAATATGACTACACCTTTATGTAACACAAAATTCAAGGGCATATTAGCAGAAAGAGTTAGGAGACAAGGTCCAGCAGTGACAGTAATTTGCAAATGAGATAATACCAGTGCATTCTTCTATATAGATAGACTATATTCCTGCAAAAATAGTCTAAAGGAAATGGCGTGTATGAAGATTGGAAATATCACCTTTCCTGCTTCTCGTCATATAGGGAATGCCTTACCTGCACTGATCCTCAGACCCACTATTGCTGCCTCTTTCAAATACCTTTATAAGACCTGATTGCTGTGATGTCTGCCACATTTATTTAATGTACATGTAAATTTTAAGGTTGAAAAATCAATAATTTGAAAGATAAGAAATGTCAGAATCAGGGTGGTCTATGCAAACGTTATTATACAGACTTTAAATACATGATCACAAGATCTTTCCACAGAATTCCTGCCTCATTCAGTGCACAGACTGTATGATGTTCACTTAATGAAAAAGGTCAAAACATCTGTCCTGAGCCTGCAAGTTGGTCAGAATGGTTAAGGGGGGGCTTTGGTAGCTAGTGGTATGAAAGGGAGCAATGTGGCTAGAATCATACATATCCTCTCACCTTTGACTTCCTCAGCCCAATTAATCAGCTAGAGATGGCTGTTGGCATAAGTTTGGAGGACCCCACTGTGCCAGTCTTCAACCCTCAGTACTCCCTGGCCAGATAAGAGGAAAAACATCAAGAGAGGGTATGAGGGCCCCCATGGTATCCAGCTACTTGAAAAATCAAAACTCAAGTATTGTTTGGTCGTCCTTTGTTTCTGATGCTGTGAGAAGTCTGGGCTTTCATTTCTTCCTCTTCCTGTCAGTATTCCCCCATCTACTCTACCTCCTACTCTTTGCCTGCCACAATTTGATGGTAACTGGTGTGTATTCAGAGAGAGGATGCCCTTGAGACTGAGGTAGTCCTTTCCTTGGTACCTTAGGGTGATTATCATTGCGTCCTTGCTGTCCCCATAGCCACACCTTGCTGATGGCTCTCTGTCTGTCCCTTTGGACTCTCCTTCTCACACTCTCTCTACACAAGATCAGCACTGGACTCATCAGGCCACAATCCTTGTTTCAGCCTTTTTCGCTTCGGCCTCTTTTTGTCTAGCTGAGACCCTTCTGCTTAGGTTCGTTATTTCGGGGCCTGGCCCACTGGGCCTCAACCCTGAAAAGGAGGATGCCTGTCAGGTCTCCAATGCCCCTAGAGCCACTCCCAGTCTTCTAGGACTTTAACTTAATTCCCAAAACAAAAAAGAATCAGAGCAAAAGGGATTAGTCATCTTGTTACAAGCTGCTTTAACCCTCCAGGCTTACAGCAAAGGTAGCCATTGTCTGGAGCTGCTGAAGCTTCCCCAGCTCCCTGGACTTTCTCTTACTCCCACAACCACTGCCTGCAGGCTAAAACCTTCCTCCCTCCCGGCTCAGGGTCTGGGCTGATATCCCTAAGCCCTGCCTTCATTTGTCACATGGCCACTGCTCAAGGGAGAGAGAGCTGTCCAGGTGTCCCTACTCAGCTTAATAGGTTGCCTAGCTTCCCCTGCTTTGCAGCCCTTCCCAGCTCCTTAGCTGGTAGCTTTTGGTTTCTTTTGAGTTGCCTGTTGCATCCCTTAGTTTGAAGTCACAGAAGTTTGGCTTCCAGGAGGGGTCTGCTGCCCTCTCCTCCTCTTCCAATGCATGCAGGTAACAGGGTTTGGGTTCCCTGTTACAGACCCTCTATCAATGTCTGTAAATCTAGCTGTGCTAGTGAATGGTCCCTTCTTCTATACCTCATCCATTGGTTTCCTCTATCCTGTGTAGAAGCCCTACCCTCCACCCTATGGATTTCTTCTCAGGCTTAAAAGAACCTGGGATGGTCACACAGTTATTCTGACAGAAATACATGTGTTTGCACACTTACTAATCTGCTTTTTTTCCTGGACAAATCTTACCTTCACAAATCACGGTGGAAAGCAAATAGATGAGGTGGACTCCGTTAGACAGTATTTACAAAATCACTGAACTTTTCGTATAACTTCCCAAGTACATAGACACTATCTGCAAAACTGCAGACAGGAGCATCTTATTCCATGTATCTTGGATATTCTGTCTAGTACCGATGGAAGTAATTGAAGTCTCACCATGTTGGACCTGACAAGGGGGCGAACCTTTCCACACTAGCAGGCTGGGGTCAATGGCAGGGTTCTCTTAAGATTTTCCATCTGTGATTCTAGAATTACTGCTGTAGTGAGAGCTGCATGAATCTTTCCAACCACCAGATGGCAGACACGAACAACATCAAGGCGTATACTCAAGGATATGTAATTTAACAGAATAGTGGTATTTGCTAGCTTGCCAGCCAATCAATGAATACTTAAAAGGCTAGTTGATCTGTCTGTGTTTATCAGCCTTGTAGGCCTCAATACAACCCACTATCCAAGTTAACAGGAGTTTTTCTATTGATTTTTGATGGGAATCAAATGAGCCCTTCCAGAAGACTGGTGTTAAGAGTAGTATAACAACAATTAGGCTGATGATATCAAATTTCAAAGTAGCAATTAGGAATTTGAAATAAAGATTTTTAAAGCAGCACATCTGGTAGATATGAATTTTAGCATCCCAATATTATTAAGGTGACTGATTCTTTTGGAGGCAGGCTCTGTCTTTTCATTTCATTTTCTGACCAAGTACTGTATTTACCTGAATCCAAGGCAACATTAAACTGAAGATGACCCTACAATAATTAGATTCTATACATGGAAAATTTATAAAATTTGTTATAATTTTCCATCTATAGAATCTAATTACAGTGGGTTCATCTTAAATGTGTCCTGCCTAGCACTGCAGCAGGGAAAGCAGTGACAGGGGGCCAGGCAGAGGGGGTGGGGGGGCAGGCAGTGGATCAGTCGAGGAGCTTGACTCTTCCCCTGCTCCCAACACCTTGCTCTATGCCACCTGTCCTCTCATCCCCCCTGATCTCCCAGCATCTGCTGCCTGGTTTCCCTGCTTCCCAACCCCCCTCCCCACTCCGCTCCACCTCTGCCCTCCTGCCTACCCCATTCTCCCTCTCTACTTTTTATCTTTGCTGTCTGGCAAAGCTCTGGCCCTGCTTCAGCCTGGGGCATAGAGCATGTTTGCTCCAACCTAGCAGCAGCAGCAGCAGCAGTGGTACTGTGCACTCTAGGCTGGAGTGGGGCCAGAGCCCTTCTGGAGCCATAGAGAAGGTAAGTGCCAGTGGGGAGAAAAGGCGGTGGGTCGTCGGGGGTGGGGGGGGGGAGTAAGGCGGGGGGATAGGCAGCAGCATGTGGCTTTGACCCCCAGCCCTGGTTGGGGTTGAACCAAGAGCCACAGTAGTTGCCTGTTCCCGTTCCCTCCCAACACTTAATACCTGAATCCAAGATGAGGCGCTTCTCCCCCATGTTAAAGGGGCAGGACCTCATCCTGTATTTGATCAAATATGATATATATGTTCAGATGCTGTCCACCCCTTCAGGCAATCAGTGGGGCATTTATTTTTATTTTTCTTCCTACCTTCTACTCTTATCCATTTTTAGGAGTCATTTCATTTCCCCATTTTAACATTCATATTCTCTCTCTTAGACCATAGTCCCAGAAATCTCGCTGCTCTGAGACAATGCACTTAATCTAGAATTTGTTCATTTCCACAATGCTATTATATTCCATTGGATTAAAAAAAACCGTATTAAGTTCACAGTATAGCATCTGTGATCACCACTAGCCAGGTCACCGGGTTGGTCTTCTCTGGCAATTTTGAGGCGCAAAGAATAATGCTGTGCTGAGAGGAATAGACAAAAAGAGACATCTTAGAGGCAATTTGCAAGTCAATTTTCCAACCAACCAGCCTGTGAGTGTGACTTTTAAACATTTCCCATAATTGCTTATTTGATGAGAAGTATGGCACTGACTGCATATAGATTTAGTGTGTCCGTGAAATGTAAGATGGGTACAAAAAAAATAATGTCCTTTGTGCATAATCAGGAAATTAAACAAGAAAAGAAACTGACTGATTTCCAAGCATGATCCCAAGGATCCTGTTTTTCTCTGATAAAAAAAAATCTCCAATTTTCAGATAAAAAAGTATATCTATATATTAGTAGTGTTTCATTTTAATCACAGAAAAATATGGATTTTGGATTACTTTTTTTAATCTGAAAATTGGGGATTTTTTTTTTTATCAGAGAAAGCCAGGATCTCTGATGATCACCTACAGTCTCATTGCACTGGCAGGTGAGAATCAACTTGGTCATTAGAGAAGTGCTTAAACTACTTAGTGGGTTGAGCAGTCTATTTTAGGGTGCTACCCAAAAAGTAGAGTGGTTAGTGCATTACATCTCACCGTACAGTAGCAATCTATGAATGAGCAATGTGGAGACAAAGAGATATTCCTTCCCCCTTACTGTAGCTGCTCAGACCCGCCATTTTCTCGCCCTCACCCTTGATCATACCTGTTAGAGACTCTTTTTAAAAAACAACACCACTTCAAGCAGCTATAGATTTGGATGCCACAGTAGTTTAAACTGATAAAATAGGATCAGAGCAGATGGGGTAAGAGACACCATGCTCACAGTGATGGCTCTTGAGTCCCACTGCCCTTACTCGTCTCCTAGCTGCTACTGCATGATGCAGACTATTGCAGTACACTTTAAATGGGCTGATTTTCTCCACTAGGAAACTGAAGCTGCTGCAGACCATAGCAGCTTTGTTTGCTTATCTTGTACTGATGTTTCATTGCCCTCACTCATGGCATATTAGTTTACAGGTGAAGTTTAAGGTGTTTGTTTTAACATATATAGTTTGACAGACTATTACTGTTGCATTAGTTAGTGTAGCAGAGTTTGGGCACAGGACACCTACCAGGCAACACAGTGTTCAGAAAAGCCCCTCCCAGCCTGTCCACCCAGGTGGCAAACCAGGAAGATGGCTGGGCCAGGCAAGAAATAGGGAACAGCTGGGGAATGCAGCATGCAACAGCCATGAGGCAGTCACAGGGGGCAGGCAGAGCTCCTGGATTGGCTGGCGGGCCACCTTTATCATCGTTGAAGCTGCTGGAGGCAGCATGCAGGGGGGAAACACTGGTGAAGGTCCAAAAGGAGTGAAGCCATGCTGGAACCGCCCCTCCCCCAACCTCCAACTGGACAGGAGATGGAGCAAATGGCAGGTGGCAAGTAGCTTGGCCTGAGGAATGTGAACAGCCAGGCTGGCACCAGTAGGGCAGCACCCAGGGAACTGGGACGGGAGTAGCCAGAGCCTAAGAACAAAGCTTGGGAAGAAGAAGGAGGAGTGGAAGGCCTGCAGAAGCAAGACCCCGCAGGCTTCCAGAAGGCCTACTACATTGTTGGACTGACTCACTGAACAAGGCAAGGCAAGCCCAGATTTGGTTTTTTTTTGTTTGGTTACGAGACCCTAAAAGGAACAATGCTTTGGAACAGGATCCAGTGTTCCTTCAAGAGGCAACACTGGAGGCAAGGGGGAAAGGAATCCAGAAAGACTAAAAGCTGTCAACATCAGCTATGAAACACTTCTGGAGTGGTGTAGGCATGGTGTAGAGGAAGAGGAGCCCTGCAAAGGTATCCAATGGGATTGTCCTTAACTTGTGCGATGGACAACTTTGAAGACCAGGTACATTCCCATTCACCCCATTCTATAACTTTTATCCAGAGCAGTCAGCATTCCAATATAATGAAAGCCTTAGTCTGTCTGTCTGTCCATAATGTTTTTGCCCAACTACACATGTGCCAATTGGCTGTGTGGATGGGGTAGGTGTGCGGGGGTCAGCTGAGTTAAAACAGGAGCTCCTCTGCTGGCACTGCCTCCTCCTGTAGCCTCCAGTATGGGGGCTCCCTCCACCTCACCTCTGCAGAGGCTCTTTTAAACAGTGTCCCTGCTCTTTTTAAGCCCTCTGATCATGGTCCAGGCGGGTTTTTTGAATCTGCCTAAATGTCCAGGATTTCCCTTTGCTCCGGGGGTGGGAGCAGGGGGAGGCTGATGGGAGGAAGCAGGGAGCACACATGGACCTGCCTGCAGCCATGCAGTGCTCCCTCTTCCTCCAATCACCTCCCACTGCTCTCACCCCTGGAGCACAGCAAAATCCTGGACATTTGGGCAGGGCAGTGGAAGTGGGGGCTGCAACAGGGCAGTGGGGAGGGGAGGGTTGCATGTTCTCCAGCGGGGGGAAAGGTGAGGGGGGCAGCAGGGGCTGAGCAGCCACTGTCCGGGGAGGGAGGGAAGTAGTGCGGAAGGGGGAGAGGGTCCGTGGCCAGGCCCTATCCTAGGGCAGGGATGCCACAAGCCTCCCCTCCTCCTTCCTCCAGCCCGTACTGGAGCTGGATATGCTCCACTGCTGCCTGCATAAGGTGCAGCCACTGTGCTCCAGCCTGGGCAGGACGGGCACAGTTGGGGCCCTCTAGCAGGGCGGGGGGGGGCAGGGGGCTGCGGGTCAGGAGTGAGGGGCACCAGCAGGCATGGGGGTGGGGGGCTGTGGGTCAGGAGTGAGGGGCACCACGAGGGCCCTGGGGAACAGAGTACTCAGTTTGGTGATTGAGGGGCACTGGCAAGGCTGGGGTCAGTGGGTTGGGAGTGTAGGGCACGGGGGTGGGGGCAGGGGACTGTGGGTTGGGAATGCGGGTCACAGGCAGTGCCAGGGAGCTGCGGGTCAGGAGTGAGGAGCAACAGAAAGGATGGGGGGTGAGGGGCTGCGGATTGGGTGTGAGGGCCACCATCATGGCCCAGGGGGGCAGGGTACTGCAGTTTGGTGAGTGAGGGGTACTAGCAGGGCTGGGGTCAGTGGGTTGAGAATGGGGGGAAGTAGCAGGCTGTGGCTTGCCAGTGAGGGGCAACAGAATGGGCAGGGGCAGGGCCACCTTTCGGGGCCAGCCATGTAAACACTTCTTTGAAATCTATCATTCATGATAGGCAATTGGCTAGTGCATAAGTTAAATGTGAAGGCAGCATGCCTCTGGAGCCTTCTAGTCCCAACCGTACTATTGGCCTACTATATGACTTCCTGAGTGAATCACTTCACTCCCTCTGTGGTTCACTTGAACGTTTTATCCTCTATATAATACATACTGCATGCAGATCAGAGTAGCAATGAGCTCTTACATAGCACCTAGCATGATGCTAGTTTGAGGTTTCTAAGCCCTATTGCAATGTAAATACGAATAGACCAGCATGGTACAGACCAGTGAAATATAGCTGTTCCTCTCCACGAAAATCTTTAGTAAAAGGTGAATGATTTGTACAACTTGAAGAGAAACCAGCGTACAGTTAATTATAAAATGATACTAGCAATATTATTCCTTATCAGCTATCAAGGTGTTTTTGGGAAGTACAAGGGGATGTTTCTCAAAATGTGTTTTTACCCTTAAGAAGTGAATATTTAAAATTTATTCTGTATTCCAAGGATGGTATTGGCACTGAATTTGTGACCCAGATACCTTGTTCTGGGCAGACCCAAACCCTCAGACCAACCATGATCTCTCCATTTGATAATAGGCAAATTGTATTGATACACAGTGATAGCAGATAAGAATAATGCAAACAAGTCTATAGCTACCAGTCCCATATATCACAGCATCAAGGTACACCTGGCTAGTATGTGAGGTTCATTCTGAGTTACCCTTGAATGTCAGATGTCAGCAGCATGGAGGTTAGAGGCCAAGCCCCGCTCCCCATGGGGTGGGTGAGACGGGCTGGTGGTATGCCCTCTGTCCATGGTGGCCTCATTTTCCCCTCTCAGGGACCCTTTGCTGCTCTGAAATCCCTTTTGTAGTCTGTCTCTCCTTTTCTAACTTCCTCCTCGGCCATCATTGATTGGTCTCCCACATTCTGTCCTGTCAGCATATTCCTTTGTTTCACAAACCCATCACATGCATACATCCTAATTTGGGCTTTCCTGGTCTTCTCCTAATTTAACCAGAAATCCCAAGGGCTCTTCAGCTGGCCACTGTGACCTGGTCAGTGCAACGTAGTTCCTTATCTCATGTTATGGAACAGTGTGGTACATGTCTTCCATTTCCCAGCCTGTGTGTCTGCTTGATGCTTGCCTGTGTCAGACACAATGGGCCTTGAAGGAGACTTTGCCACAAACAAGCTTTTAGAAATCAGTTAACCCTTGCTGTTACCCTGGACCATTGTTCTAGTGCAATATCCACTTTACCTACAAGGCAATTACCAAAAATAAAGCTCTAAATACCATTTTCTATCCATCACATGGGTAGCCCTACTTGATAGAGTCACTGCAGTGCTGGGGCACGTTTCATCTCGAATATTCAGTACCATATCATGACTTCAAGGTAACTAGAAATACTGTTTCAGTCACTTGGTCTTTGGATTCCAGCTTCTAATGGATTCCCTAATATATGCAGTTTAAGTGGAAGTGTAACCTACTTGGCAGAGTGTGTGTGTCTTAAAAGTCCCACTCTGTGCAGATTCACACAGGATACAAGTTGCTACAGAGTTTTAAGAGAATTTTATAGCACTCACATTTTGAGCTCTCGCAGCTTTGTCAATCCTGGGTGTCAGCTAAGAAGATCACTTTTACATACTGAGTCTTTACTAGGTGAATGAGACTCGGGTTCATGTCTCTTCAGCAGCAGCCAATCCACTGTCACAGTCCAGAGGTAGATACAAGAAAAACAGTCAATATTTTGACCTCTAGATTCCCAAATCTGAGCAACAGCTCAGGCTACTTTTTTTGTTTGTTGTTAGCTAAGAAATTGCATTTCTTGACAAAGTAGAGCTGATCAGTGACATTTTCACCTCTTAACTAGATTACTATAATGTTGTATCTTTTAGTTTTAGCCTTAAGTTTACACAGGTGTTTCAGTTAGTGTAAAATGGGTCAGGTCTGAAAGAATGAAGAAAAATATTTTTTTCCCAGAGTTATGGCTGCAGGGAGCAGGCACAGAGTCTAATCTTCAACTCTCCCTCCCTTTCTTTCCTGCTTGACTAAAACTGAAATTCTACTTGCTGCTGAAGACTGGTTGCCATGGGTGGATCTATGATTTTGAAGAGAGCTGAAATGCTTCTAGAGCTTTGAAAGAGGAGGTGGGAGCCTAGGAGCAGCTAGTAGACAGCAAAAATTCCCTAAGAAAGGTTAACTTGATTAGTGGAACATCATGACCATTAAAAAGGAAAGATGACTGTTAACACTTGTGGAGTGAAGAACAATGAGCCATTAAGTAAATTGACTCCCTGCCTGACAGTTGCTATACAACCTGACTAGTAATACTATATCTTCCATCCTGGACAGAAAATAAACTTCCTTGTTTAATAAACACTCTCCAATTTTAGAGGGCTACGTTTTTGGGAAAGGTGCATGTTGTATGTGAGGAAAAGATGGTACCTTTATAAAACACCTCCTCTGATGAAGTATGAAATAACATAATCTGAAGCAGTTTCATTGAGAGTACAGACTTAGGCAGAAGGCAGGGCAAGGTGTCTCCTTATAAACTAAAGCATTCAGAGAGGCATGAGCTTTTATAGACTGCAGCTTACTTCATCTGATGCTATGAATGGACTTGCAGAGAGCAGGGATATTAAATAGAAAGGAATAAAGTCATTTAAATTCAAAACACAGGGACAGGGAGAGGAAAAGAGTCAGCACAGAGAGGTAAAGGTGGGTAGAAGAGGTCCAAAGGAATATACAAAGCAGTAACCTATAAGAGCAGTGATTCTCAACTGGAGCGATATGGCACCTTGGGGCACTGAAGGATCTATTGAAGGGTCTGAGGAGGCAAACCAGATGTGAGGAGATAAGCAGATAATCACAGGCTTATGCTGTCTCTGCTTGGCCATTCTCTTGACCCCCACTGATCAGCTCCTCTGCAAGGAGGTTAGCGCTGATTAATAAATTAGCTTTTGAAATAGGGTGCTACTCAATTAAAAAAAAAATCTGGAGGAATGCATTGAGTCTGATGGCTTTCTTGAGCCTGTGAATGTTGAGAAGCACTGCCACAGAGGGACATATGAGTTATAAAAGCTAACCCAGGTAGTAGGATAAGAATCTAGAACCTCTGTTGAAACCATACTTACCAAATTTGGTCTATGGATAATTTCTTCAATTTCATGATAATGTCAGTTTTAAAATGTTGTTTAACAACAGCTACTCTGAGGTCAGTGATGGAATGTCTAGGCAGGTTAAAACATTCTGTCATCAGCTTCTGTGTCTTTTTGGAACTGATGTCATATTGGTGTCCATTCATTCTTTCAATTAGAGAGCCTTTCTGTCCAATCTAGACAGCAGAGAGGCACTGAAAGCTCATGCTTCTCTGAACAAGTCTATAAGGTAACACCCTCCCTTGCCTTCTGCCTAATTTCAGACTAACATGGCTAACTACCTTTCAGAACCTACTTTGCCATTTATATTGAAAAGATCCTTAGATTGCTTTCTGACAGGGACATTACTAAACTATAAAGATCAGTGCAGGATACTTTTGGCTGACACTTGGTTGTGATTGTTTGGGGTAGAACATGGCATAAGGTAGTTGATGTCATTGTAGACAATTCAACATGTTGGGTCCCATATTTGTACTCATCCTATGCCATATGCTCAGATGCTATGTGGAGTGGCTCACAGAAATCAAATGAATTATTAGGCATGACATTTTTCTCTGTTATTGACTATATACAATATCTCTCAATATAAAAAACAATTCTAAAATTTTGCACGCTAATCCTCATTCTGAGATCCACTGATATAAATTGCTGCTAGCTTGTGGAATTATTCATCAAAGATTTTTTTTAAATTGTTGCCTTCCCCCTTCCCCCCAAAAAATTCCATTTTATTTGAAGGTTTTTTTCTTCTCTCTTCTATAACTGGTAATTTTTTTTTAATTTGAAAAATTGTCATAATTTTAACAGATGCCACACAGAAATGGATTTTCAGGTTAAAGAATATTTTATTTAATGAAAACCCTTTGTCCCAGGGGGATAGTCATCAGGGGACAGGAGACCCTTCTCGCAGTAGGACTTGGGATGTGGGCGACCTGTCCCTATACAAAAAGCCCTGAAACCAGAGCAAACTTATCAGTTTCAGGCCGAGGGGAGCTGGACAAGCTGCACTGGCATGAAACACCCACGTGGTTTGTGAGCTGCGTTTATTTCTGGCTGGAGCTGGCACAAGCAGATGATGTCATCCCAGGATGCTGCCCAGCCATAATAAAAGCACCAGGAGAAATTCCAGGGAAGCACCACGGGGAGTGTATGGTGAAGGTGCTTCCCACACTGGGTGCGAATGGCACCAGCGTGCAATGTGGGACAAGGCACCAGGCCCACAGGAGGGGTCCTTGGCAGGGGAGAGGACCTGGAACAATGTTGGAGGACTGCTGGGGCTGCCAGCATCTTGTCCGTGAGTGGGGATGGGCTACAACCCTCCCCCTTTGTCCTGCTGTTTAAATTCTCTTTTTCTTTCTCTCTCTTTTTTTTTGTTGGGGATGGCACAGAGAGGCCCTGAGCTGAGGGCAAGCAGCTGGGCATAATTAAAGACAATTAAAGACAATAAAGACACTCCAGAAGAGCAGGGCAGATCAAAGTGCCCTGAGGGTACAGTGACTGGGAGAAACCAACTGTAGCCCAGTCAATGAGAGGAGCAGGGATTGACAACACAGGAGGGCAAGCTGCACTGACACCAAGTGACCACCCTGGAGGCTGGTGCATGGAGGGGATGTAGGGGAGCTGGAGCCTTATGGATACCTGCCAAGGGTTGCAGCCAATCTGAGGGAGTCCACAGAAGCGGAACCCACCACTGAGGGTACAATCAAAGTTGTGGCAGGAGAGTTTCTGGGCCTTCTCTGGGGTAACCAGGGACCACTCCATAGATCGCTGGATCTTGTGCAGTGGTCAACACCAGGTGCACATGCCAAGGTGGCATGTGAGTGCATCCTCGAGACCAGGTGGGTACACCCTTTTATTATTGTATGTACTTTATTATCATGGACACAAGAAGGGAAAGACTTAAAGAGGTAAGTGTAACTGCAAAACTTTATAAGAGGGCAAATGACAAAGGAAAACATTGCAAGTGTTTTTGCAAGTCTGCCTTTAGCTCTAGTTTGACACAAAGGCTGAAATCTGATGATTTCTTCATGTTTTCAGGTTGGTTTATGCTGTGGGGTAATCATATAGGTTTCAGTGTGGTTTCCTTCATTAAATCATCAAGACCTACAGTATGTAGGATCTCATTAGGCCTTCAAATAATTTTTCTTTTTCCTACGTACAACATTTGCAACCTATGGCAAACACACCTTGCCAAGAGCAATCATGTATTCTTCTAGGTTAAATACAGACAGTCAAAAAGTCTGAATTGATTCAATCTTCGCAGTTTAGTCTAAGATGCATAGTTTGAACCTATTAAGAAAGTGAACAGACATTTACTTTTGATTCTGGATATGCAGCCACATGCCTGTGGTGACCCAGGCCAGAAGCTGGGGGGTGCTAGAGCACACTTCCCTGCTGGGCTGGAGCAGATAGCTCCTTGGGCCAAGGCTAGCCCACCCACTCTGCAAAGAGAGTGGGAGGAGTATGGGAGAATTAGAAAGCATCCTGGGATGCTGGGGGACTGTGAGTTAACTTGAATCTGGAGGTGACCTGGGACAGCATGTCAATAAGATGATTTAACCTAAATCAGTTCAGTCTGTTACTATAGCCTTCCAGGTTTATCTTAAACTGGTTTCAGCCATTTTGAAAGCAGTTTATGTGCACTGAACTTCTGTTGTGTTACAGATTTGAACTGGTTTCCTATCACTTATACCACTTTATGCATAATTTCTGTCCCTAGCCCTGAGTTTGTGGAATGACAGATATAATCATGTCAATGTAATGTGTTCTATTCCATTCAGTATTTCCACTTTTTATGAAGGCACACCAGGGCTAGAGTGTGTTGTTCTTTCATGGTCTTTGCTAATAAAATGACTATTAGGAGTATTTCAAGACAATAGAAGTTACCATGCCGCTGTTCTAACATGTGCTAGGTCCAGGTCTGTCTTTAGAAGCATGGCAGTACCTAAACTCACCTTTGTCTTTCTCCATTTGAAAGTCGACTCGCTTGTACTCTGTTTCCATATTAAAAAAAAATTTTGTTTTGCTGCCCGATAGAACTCCTTCTTTGAAAACCACTGATTTCTGTAGCACAGTGGTCAGCATAACAGTGGGCAGGTTAGCATAAAAATATACAGCAATAAATAATTTTTCCATGAAAGTTTTAAAGGGCACCGCAATTTTTATAAATAGGCACAGTGAAATGTTGAACACATTTCTGAGGTTCCTAATGGTATTGATTCAGACCAGCACTTTATCTTCCACTAGGTAAAGTGACTTAAACAGAGAAAAGCAAACATTACTACCAGCTTTTTTGCTAAATAGGTGAGCTGCTGGTGGAGCTGATACATTTCCAATAAAAATGTCTCTTTTATACATCACGAAGTATATTAGTAAGAAAAATAGAGGCACAGAAATAGAAAGTGTCATGTCCAAAGCCAGCAGTAGATCCAGGAATAAAACACCAATCTCCCACATTCCAGTCAACTGTTCCAGCTACCTGACCTCTCTAACAGTAAGAAATTTACCCTCAAAATAGCCCATGGTTGCTGTACCTAAATTACACTAGTCTTATTCCTTCAAATCAGAAATAACCTTGCAAGATTCCAAGTACTGGTTAATCATTTGGGTAAAAGGGGCAATGGTATTTCCTTGTTTTGTGCATTACAAATGTAAGCTGTATGGAACAGAACACCTCATATTACATGTCAGTATAGCACAGCAGTAAGGGGACTGAATCTCCTATAAATCCTGTGCACACCTTGGTATTTATTAAATAACAATTTTGATGTATCTAGATTTGCCTTAAGAGGAAGAATGGAGTGAACATATTGCACATCCTCTTTGCCAGAGTTTAGATGAAGAACTCAAAGACAAGTTTATTAGATTTATAAAAAGTTCAGTGTGATATCAGTAAAAAAAAGGTATGAGGAAGTAAAAGTGGATGTTTCTGAGGGGGAGTGTCTAACAGTAGGAAGAAGTTTGAACAGATTGCTTAATTGATGGTATTAATTGTAGAAGTTTGAAGAGTGAAGGGATAAAAATAAAATATTTCGTCTACTGCTCTCACAGATGTGAATCTATGTACAAAAATAACATTTAACAGGTAACATACAAATATAGAGGTGGCAATAAAATACCTAGAAAATTGCTTAATTGGCCATAAAATAAAGACAGGGTGCTGTAAGGTCAAGCTTTAGTTTCCAGAACTGGAATATTCTTCACTGATGACAGATTATTTTTTCAAGGAGAAAAGGACTTGGAGAACTCCAAAGTATTAATGTCAGGCATACTATATACTATTTCAGTTTAATTAGTGTATAACCCAAGAGAGAAAGCACTACACTTTTAATAACAAGGGAATTCAAAGGTAAAATACTTTACATATAACATAATTTAACACATTACAGTTCAAGAGTCATCTTCAATTATAAGCGATAAAACTCAGAAATATTTACTTCTTAAGTGGGTAGTTACACTCCATACCAACAATACTTCAAGTCAGAACTGAGATTTGAAACTGAAATATGGAAAGTCTTTCTTAGGCCCCATCTATACATTACACTTATGGCATAATTAACCAGTTAATTATTCCTTAAGTTGTGACCCAACAAGGAGAAATGCAAAGTGCTGCACCTAGGGAGGAAAAATGTCCAGCATACCTACTGCCTAGGAAATGACCTGCTTGGAGGCACGGAAGTAGAAAGGGATCTTGGAGTCGTAGTGGACTCCAAGATGAACTTGAGTCACCAGTGTGACGAAGTCATCAGAAAAGCTAATGGCACTTTATCGTGCATCAGCATGACGAATAGATCCAAGGAGGTGATACTTCCCCTCTATCGGGCGCTGGTCAGACCGCAGTTGGAATACTGCGTGCAATTTTGGGCATCACACTTCAAGAGGGATGCGGATAACCTGGAGAGGGTCCAGAGAAGGGCCACTCGTATGGTTAAGGGCTTGCAGGCCAAGCCCTATGAGGAGAGACTAGGGCACCTGGACCTCTTCAGCCTCCGCAAGAGAAGGTTGAGAGGCGACCTTGTGGCTGCCTAGAAGTTCATCATGGGGACACAGAAGGGAATTGGTGAGGCTTTATTCACCAAGGCACCCCTGGGGGTCACAAGAAATAATGGCCACAAGCTAGCAGAGAGCAGATTTAGACTAGACATTAGGAAGAACTTCTTCACAGTTAGAGTGGCCAAAGTCTGGAATGGGCTCCCAAGGGAGGTGGTGCTCTCCCCTACCCTGGGGGTCTTCAAGAGGAGGTTAGATAGGCATCTAGCTGGGGTCATCTAAACCCAGCACTCTTTCCTGCCTATGCAGGGGGTCAGACTTTATGATCTATTGAGGTCCCTTCCAATCCTAACATCTATGAATGTAGCTGATCCCATGCCTAAGATGCCCCATCATCCCATGCCCCATCATCCTGCTCAACAGGATCTCTCCAGCCCCAGCTAGGAGGGGGACCTGCCAACTCTAGTCTTAGGGGGTGTGACATCTGCCATGGGGATCCTATGGGTGGGGTGCACAGAGAGGGGTGGGGAGGATCTAGGGACTATTGGTGAGGATACTGGGGTTCCTCAGTGGGCTTTGGAGTGTCAGCAGCCCTCACCATGGAGCAGGCTACTTCTGTGGCTCCATCTGCAACCCTGCAGCATTTTCAGGAGGATAGTGGGTCAGGGATCCCCTAGCTGTCCAGCTCCTACACAGAGAAGTCCCTGGTCTTTACTGTAGAGCCAGGGACTTAAGGCATTGGGGACTTTACCCCTCTCTCCCCTAAAAGTTGCAATCTAGTTCTCTTGGAGGCTGCTGTGCTGTTGGTCAAACACCAAGTACCAACTCATCCATCCTAGTTACTTGCCCCTGGCCTCTTCTTCTCCCAGCTTGTGTATTTTTACAGAGAGGGAAGAGGGACTTTTTCAGAAGTTTAACATTCAATGGGTTCTAGTAAAAAACGAATTTTCTTCAGTAATAAAAAACAAGCAAACTGAGGCATGTCTCTTTCCCACACTGTGGGTGCACCTACATATTTGTTCTGGCCCAGATTTACTCTGCTGTAAGCTACTACACAGTAAGGGTTTTTGGGCAGGCGTCTACACATGGAGTGATTCGGGAGAAGATTTACAACCAGTTCCCTGCAGACCTGCAATGGGCCCCTGCAGCCATCAGGGGAAGCTCCATGCAGGGTGCACTGGGCCAGAAGACAGCTGGAGGGGCTGTCTGCTTCTGGGGTGGGGACAGTGTCCCCCTGGCCTGGCAGCAGGGAGTTTCTAGCCCTAGCTCCCTAATCAGGGGCCTGGGACTTGGAAAGAACTGCAGGGGAGGGGCATGTCTCATCCCTCTGCCCCAATCCACTGGTGTGGTAGCTAGAAGCTAGCTCACTGCTAGCTGCCCCACTGGCAGATTGGGGCAGGGGGCTGGGACCTACCCCACCCCTGAAGCTCTTTCCAAGCCCTGTGCCTCAATCACCTGATTGGAACATGGGGATGGGACTTGCCTCTGACTGGGACAGTTCCCAGCCAGCCCTGGGCTGCACAAGGAAGTCTGCATGTGCAGCCCAGTGCTGGCTGGGGACTGCCCAAAAGAGGACAGTCTTCAGCCACCTCTGGGCTGCATGCACTTCCCTGTGTAACCTGGGGATGGTTGGGAATTGTCTCAGTCAGGGGCAGGTCCCAGTCAGTTCCAGGCTGGGCAGGGAAATGTCCCCATGCAGGGAGCTCCCATCCCCTGCTCTGTGATCACAATTGTGATCGCAGAGTTGGGGCTGGGCAGCTTGTTTCCAGCCTCACTCCATGATCACTGAGCAGGGGCTGGGAACAAACTCCCAGCCTACAAACACAGAGATGGAGGGTGAGGGGTAAACAGGATCCCCTGCCCCCAGCAGCAGGGAGCTCCTAGCCTGGGCTCTGTGGTCATGGGTCAATGGGCCCAGGCCCCATTGTTGGGGGTGGGTGGGTCTCCCAGATAAGGCTCTCCTAGCCTGAGCCCTGTGACTGTGGAGCTTGGGTTGGGAGATAAGGGTCTCCCAGCCCCCTTCTTTCTGATCATGATGGCAGAGCAGAGTGGGGGGCTGAGAGATAAGAATCTCCTAGCCCCTGCTCCCTGATTGTGATCTGGAAGTAGGGGGCTTGGAGCTCCCTGCTGCTGGGGCAGGGGGACATAGTTGCCACCCAGGCTCCTGTGGTAGAGCCTGTCCTGGCAGAAGGGAGGTCCTGGGACAAAGAGCTATCTCCCACCCGCTGGTGGATGGCTGACCAGGAGCAGATTTTGCTTCCAGTCAGGTGTCCACATGAGCACTACAGTATCATTACTAATCCGGAGTAAATGTGCAGGTACCAAATTTACTTGGGATGAGGGAGGTTTACTGTGAAGTAAGCATGGGCATGTGTAGAGGTACATGCTTACTTAGCAGTAAACCATGCTAATGTGAAGTTAAGGATCTTGTGTATACAAGCCCTGTATTCCCCAATATACAGGTACTTCCCCCATCCCCAAAACTGGTGTCCAGCCAGCCAGGACTTCCTCCACCATGGCTTCCTCCTGATGCCCCAAGGAAAATAACATTTCTGTTTACACCCCTCTTGAGCAAACTGAGGCTGCAGATGCACAGACCCCCTGTCTGAAGCTGGCATCCAGCTAGCCAGGGTGGCCAGGCCTCAAGTCTTCTTCCACCCTAATCCTCTGGTTTATTTGGCATCTGCCTCACAACCTTTTAGGTCAGGAGGTAATCTGCCAAGGCTTCTTTGACTGCAACTCCCTGCCAGCTAGTGTACCTTGGCACTGTACTGTGGCTTCCACTTCACACTGTGCTTGGTCGGTGTGCAGTCCCTACTCTGCCCAAGCCTCATGGAAGAGTTCCCTCCAGTTTTACAGGTGCTGTGGACAACACAGGAAGAAATGATGAAGAATAGCACATACGTTTTGCTCATGCTGAGATTTACACTAGTCCTGTGTGAATAGGGAACTATTCAATTCAGATTCAGATTCGGCTGATTCAGAGACCAGCAATTCAATTTGGAACACTTTTCTGAATTGATTCGGCCAAATTGGCTTTGGAAGATTCGGTGCCGATTCGAACAGATTCGGAGATTTGGCCATAGAGTATAATGGGGAATCAATGAAATATCTATAACGTTGTCATTTTTTGGCTGATTCAGATGAAACTTGCAAGGATGGTAGCCCCTTCTGAGGGCATGAAGCCTGACAAGCTCCAAGGAGATAGGTTTAGGGGTTTCTGGGAAACTGCCCATCAAATTCTTGAAAGCAAAACTCATGTCACGTGTAAACGGTAAGCCAGAGCGGGGTGAAAACTGCAGGGATGGTAGCCCCTGTTGAGGCCACAAAGCCTGCCAAGTTTCCTGGGGTAGGGGGCTGGTTTCCTGGGGCAAGGGACTGGACCCTGGGGCAGAGGACTGGACTGAATGATCTTCCAAGGTCCCTTCCAGCCCTAGTGTCTATGTCTAGTATCTATGAATGAGATAGGTGCAGTGGGGGTCTGGGGCCCTGCATCTCTGGCTGCACACTGGCAAAACTCATGCCATGGGTGCTTGTGTGACTGACTGTATCTGTGTTAGGGCACAGGGGGTGAAAAATACTGCAGGCCTGCTAGGCCTGCTGTGGCCACGAAGCCTGCAGGTTTTCAAGGAAATACGTGCAGGGGCTTCTGGGGCCCTGCACCTCTGGCTGCAGACAGGCAAAACTTGTGACATGGGTGCTTGTGTGACTGTGTCCATGTTAGGGCACAGTGGGGTGAAAACTGCAGGCCTGTTAGGCCCTTCTGTGACCACAAAACCCACCAGATTTCAAGGAGGTAGTCACAGGGGCTTCTGGGGCCCTGCATCTCTGGCTGCAGACAGGCAAAGCTCATGACATGGGTGGGTGACACTGTGTGTGTGTTCAGGTGTGTCCTCATTTGCACTGGGGCCAACATGGTAGTGTACCCCACTGAGGTCTCCTCCTCCCCTACAGCCTCAGACCGGTCCACCACTTTAAATGGCAACAGGTAAAATAACTTAGTGACTGAGCACTTTTACCTGCGCTGCTATATCCCTCTCCCCCTTCCACCGTAGCCTGTCCCTCACCCCCTAATGCTTCCATTTCCATTTTCAGTGACTGGCTTTCTTGCCTGCATTGCATGCTAGGCCAGCCTCTGGCTTCTTTACTATTCCTTCCATCCAGGACCAGCAGACACCAACTTCAGGTGCTTCCTTAGCCTGACAAAGGGTTTTTCAACCCAAAAGTTAAAGTCCCAGGTAGCTAAGCTGAGCTCACTTGAAGCCTCACAACTTCACTGCCACCAGCAAGACTCCTGTCAAAGACATAACAGGTCTGGGCTTTCCCCCACCAGGACTGTGTGCGTGCATGCATTAGCTGGAGGTTATGGTGCCTCCTACCTGCCTTTCACCAATGGACCATTGGTCCTGGCATTTACAGGGCCACTGTGCTGCCAGCAGTCCCACCAGGCCTCCCAACCCTGACAGGGTGCAATTTTAGTGATCATGCCCAGGACTTGGGGCCTCCTCCTTTTCTTTAGCCCAAGCCAATACCTCCAAGTTCATCTTGGCATGAGAGCTGAGCAGGGACATGTTCTTCCTTTGCTGGCTGGTGATGCAGTGAGTGCCCCCTCCAGCTCTGAGAGTTGGGCAGTAATATACTAACCGGTGAAAAGAATCAAATGGAAATAGGTGCAGACAGAGTGAGGAGGGTGGCACTCAGTCCATCTGCAGGTGGAGCTTGGGGAAACCCAGCAGTGGGAGGTTCACTTTCAAGAACACCAGTTGCTCCACCAAACCTGGATCCAAGGAGGTGCAGTGGGCTGTCACAACATGTCCAACAGTGCTGAACACCCTCTCACTTGGAACACTGGTGTTGCCGGGCAACTGTGGCCAGATCCTGCTGCATCTGACTACGGCCTGCCTAGTAAGCCAAGGGGGTGGCAGTCCAGTGTCTCCATGTCCTTGGTGACAGAGGCAGCCACTGAAGACTTGGCACTACCTTCCCAAGGCTGGGGCTGGTGTGTTTGGACCCCAGCATTGAAGCCATGTCCTTGGTCCACATTGGCAGTGGCTGGCATGGAGGGGACTGGCTGGTGCTTCTTGAAGGTGAAGTGCAAGGCTACCTGAAGCTCTGCCTTGTGCAGCTCCTCCCTCAAGTACTCCCTGCATGCCTCATACAGGGAGGGCACCACCATCCTGCTAAAGGTGGTGTGAGTGGGCACTTGGTAAGATGGGTCCATGAGCACCATGAGCCGCCTGAACTCTGGCTGCTCAACTAAGGAGAAGGGCTGGCTATCCAGAGCAAGCATCTCCCAAATGCTATGGGTGATCTTGCTCACCTGAGAACACCGCCCCCCTGTCTGCAGCTTTCTCCCACTGCTCCAGGGTGGCCTGCCTCTTCTTTGTGGGTATGGGGGCTTTGGAGTGAGTGGGGGACTTCCCTTTGGGCATGCTTGCCTTGGTTCCAGGCTGAGCAGGAAGAAGGCAAGGGGGTGCTGCCTCTGGAGATGCAGAAGCTTTGCTGTGGTAGTGAATGTTTCAGCTCTACCCTGGCTGATCTGCCTTTGGCAGTGCTGGCAGATAGCAAACCTGTGATCATCTGCCACCTCAAAATGATCCCACACTACACTACTCCCCCACTTCTCGGTTGAGGGTGGGGATCCTGCCTTATCCCCCTCCTCAGCAGGCTGAAGCACAACAGCAGGTGGAGCTGACTCAGCTGAACCACTTGTCTGAGCCTCCACAACTTCAACCTCAACCTCCTCCAAGGTGCTTTTTGGAGAAGGAGACCTGGTCTAGGGGAACTATGAGGGGTGCGAAGCACAAACTCAGATTACTCCTCAGTCCCAAAATTGCTTTAGTCAGGGCACTCAGGTCCCCTGGTTCCAGCTCCAGCTCCTCCCCTGGCAGTGGGAGACTCACACTGGGAGATGAAACAGGTGGAGGAGACAGTCATTCTGCTGCTGGTATCTATTTCTGGAGTTGGCAGAGGTAGTTCAGGTGCAGGGATGTCAGGTACTGCTCTCACCTCCTTGCTTTCACTGGCAGCAGAAGACTCATGGCTGCTTGGGAAGAGGATGCATCTATGTTTGGGGTGTGGGGGGGAGGAACTTGCAGTCCTAGTTCTCCCCCTACCCCTTCTAGCCCCTCTTTCTCCCCTGCTAGAAGACCTGGCACCTGCCTTTCCAGCATGCTTCATATTAATCTTTCCTGTGCTGCAAAAGGTGCGTGTGTCTGATATCTTCTATGTTGTGTGTTTTCGTTACTCTTTGTTGTGTGTGGGCTCTGCTATGATTATGATTGATTATTAGTAACTGTATATGCTGTCTTCTGTGATGTGCTATATGAATTAGGAATGTGAATGTGTGACTTTTCTTTTTCTTCTTTTTCTTCTTCTGTGTTGTGTGTGGACTCTGCTATGATGATTATTGATTATTAATAACTATATATATGGTGTCTTTTTCTGTGATGTGATATATGAATTAGGAATGTGAATGTGTGACTTGTTCTTCTTCTGTTGTGTTTCTTTATTGTACTGTTTTGTGTTGTGTACCTAAAATAATGTATCTTCTTCTTTTAGGACTCTGAGTTCTGTGTTAATCTCAATCTGAATCTCTATTTGACTTCTTCTGTGTTGTCTTTAGTCTGTATGTAAACTAACTATAACTAATAATATTAATAACTAATAACTATATATAATCTCTTCTTCTATGACTTCTTCTTCTATGATGTGTGTGTGTGTGTGTGTGTGTGTGTGTGTGTGTGTGTGTGTAATGTGTGCTAAGCTTCCCTGCACAGTGATGGATCACACTGCCAGGGAAAACACTGAGCTTTCTTTTTAAAAAGTATTGTAAAAAAAAAAGGGGTGGGGGGCAAAAAGAAAACAAATGTAAATTGAAAGAAATGAATTGGATAAGTAAAGTAGAGGAATTCTATGCTAAGCTTAGCTATATCCTATCCAATCCTTCTAAGAGCAAAAAGGGCAGGCGACTGACTAGGAAGCCAAGCCAAGCCAGTACCTTTCAGACGCTGTTGCTCAGAATCAATTCACAAAAGGCACAGAAGGCCTGCAGACATCTACGTCCCTCCCCCAGGCACTGTGATTGGAAGGGGACTTAGGGAGAAACCACACTCACTGTTCAGCTAGAGATGTCAGTCCTCCCCCGCCTGCTCCCCCTCCCCCCTGCTCCCCCTCCTCCTTCTAAGTTTCTGTTTCCCCTGAATCACCACCTCTGAATCTCCAAATCTTTTCTGAATCAATTTGGAGGCTCTGAATCAATTCGGAAAGCTTTAAGCTTCAAGCAATTCAATCCAGATTCATAGATTTGGTCTCCGAATCAGGCTGAATCTTCTCTGAATCAAATCACTAACCAAAGGTTCACACAGCCCTAATGTACACCCAGAACCCTCCAGCACACCTTGAGTTGGCTGAAACTGCCACTCAGTGGTGTGGGATCTGCTGAATGACTGCAGTGCTCCCACTTGTGGTTGAGGTGCCTCTTGTAGGGTGTTATGAGCCAAGGAAGGAGAGGGTAGGCCAGGTTCCTTGATGCTGAGGGTGCTAGGGGTGTACTGGCTGTTCGCTATCAACTGGGGAAGGGTGGATTTGCGGGAGCCCCTGGCATCATGGTCACTGCCTACCCAGCCAGCAAAAAATCTGGGTCAAGCAGCCATTGGGGTTAACAATGCCCTGCAGCATGACACAGTTGAAGCCCTTGCAGTTGATGAACCATTAGGGAAACCTGAAGATCAGGATGTGGGTGCCATCAAAAGCACCTCCCCATAGTTAGGGAAGCCCAGCCAGTGGAAGTCAGCAATAACCTATTAGTTGCTAAGGCAGATGATACAGTCATTAGCATATCCTGGATGATGCAGCACATCTGCCAGACTACCACTACCACTATGAACTTGCCCATGCTGAAGTTGTTTTGATGGAGCAGAAGCTGTCAGGGGTGGCAAGTTTCCATATGGCAATGGGCTTTTCCAAGTCAAGGGTGGCCTTATGCTGATGTGCTCTCTCTCTAAATGGGGGACTAGCTTAGCAACAGTATTCATGAAGGTTGCATGGCATATGAAGAAATTCTGCAGCCACTGATCATGTCCCAGGTGCACAGGATGATTCATTTCCATCAGTCACTGATCATATCCCAGACCCTGAAGTACCAATTGATGGTCACGAGGTGCTCTGTGAGCCACCTAGTATCAATAGAATCCAGGAGGGCCCCCAAGTTCATTGGCTGCCTCCACGGGGGTTGGTGGATCTAGGAAGTGGCCCCACATGAGTCATCAGGTTCCTAAGCCCTGCAGCAGGGTGTGTTCAAGCACAGTATCTCCTGCCAACTATAGACAGGCAAGCAAACTGTCCCTGAGGTTCTATAGAAATGTAAGCAGGACATGAAGGATGAAGTGCCTGTGCTTCTGGGTCCCTTTGGCTCCATGCCTCCCTTGCAGGGGTATGGAGCTATGCTGGGGTCCAGGAGCAAAAACTTATGTGTTTGCAACTAACAGCAGATCACTCTGGGCCTCTTTGGGAAGTCTCTGGGCAAGGAGGAAAGGGCTATCTTTGCAGGAGTTCCCTGGAGTGGTACAGTCCAATTTGGTGGCCAACCAGTCAGAGATGACACTCAGCTGCTCTGGGCAATCTCCATCATCCCAGGGAGCCTGCAGAGTAAGCTGGAATGTGTGCACAGGGGCTGTGAGCATGGGCTCCTGCTTTGAACACTGAATACTTGTGCAGTTCTCAACCAGTTAGGGTTCTAACCCATTGCACTAAAATTCTACTTGCAGGCACGCACAGATACTGCTGCTGAGAGCAATATCGAGTGGCCTGAATAATATATATTTTTGCTTTTGTTTTGGGTCCACCAAAATAAAAATAAAATGAAATAAAACCAGAAAATAATTTGTCTTTTGTTATTTGAAAGTGAATTTATCTAAGTTTTTAAATGAAATGTAATTTCAAAATAAAATTTGAAATACTTAACTTGAAAGCTTTCAAGAAGTTATTCTTTTTAGCTAACTGCAAGCTTCAATTGACATGAACATGCATTTTTGCTTTAAAATATGTACTATTATCTTCATATTTAATATAATTACTAATATTTATTAATTTATCTAGCTTATCTATCACAGCTAGTGATATTATTAACTTGTATAATTATAGAAGTGGATATATTTCTTCTACATAAAAGTTTGAAATATACTATGCTACTGAAACCTACTTGATATTTTACACCTTAAGCGACTGTATTGTTATTTCATAGATTTTCATAGACATTAGGACTGGAAGGGACCTTGGAAGATCATCGAGTCCAGCCCCCTGCCCAAAGGGCAGCAAGTCAGCTGGGGTCATAGGATTCCAGCAAGATAAGCATCCAGTTTGCTCTTGAAGGTGTTCAATGTAGGCGCTTGAACCACCTCCGGTGGCAGGCTGTTCCAGACCTTGCAGGCTCGGACAGTAAAGAAATTCTTCCTTATGTCCAGCCTGAAACGGTCTTGTAGTAATTTATGATCGTTCAACCTAGTCATCATCCCTTGGGGCGCTCTGGTGAACAAACGTTCCCCCAGATACTGGTGGTCACCCCTGGTAAACTTATAGGTGGCCATCAGATCACCCCTGAGCCTGCGCTTTTCCAGGCTAAAGAGCCCCAGGGCTCTCAGCCTGTCATCGTAGGGTCTGCTTCCCTGACCTCTGATCATGCGCGTGGCTCTTCTCTGGACTCTCTCAAGCTTCTCCACATCCTTTTTGAATTGTGGAGCCCAAAACTGGACGCAGTACTCCACCTGCGGCCTCACTAAGGCCGAGTACAAGGGGAGAATGATGTCCCGGGATTTGCTTGAGAAGCATCTATGGATGCAAGCCAGCGTTTTGGTCGCTTTACTAGCTGCAGCATCACACTGCAGGCTCATGTTTATCTTGTGGTCAATGATGACCCCCAAGTCTCTTTCTTCCACAGTGCTAGCCAACATAGTACTGCCGAGCCTATAAGGATGCTATGTTATACTATCTCCTGTCAAGGATATAATCAGCCAATTTGTATAAAAATATTGTTAAGGTTAAGGCAGTAGATTCAGCAGATTGCTACAATTTTGAAAATCTGGACATTCACTTCTCATGATAAAAAAGGTTACCATCAAGAGCAATGCAAACAACGTGAATTCATTCCTTTGACAGGTTATAACAGCAAAAGTCTTATAACTGCATATGCTCAAATTGTTTCTGATGTTTTGTCAGAGAATGTCCTTTTCAAAAGCTCTAGAGACATTATGTTTTTACTAAGCTTCTCTTTCATGGTTGTCAATTTTGAGGAATATTGTCCATTGGGGTAAACACTGCATCTGTTACCTCCATGTATATAGTATATTCCCTGCTGATAAAGAAATTGCACCTAATTAGACCATTTAATTAAAAGCTGAAAACTACTTGAAATTTGAATTACTGAAACTAGTCTAGAGGTGAAATATACCTTCTGTCTCCTTTAAGAAGTAAGGAAGAAGCATAACCAGACAACTATAGATGCCAGAAGTTTGCAAAAACTGAATATATCTTTCCTAAAAAAACCCCAAACAATCAAGGTTCTTGCCACTGGGCCCAGATCTCCACCTTGTCAAGATTGTGTGTGTAGTTACTGTTGGCATGCACCAGCTTCTTATGCATCAGCTTCTACCACAGGAACAAACATGCTGTCCCATACCAACCTCCTAAAGCCTGTGGCAATGGACCAGTGGTGATGGAGACAGGACTAGTGAATCCAGCAGTCTCCAGCCATGAATCTGCATGCAGACAGTGGTAGGCTGATGGCCATCTTGCACCTAGGTTGAGACAGGAGTACAATTCATCAGCTGCTACTGTGAGTGAGAAATCCCCCTCTGCTATAAGGGGCTAGAAAAAGTGCCTTTGCTTGAAGACCAAAATACTCAAAACAACCATCCTTGACTTTCAATATGCCAGTGATTGCATCATCCTTGTGTACACTGAGGAAAACCTCCAGACCATGCTGGATCTTTTTGGAGAAGTCTACCAAACTTTGGGCCTCTTTCCCAGCATTGAAAAGACTGAAGTGCTCCATCAGCCTGCCCTGGGCCATGAATGTGACCTCTCCACCCCTAATTACCATAGAGGGAAAAACCCAGAAGGTAGTCAAGCACTTCTTCTACCTCTGTAACTACCTCTCTCAGGGAGTGAACACTGAGGAGAACCAGCACAGAAGCTGGTGTGCAAGAGTCTCCTTTGGGAAATTCCTTTGTCATGTTTCTATTTATTGCAATCTTTGGAAAGATACCAAAATCCAGGTCTACAATGCAGTCATCATCCCCACTCTCCTAAATGGATGTGAAACATGGATGACGTACTGTCATCATCTTGAGAACCTGGAGAGGTATTACCAATGATGTCTCTGGAAAATCTTTCACATCAAATGTGAGGATTGCTGCAGAAGTGCTAGCATCTTTGCTGAAGCCAATGTTACTAGCATTGAGTGATCCTCAAGCACCAACTTCACTGGATTGGACATTATGTGCAGATGCTTGACTCTTGATGCCCAAAACACATGCTTTTACCCAGCTAAGTAATGGCCTGAAATCTTGTGGTGGCCAGAAGAAATGCTATGAGGAGACACTGAAGGTATACCTCAAGAAAATTAATGCTGACATCAAGAGTTGGGAAGAGCTGGCTGCCAACTGAGTCCAATGGCATCACAGTCTTAACCAACCAGCAGCCCATTTTGCGGTAAAGTCTTGACTGTCAAATCAGAAAAGAGAGAGTGGAGGAAGAAAAAAGAATCCCAGCCTGCAGCCTATTCTCCCCTGTGGAAAGACCTGCAACTTCTGTGGATGGATCGGTAGCTCAAGGATTGGATTCTTAAGTCACCTCAAGAGCCCTCAATAAGCTGTAATAGTGGTCATCCTCGAATCGGATTGCTTATGATGATGACTTTCTTCTCAGACTGATGAAGTATCAGATCGAGTTTATGATTTGTTTTTGGTAGGAAGCTTTTCCTTCAAGTCCTTCAAGTGGGATCCGGCTGACTTGTACTTTAAGGCAGCTGTGGTTCTGCACATAGCACACAATTTATTAGCTACAGACCACTGAGGCTGATTTCCTTTCTCTGCACAACGATGCTTACATTTATGTCTGTAGGTGCATTTTTTCCCCAAGTTTTCTCATCTGCCACTTATGACACCATGTAGTGATCACTGGGTTCAATAAATATAGACGCACGAGATTGAGAAGAACTATGCAACAACACAACAGGTTTTATTCTGGAGTGTTGTGTAACCTTTAGGGTATGTCTACAGGTGCACCTTACTGCACTGTAGACTAATTTACTGTGAAATAAAGTGCCACTGTCTACACATGCGTGGCAACTGAGCCACAGAAGACTAATGTAAATACTATCTGATGCATGACTGCACTTAAACACACATGTAGACAGTGATGCAGATGCAAATTGTGCCCAGTCAGCTGCTTCAGCAGGGGGCCAGACTCCTGCCTTCTGTGGCTTGGCAGCTTCTGGAGACGCATGGCACGGGCAGCTCATTGACTCTGGGCCTGACTTTGGGGATCCCAGCCAGAGTCTGCCCCTAGGGCACTATGCCCCACTGGAGTGGGCATGTGGCACCCAGTGCTGGCACCTGGACCCTGTCCCTGACCTGCAAGGCCCCTGCCAGCCAGAGCCTGCCCCTCGGGAACCATGCCCCACCACAGCATATACCTGCTACCCAGCACTGGCACTTGGACCCCTGGCCTGACCCCCTGCGGCCCCTGCCAGCTGGAACCTGCCTCCATCCCCCATTGCAATGGACACCTGGGACCTACACTGCCACTTAGATCCCAAGCCTGAACCCCTCCCCAAGGCCCATGCTAGCTGTTGCCATGTCTGTCTTCCCATCTGCTGACACATTGGGCAAGGAGCCCAACTGGACCCATGAAGAGACAACCACGTGTGACAGCTGAAATTATGTCTGTGTGATAAAGGTGCTTGTTGAAGGCTCTATGAAGATTAAACTAAGTGTTTTTCTGTATTTGCTTAGATATTAAGCTATATGTTGTTGCTAAAAGCCTAATTAAAGATTAAGATGTAGTGAGGCCTTGTATAAAGTAAGGCCTGGTAAATTTAGCAAAGCCTAGAAGTAGTAAACCCCTGTGGCATAGTTAAAATTACCTTATCAAAGGAATGCAAGGCTTGTACTGCTAATTGGTCAGTCTAAGGACAGTTGAAGTAAAAGGAATCTGAGTGGTTGTATGTTATCAGAACCATTCGGAAGTTTTAAATTGGCTGGAATATCTGGAAACCATTCAGAAGGAAGATATAGCTCTGTGAAAAGGATTAGTTAGCTGTTGCCTGGATCAGTGAGCCCATGGACCTCGAGGAGCCCAAGGGCTGCATTCCAGAGTCCTTCCCGGTACCCCTTTGGACAGTGCTGTTCAGGGATGCCTGACTTCGCTGAACTTTGTGGAAAGAGAAGCTTGCTGTTTATCAGGCATCAGAGGGGACTGCCAATAAGTTGCCGATGCGAATTGCTTTTGTCTGTCATTGTTTGTCTTGCTACTACGCGTAGTTGTGTTCTTGTTAAGTCAATAAATCTTTCATATCTTTCTACCCCCTACCATACTCTCAATCCCGAACCCTCCGCAGGTGGCTGGGACACCATGGACCTTCTTGTCCTCTGGAGGGATGTTGAGGTCCAGCAGCAGTTTAGCCAGGTGACAAGGGTCAATGCCCATATTTACATGGCCGTGGCCCAGCAGATTCAGAAGGGCAGGCACCAGTACTCTAGCCAACAGTGCCAGGCCAAGGCCAAGGCCAAGGGATATGTTGCTGTCTGGCTCTACAGTGGGTCCATGTGTGGGACCATAACAGGTGGTCTGGGGCTGCCTGAAGGTCCAGGCCCTTCATGAGGGAGTTGGACAGCATCCTGGCCTTCACAGACTCTGGCAAGGCCCAACATCTGTTCTGCGACATGGGCAGGCTGCCAGAGCCCAAACCAGGGGTTGCCGGCCAGGAGGACTCTCTGAGAGAGGGCTCCGCAGGACTCCCATGCCAGGTTCCAACACACTCCCCACCCTCAACCTCACCCAGCAGCTGCAGTGGCTCAGGCCACCACCTGGCCTGGCTACTTCGGCGGCAGGCCACCAATGATGAATATAGGACAGGGATGGTCCCTGAACATGCCATCTCCAGCTCCAGCTCCTTGTCAGAGGGAGACATTGCCTAGGTAGTCAGGTGCCACACCTTGGCACCAAGGGATGCATTGGTCAGCTGGACCTCCTCTCCACAGCCAGGGACAGCCTCAGACTGCCAGGAGCACCTGAATACCCAGGGGGTGAGTAGGCACTGCAATCACCTGTGCCTGTGCCAACTTATCTGCCCACCCCAGGCTGCTTGCCTGGAGCCAGGGGCCTTGCATAGGGGCTAGGGGGGCCCTCTCCTAGCCTGCTTTCCCCACCCTGCCTGCCGAGCTCCTTCCTTGTCTGCCAGAATCTCCCTCCATCACACATTGAGGTAGAAGGCAGGTCAAGACTTTATTAAGTGCCCCATTGGCTCCCAGCTAGGCAAACAGGGGTCTATCGCATGTGGAAAAATATGATGGCATCAGCGATCTTCTCCTCAGCTGCAGGGTTCAGGAACTCCCAGCATAGGCAGAGATACCATTCCAGGCAGTGGCTCACATTGCAAGGAAGCACAAGCCTGGTTGGGGTGCCCTTGAAGCTCAGGACCCTGCATCAGTTTTTCAGCTGTACCTGGGTAACCATCATGATCATCATCAGCAGGGTGTAGTGGGGTGGGCACTCAGAGCCTTCAAACAGATTTTTGTGGGTGACTCTGACCAGGGCATGCTTGGGGCACAGCCCATGTGTGACAGGTTCCTGGCCTTGGGCACCTCTCCAGAGAGAGCTGGAGGGGGAAGGGAGGGACTTTACTAGGTCCATGTTCCAGCTGGGCAGGAGCCCCTCACCCTCAGAACCCAGGCACTGCAGTCCTGGTGACACGTGTACAAAGAGCCAGGCCTGTATGGAGGAGAAAGGGGGGAGTTGCTCTGGAGCCACTGTGGCAGCTGCCAGCAGGGGCCAGCCATGACCTGACCTGAGTAGGGTACAGGGAAGGCAGGCTGCCTGTGGCAAGTGGGAGGCCTGCCTGCCCCCACTGTGGAAGTGGGGAGGGAAGGCTTGGCTGGTGGCCACCTGTGGAAGGGTCCACCCAGGCAGCTTACCATGGTTCCAGGGCACCTATGCATGCTCTGAAGTGAGGGTGGGCTGCAGACAGCACCTCTGTACAGTGCATGTTATCTCTGAAATGTTGCATATTCTCACAAAGAGCCTATCTGTCCTTGCTCTCCAGAACCAGCTGCTGGACATGGGGGAGTACGACCTGCCACCATCAGAGATGGGGCCTAAAAGCCACTGCCCGCACTTGGCAGGTGTACTCTGCATGTGCCTGCTTCATCAGCACCGGAGCCAGGACCAGATGGCTCTCCTTGAACAGCTGGCTGCTGTCTTTGATGACTGGCTCAAGGAGTCTTGGGCCTAGCCCCATGAGGTCTGCCAAATGGACCGGGCATACCTTGCCCCTTGCAGATGCAGGATGCCCTCCCAGAGGCACCTTGCCCTCCAAGAGAGGCAGCTGGCATCCCAGGAGAAGCAGCATGGTGTGCTGCACCAGGTGGTGGAGGTTACTAAGGATGATGGGCATGTCTTGGACATGGTGCTGGCTCTGGCAGTCTTTTTTGTGTTGCCTGGCAGCCAGGCTGTAGTCTTGGCCAGCCCCTGGCTGATCAGGTTTGCATCAGATCTCCCAGTGGGTGTGGGATGAGGTGTAGCAACACCTCAGTAGCTAGGGCCTTCAGCTCCTGCTCCAGATCTTGGCTCCCCAGTGGCTAGGCCCCCCGCCTCACCCCGTCTGCCGTGCCTCCGTGTGGCCTGCTGGCCCTGGCCCCATGCAGAAGGAGGGGGAATGGGCAGAGTATACTGGACAGCATCCACCCTCACCCATGGGCCAGGCCCTTTCCTGCCCGGCTTGCTGCAGTGTGCGGACCTGAGGGGAAGATGGTACAGGGTGCCTCCCTCTAGGCTCTGTGCCATATGGTGCTTTATTGGCAGCATGTATTGCGGTTAGGGAGGGGTCTGCTTTTGGGAGGAAGGGAAGTAGGGGATCTACTGTTAGGGAGGATGGAAATAAATGTTGGGGTTTGTGGCAACCTGTCCGCGCTGTGTGTGTTCTTGGGGTTACACTATAGGGCCAGGGTTCAAGGGCTGCTGCCCAGCACCCTACTGTGGGAGGTGGAGAAGGAGGTGTTTGAAGAGTGCCTCATGAGCATGGTGCCTTGGCCACTGCTGCCAGGGTCAGGGAGCACTGGCTACAGATTCCTGGGATAGCATCCTGGAGAGCTGTTTCAGCAGGCTGCAGATTGCTTGGGCCCACAGAGGCATGTGGCCAGGGACCAAGGCATGGGGCAGCCTTTTACAGAATGGGCCTAGCACCCAGCTGTCTAAACCAGACTCCATTGAAACATATCAGTTTTCAGGCTGCTCCTCCTTTCCCTGGGAATCCTAGACCTCTTCTGAATGTTGCCCTTCCTTACACACTGCAACAGCTTCTCTCCCCTTCTATGGGAGCTCCTGCAGGTATACCAGTTTGTGCCCTGGATCAACCCCACACATTGCTAGCTGCACCTTGCTGCTCAAACTGTGGTAGACTAAAAGCACTTTATCTTCCTAGTGTAGATGAAGGCAGTTCAGCTACATGCTCCTTTGTGTCCATGGAGAAAAATCAATGCTACTAAGAACAAGTGACACCTGTACAAGGTGGTACAGCTGGTTTACCCAAGTAATTTCTGGCTGCATTTACCCAAGAAATTTCTGGCCAACATCATTATGCCTGACCACTGTAGAAGGTCACCTCACTTGTTACATGCCTGACCACTGTAGAAGGTGTCTGTAATACAAACATAACCCCAGCATCAGCCCAGTGGTATGTATTTTAGGAGCAGGCCCCTAGAACTCCCCCTGGCTGCTGCAGGGGGCAGAGCAGGGCAGGAGCAGTCCTGACCTAAAGTGCTCTCCCCAGGCTCAATTTGCTCCTGACCTGGGTGCACATGGAGACGCTGCACCTGGGAGTAGTTTACTGTGCATCAATTTGCTGTGCAGTAAATTTGTGCACATTAAATGCACGTGTAGATGCACCCCTACAGTACCTGTCTGGCTCTAACTAATATACAGACATTTGCTCTCCGAGGAGAAACTATCTTGGGAATAATTTAACCTCCCAAATTGTTCCCAGATTATTTTTCTCCTTGAGCAGCCATTTTTATTCTGAGAGACAAAGTATGAACATCTGTACATTTGTGGTTTCTCTAGAGAGAGCAGCAACTCTACAATGTTTGTACAAGGTAACTAACTGACTAGCTTGCTGCTCTACCACTAAGGAATCACTCCCAAGTCCCAACTCCTCAGCCTCCAGCTATGGAGAATCTATACATTATAACTTCTATCATTACAACTAGGATTGAAATTTTGAGCTTAGGTAGAATTTAGGCCTGCTGGAACTTCACAGAACTTTCTGGTCATCAGCTATAGTACCCACGTAGCCACATTGACTCTCTGACATCAATCATGAACTCAGACCCTTCTCCTCTCAAATCTCTGCTAGTTGAGCTAAAAAAAGAATCTAAATTAGCTATACATTTATATTTAATGTACATATAATTATATTATAAAATATATAATTTCAATTATATTATAAAAGCAATCACACAGACTGTATAAACTAATAGTATAACATGCTTGTTTTTTATAGACTAAGTTAATAAGTGGTTCTCCGACCTGCGTTAAAATATAAATCTTGCTGTATAAATAGCTGTTTTTCTGTTTGAGTCACTTCTCTGTTTAAGGAAAAAAAAAATCAATAAGTAACCTGGTTATGAAGAGTCATTCAAAACAACCATGCCAATATTTCATCAGTAGGGCATGCTGCTATGCTAATTAGTGTTGTGTTATCCTACATTCAAAGAAAAAAAATATAGCAGCCCCAACAGGAATTTAGCCATCATTCTGCTTTCTTCCAGTGGAGATACTTTGTGTACCTTTATTTTTAGACAGCTTATACATTTATTTTTCTCAATGGTTTGTGAAAACAGGGACGATGATTTTCATTGCATCTGAGTTTTCCTCCCATCTCTTTTTTCAGAGGCTGAAACCTATGGATCTTTTTAACTAGGTCCTATGAAAACTTCATTTACTTCCAAGGTTGCTGATTATCATTTGTCCTATTGATTGTAAAGGGAAAAGGATATACCTTCCTGATAACCACAGATTATCTAAAATAATTTTGGCAACCACTGCTACCAAGCACATGGAAAAAAGGGTGAAGAAGGTCTGGAAGGCTCTGAGAGACAATAGATTTTCTAAAGCACTTAAGTGATTTTGCAACTTATGTCCCATTGGCTGTCAGTGCCATATAATGCTCTTCAAGCCCAAATGTTTTAACAAGTGCTGAGGCACTGGTTTGCTCTGTATTCTGCCATCTAGCTGTTAGGGGGCCTGTTACCCTGTGGAATTGTTAGCCCCAGTATAGGTAGTCAGTCTTGTCATGTAATGTCTCAGGTCTATAGGCCTCAGGTGACCTAAAGAGTGTCTTGCATTTGAAAGCTTGTCTACCTCTATACCAACTATGCAGTTGATTCAATAAAAGATATCATTCTAAAAAATCCTTGCCTCTCTCAAGTGAGCAGGTCCTCTTAAACGTGATTCAGCAATGCAATTAAGCACACACCTGACTTAAAGCACGCAAGCATGAGCTTGCCAAACTGAGCTTTAATTTGCAACACAGGTCCATATACAAAATGGAGAGTTAATGGCCATTTATACATCAGTACCCAACAAGAAAGGACTGTCTTGAAAGCGTTAAAGCTCTTCAGAAATCTGATACGTAGCTATATTATTTTTACTAATGTGCTAAGGATAATCAGGGATAGATGTACAAAAAAGGCACAGGATTAGATTTCCCATGGCAACAAATTTAACAGCAACTAAGTTCAAAAGGATTTCCCTAATAGCAATTACCTTCCTTGACAAAAAGAACAGCAGCAATCTGATTAAGAAATGCTACATACTGCACACAAATATTACTATTTTGCTTTAAGTTATGATAAACAACTGACTCCTAGCCTACTACATACAGTGGTCATGTACGGTTTTCTGTAAAACACATGGACATTGACATTACATTACAAATTAATTTGACCAACAGACCAGAATGTCACTGACTTCAAAAGAAATGAACAGTTTTGTTTAATAGCAAATTCAAAGCCCTTTGCATTAAACAATTCTTTATAGTAGTGTAAAATATTAAAAATAGCATCATACAATAATACAAACATTGTAGTGACAATGCCATATGAGAACTATTCATTCATGTGGAGGGCAGAAGAAATAACAGATAACTGGAGTTGGTAGGATAAAGGTTGAATTTAATTAACCTAAGTGCAGATCAAAAACTGGGGAAGGAATTTTTGTTGATTAACATACAACATTGCTAATGTAATAAAATTTGGCCTATAGATATCGGAAGTGAAGATAAATTGAGTTCTTTATTAATGGTATCTAATGACAATTATCTTTTCTTTCAGAAGTTCTTTTGTAATTGCAATGATAAATGGATTGCATAATAACATTCATATTATTTAGTGTTTCAGTGCCTTGATCTCTAATCTGTGTATAGACATTCATTAGGAAAACTAACAAAGGCTTTATTGTTTAATGACAGAGACAGCAGCAAAATAAGGAAAGAAATGAGAATTAACTAACAAACTTATGAACACTTGACAATTAGTTTGCAAAAGTATTGGAGGGAGGTACCAGAAACATTAGGCAAGAGCAAATGTGGAATGTGGTACTTATCTTCAAAACTAAATGAGAAGTGATGCTGGTAAGTAGCATTTAGACAGCCTTACTTATAACCAAGTCATATAATAGAAAAAATACTGAATAGAAAGAACTGGGGGGGGGGGGGGGAGGGGGATCTACCATAATGATACTTGTGGGAGCAAAGAATAAAAGAGTACTGGGTAGAAAGTTGTCTCATTTGAGCCATACATGCTCTATGGTTTATTGAACATGACTTGCCTGTGATTGGGCAATATTGGATGTTTTCTGATAGGGCAGGATGCCTGTTTGTTAAAGACTACCATGATCTATCCAAGTAGGGAAAGAATTTTTTATTGCCTTCTAGGGGAATATTTACTAAATGGAGGACCTTTAGATCCAAAATTGAGTAAATGTGTGCACACGCAAAGATGTCTTTGTCCTCCCCCGACACTTCAGTAAGAAAACTGTAGGTTTAAAGTGTGATTCCTCAACACTATACTACTGAAGTATATTTTTAAAGAAACAGCATTTTAAATATTTCTCTCTCTTACTTTTATTACCTTAAAAATGCCATCTCACCCCAGTCCCTGTTACAGTCCATTTCTAGAGACATAGTTCAAAAGAATCCATGCTCTCTGGCTCAGACCTTACCTCTCAGGAAAATGAGTTGCTTTTACAGTTAGCTGCTTCTTTCAGGATAAGAGCATAGGATAGCTTGAGGACGAAGCAACTAGGATTCAGTTACTAGGCAAACCAGACTACAGAGCTAGGGACAAATATTAAACATAAATTGCTATAAATGATCGGAAACCAGTTCAAATCTATTACACAACAGAAGTTTAGTGCACATGAAGCGCTTTCATAATAGCTGAAATCAGTTTAAGATAAACCTGAATAGATGTAGTATCAGACTGAACTGATTTAGGTTAAATTGGTTTATTGAACTTCTGTCCCAGATCACCTCCAGATTCAAGTTAACCCACAGTCCCCCAGCATCTCAGGATACTTTGCACTTCCCCCACAAACACCCCCTCACAGGGTGGGCAGGCTAGTCTTGGCCCAAGCTGTCTGTTCCAGCCCAGGAGAGACGTGTGCTCTAGTGAACTCAGGCTTCTGGCATGTGGCTGCATTTCTGGAATCAAAAGGGAATGTCTGGTCACTTGCTTATTGGTTCAATCTATGCAGTTTAGATTAACCTGAAAAGATTGAATTGATTCAGCCTCAGGCTTTTTGATGGTCTGTACGTAGCCCAAGGGAATAACAAAAAAGCTATGGTGTAAGTCTGCATTTGTCATATACACCTTCAGGATCTTGTTTGCCTAAACTTTACGGATTGCATTACTCATCAGAGCATCAAGAAACAGGATTGATTACACTAATCACTGCAACATCGCTACACACAGAAACACCCATTCTTCACATCCTTCTGAAGAAGGTGCAAATTCACAATGACTCTGAATATTCAGTGCTGTACAGGGGGTAGGGGGAATGGAAAAAAGTTTTTTTTCAAGCTATACAATTTTGATATCAATCTTGTTCCCAGTGGCTGAAAAAAAATATCCTTGATCTTAATACTGATACAGCAGGTGCAAGACAATACAATGTTTCAGGTTAATGTAAATGTCACAATGAAAATTTCTGGCCCAGTTTCATATTTGTTAGGGGCTGTTATTTTATCCCTAGGAAGTCATGGTTCAGATCATTAACATGCATTTGGAAGAAATCTGTGTGGATATTTAGTTTACCATCTATTTGCATGATACCTAGAGTAGCTCATCACAGTGCTTTCATTTTTCACAATCATAAACACATAATAGTCACCTTACAAAAATAAAGAAGCCCGATATTCTTTCATACAAACTGCTGGCTTTAGTGGATGTTATTAGATAATTAACATATTATTATGAGCCCATTGTCTGTGTGTGATTTCTATGGATGAACAGAACTAGGTAAGAACTAAACATTATCGTTGTTATTGGTCATATTGAAGTGATGTGGTAACTGTGATGGAAATATGGGGGAGACAACTATTTTTGTGGGTGATACCTTTTTATTGGACCAACTGCATGCTTGGGATATGTATAGACACGCTTTCAAATGCAATGTGTTCTTCAGTTTCTACCACATTTACAAGGGTTAAATGAGTAATATTTCTAACCTAATTATCCAAGGAAGAATTTTTCCTCACACTATTATATAAGCTAAGTTAGCTGTCTTCAAGACGACCATGAAAAATAGCAGACTGTCGCTTACTGCAATTATAGGAAAGGACACAGGATATGATTTGGAGAAATGAATGAGTTATTGTCAGCTCCCCAAATTTCATGAAAAAAGTAAGATGTAAGAAGGTAAAAACAACAGCAATAAGCTAGATTGTTACTAGCACTTGTATGAAAGAAGACTTCCATTTTCCATCTCCCTTATTTTCCCTTGTGCATGTTTGGATGGTAGGGAGCATAGATTACTGACAGTTTTATTCCACCTTCTTTTGTGAGGCTGTATGCCTCTGACACTGATAGCCAGGCTGTAACATTTCATTCTGCAACACTCATATCTAATGGTTACTGTAGCAGGATTGGAAACAGAACAACAAAGGCTAGGTACAGATGTTCAAACAACCTGAGATGGAATCAATCTGTTACATGGTTTTCTGTAAGTGCTGCAGTTTAGATTGGTAGTGAACAGAAAACATGTTCATTCTTTGATTGTGAGTGCAAGTCTTAGATTGGATTCTGCCATTTTAAAACCAGTCTGTGTGTGCTGAATTTTTGTTCTGTTACAGATATAGACCAGTTTTGTGTGCCAAACTTCTGTTCTGTTCATAGAATCATAGAAAATTGGGGTTAGAAGGGACCTCAGGAGGTCTAGTCCAAAGCAGGACCATCACCTAGATTGTTCTAGCCAGGGCTTTGTCAAGGTGGGCCTTAAAAACCTTCAAGGATGGAGATTCCACCAGCTCTCTAGTTAACCCGTTCCAGTGCTTCATCACCCTCCTAGTAAGAAAGTTTTTCCTAATATCCAACCCAAACTTCCCTTGTTACATCTTGAAATCATTGCTCCTTGTTCGGTCATCTGCCACCACTGAGAACAGACTAGCTCCATTCTCTTTCAAACCATCCTTCAGGTAGTTAAAAGCCTGCTTTATTCTTCTCTTCTGCAGACTAAATAAGCCCAGTTCCCTCAGCCTCTCCTCCTAAGTCATGTGCCCCAGCCTCCAAATCATTTTCACTGCTCTCTGCTGGACTCTCTCCAACTTGTCCACATCCTTTCTATAGTGGGGGGGCCCTGAGCCCATGTAACGCTGCTGGGCCCAGCCTACGTGCTGGCCCCAGTCTCCCCTACCCGACCTGGGGCAATTTGCTATCCACCAGAGCATGGATACAGGGTCATTCCCCGGGGCCAACTAGCAGTGGCATGAATCATTTTCACTCATTTTTTTACTACAGAAAAACAATAGATCTGTCTCCACGAAAGGGAATGTGCATTCCACAGGAACAAATAGCAGCAGCACAAATATGTGCTGCTGCTATTTGTCCCCAGGGAACACCCCTGCACTCATGCTCTGGCGGGTGGCAAGTTGTATTAGGTGGGGTAAGGGATGCTGTGACCAGCATCTGGGCTGGCCCCAGCAGCCTTACTTGGGGTCTTGGGGGCCTCCCAGGGCTCTAGTGGTGGCGATCTGGGAGCAGGCAGCCAGAGTGTGGTTCTGGCCAGCCAGGCCTCAGTTTCAGGCAGTGCATGCTGCTGTCATGTGCATTGCCCTGCTTTTTCTGGTATGGGTTTTTTTGACACTGGGATCTCCCGGTATCAAAAACCCCTCACCGTGCTGCAAATTAGCAGTGCAGTGAATGCCTACATGTGTAGCACATGTGGCTTGCAGAACTGCTGATAGTTCTGCAGTGTCACAAACCACATGTGCATGCTTGTCTGGATGCACCCATGGAGCGCGTCCACATGAACACGCATGTGCCTCTTGCCCCACCTCAAACCCCTTTGAGGCGGGGCAACAGGCATGTGCGGGAACAAAAAAATGTTGCAAACATTTTTGCCACACTGAAAACTTGCAGCACAGGGAGAATATTTGACCCCTGGATATCCAGGGGTCTAAAAAAAGTGAAGTATAAAAAAAGGTGCAGGCAACCGGAGGCTGGCTCCTCCATAGAGACTCTTCCCCCACCAGCCCCCCAACCAGAGCTATAGTCCACCCCTCCCCCTTCCAGCTCCCCTTAGGCCCCTCCCCCTGCTGTGGCCAGCCCCTCCCCCTGCCATCCCCCCTGAGGCCCCTGACCTGTGCCCTGGCCATCACCAGCCCCGCAACCCCCCCCATCCCTGCCCCCCACCCCATACTTAAAAAAAAAAAAAAGTCACTTACCCGCAGTTGAAGCTGCCGTTTGGCTGCCTGGGGCCCCACCCACACAGTGCAGGGCAGGGTGACAGCCCCAGTGGCCCCAGCCTGGGCCCTGCTGCCTTTGCGCTGTCCTGTGCTGCCTGGGGAGCTCTTCCAGGAGGCCCTGGAGCGCCCCCACCCCTGCTTCTAAGGTAAGCAGAGGCTTTTTTTTCCCATTTTTTTCTGTTCTTTTTATGTTTTTTTTTTTTTAAAGTGATGGTGCCTGCAGTTGTGGGGGTAACCTTGGGGACCTGGGGGTGCAAGTTGGGGGGTGAGGCTGGATGGGGGAGCCATTGGAGGGGTCTGGGGAAGTGGGGGTGGGGCTGGGTGGGGCAGCCATTGGGGGTCTGTAGCAGCTGGTGAGGGATGGGGCCAGGTGGGGCAGCAATTGGGGGGGCTGGGCTGGGGCATGTGGGCCTTGCAGGGGGGGTGGTAGCCCCTGGAGGGGCCATTTGGCCCCCATTGGGGGGCCATACCCCTTGTGTGGTGGAAGAACTCCCTGTTGGGGATCTGAATCCCTTTGGGGGGCTGGACCTTTTGTGTGGGGGACAAACCCCCTATTGGGGGGGTGTAGTCCTTGTGTGGGGGCTGAACTTTCTGTTGGGGGGCTGAACCCCTTGTGTAGGGGCCGAATGCCCTGTTGGGGGGCTGTAGCCCTTGTGTGGGGGACCAACCCCTTGTGTGGGGGCCATCACCCTGTGAGAGGGCAGCAAAATATGTATTCATGAATTCATGAAACGTGTATTTAGAGTTCACTTTATTATTATGATAAGAGACTTGCTTTAACACTGTAGATCTATCAATAAAACATTGTCCAACTGATCGCTGTCTCTGTCTCATCCTCTCTCTCTCTTTATAGTAGTCTTTTGTTTTACTTGTGGAGGAACATGGATTTGGGGGTATATTAGAGAGTGACTTTGGGATTTTTTTTTATCAGGGATTTTTCACTTTTCCAATAGGGAACACCAGAATTCCTGCTAGGGAGGCCAGTGGCAGGACCCTGCTTACTCAGAGCTGGCACCTTGGACCCATCTGGCTGTGGCTGACCTCCTGGCCAAATGGGTCCAGGAGGACATGCTTTGACAGTTCAAAGCAGGCAACCACACCTGGAACATCTTCCGGGTGATAGCTGCCCAGATGGCTGGGCAGGGGCACAAAAGGCCAAACCTGCAACCGCAGTCCCCTGGCAGCTGGCACAGAGGGGCAGATGCCTCTACTGGCTGTGCAGTCCCCATCCAGGTCTGGCAGGTACACAGCAGGTCACAGCCAGGCAGCAGCCCCTACTGCCAGACTGCTGCAGTGGGTAGAGGGTGCAGGGAACTCTCAGGGCTGCTTCAGCAGTCCAGCTGGCACAATGGGTAGTGTCCACAGGTACCAATTGGCTGGGCCTCAGAAGCTCCTGAGAGGTAGTAGCCCTGAGCTATTTGCCAGGGCAGCTTTTTATACGGCTGGGAACAGCACAGGTCCTGGCCCTGGGCTCTAGCTCCCCCTGGCTGCAGATCTGGGAGGAGCCAGACAGGGTTATTTTGCCCCAAGTGGCACAATTTGCTCCACAACAAAGTGCATGTCCAAGCATGTGCGCTGAGGCAAAACCCCCCAGCTCTAATTTGCACCGCTTCTACTTGAGCTGCTGCAAGCGCACGTGTTCGCATGTGTGGACGCACCCATAGAGACTACAGCAGGTCAGAATGTTTTAACTCTAGTGGAAATCTCTGAGTTTATCTTATGAAACATGTTTGCATACCTAACCGTACTAACAATGTGCAACACCCTTGAAAAGATCTCAAGGAACCCCAGGGTGCTGTGACACTGTGGTAGAAGAATAACTTAGTAATCATCTCACCTTTGGAAAAGTATTTTTTAACAAGATGGGTCCAAATAGGTTCAGGTATGCTGAGATACTGAAAACTAGAACTGCATTCTTGAATGGTTTCTAAAACCTTGTTTCTAAGACAAGGAATTAGCCACCAAAAATCAAAGGTAGCTGGATGGCTTGCTAGTTCCTTCTCATGAAGACATGACCAAGACACCATGAGGTAGACCTCCAGGGTCATTTCTGGGGGTTGCAAACCCTTTCACAGTTGTTACAGAATTTGTTCTGTATGTACCTCACATCCTTTAAAAACTGTAGTAATGTTTCACTGTAAGTGGGCAGAGCAGCATTGTATATATGAAAAAATTAAGACCTAATTTAGCAAAAAATAGAAAAGCAATTTACATTGCAGATGTTAGGCCATAAAAAACATGAGAATAGGTGGTTTACATTGCAGCAGATGTCTATTTTTTGGTGACTGAAACATGGCACTGTACAGTAGTATGGTATCTAAATGGTGGCTAAAATCTGAATATCCTGTAAGCGCCCTGCTGTCACATGGAAGGAATCACTAAGAAAAAGGTAATGTTGTAGAAAACAAAAATGGAGTATATATTTATCCCCGTGGTTCTGCCACTGATTGAACCAGTTGGCAACAGAGATGGGGATTTTAAGTTGTCAAAATTGCTTGTGTATATGTTCCTTAAAATAGAGCTGGTCAGAATTTTTCCAACACATTTTCTTCGCTTAGAAAAGTCTGTTAGACAAAAATGAAAAGTTCTTCAAGAACTTTAGTTTATAATGGTCCATAGAAGGAAACTATCACTGAAGTATAACCTGGATTTTTGTTTTGTTTATTAGGGTTATTTTTCATTAAACATGTCAAACCATTTCAGGAGGGAGATGCCAGAGTGCCAAACTGGAAATTGCAAAGCTTCACAGGGGGTTTAAGGAATCTGTCATTGGAAGTGCCAGTTGTGGTTTTCCTCAGTATTAAAATGAGGACTTCCTCCTGTAGGAAAATAGAGACCAGGTTGCTAGCTGCACACCATGTACATTTTCCATCATCACCATCACTAAGTTCATCATGCTTCACTGTAACAGTAAGGCATGACAAGCTGTTAAAAAATAGAGATGGGACACTGAAAATTTAAAGCAGCCTCTATTTGCTTTTGGGTATGGGAAGTTATCTTCTATTTATGCAAATAGCTTTCCTAGCAGAACAGGTTTTTTTCCTCATGGGAACAGTCCAAATAGAGAACAGTGGAAATGTGCGCTACATTCTCAGATGTGCATTGTCATGACATTTAAAAAACAGTAGCTTCTTACTGCCCTAGATAAGTGGTAGCTGGACCGTAGTTACTTTCATGAGCAGGAAAGTAGCTGATTCAAGAAAGCTCTTGGCCATTACTTGGACAATCTATTTCAGGAGAAAAAGTAAAAGGTTTTCCTTAAGCTGGAGCTCCTTTCCTGAGCTGTCCCAGGCCTTGCCCTTTCTGTCGTCATCCCCACAACTGCTGAAGCTAGCTATTTCCAGCTTCTGTGTATGTGTGTGTCCCCTATTTGGCATAAAGGGCTAAAAATATAGTTTGCATCTTACTAGGAGTTCTTTCAATGTATGTTTTATGACCCTAGCTGAGAGTCCCCTTCTCTGAATGAAACTTTAATGTCACCAAATGTTCTTTGATGGGGGACCTTCCATGTTCTGGAAAACTGAAACTGAAAAGACTCTTCAAGGCATGTTTGGCTCTCAAGTCTTTAAAGAGCAAAGTTGTTATAAGGAACAACAAAGGACAAGCTTGAGGGTCTCAGGGTCACTGGATAGTATTACACTTTTCTTGGCACTCCCAATTTTCCAACAACATTTTTAATACAACCTAGTCCTGTCAAACTGAGTTGACACATCTAAATCTGATTTCTGACCAGTCACCCTATAGACTCTTTCCAAGCTTCTTTTTCCCCCACAAGGGGAGAAACTATCACCCTTGAGCCAATTAGCGCTCTCAAATACAATATAAAAGAATACCACAAAACAAAGCAAAATTTCAGTACCTAGGGTTTTGGTTTTATTTATTTATTTTTACTTTGGAAAAAAAAAGAAGTGACCTTAAATTCTTTGTAATTGTTAGTTGCACTAGTAATTTTTTTTTTAAACTGCTGTACATTTCATTAGCACTTTATGAAGTTAAAGCAAATTGTGTTTCATGCCCTAAAGTCACAAGCTGAGGCTGTATCTACACTGTAGTTAGGAGGCACAATTGCAGCATTCAGAGGCACACTTGGGTTAATTTAAACTAGCTAGTTTAAACAATTCAGCAAAGATGTAGTTGTGCAAAATATAGCACAGTCCTATAGCTCAGTTTGCACAGAGTCCTTTGGACTCAGCAAACTGAGGCCTGTGCCAGAGTTGAAGCAAGGCTTTGGAGAAGACAGTTGGTGGCAAGTAAGAGACTACTCCAAGTATGAGTGAATTATTGAAGGCAAAACCAAAATAAGATAAGAGGGGGGGAAACCAATGTATTGTCACTGAAGAGAACAAAAAAACTCCTGGTCCCATCACTGAGTGGTTGGGGCCCCCCACAGTGAGACGAATAAGAGAAAGGATGGATGAGGAGATCAAAAGAAAGGAACTGACTGCAGGAGAAAAAGGATTTTCTATGATGTTGGGCTTTGCAGATGAGGATGAAACCCCCCCCCCCCAAACAAACAGTTGGAGGACTCCAGGAGAGGTATGACTTAAGAGTACCAATGAAGATAAAGACCTGCATGCCCTTATATAAATTTACATATATATGGAGTTAAATTACAAGCTGAGAAAGAAATATTCACATCATGATTTCATCATTCAGCTTCACTTCTGTTTCTAGCTGAGCAGATGGAATGAGCTTCCTTTTTGCAAGGTAGCCATCAATGCCCAGTCATCTTCTTTGGCAAGAGATTCAGGTATTTGGCCATTCCCAGCACAGCTACAGAAGGAAAGGAACTCCATTGCACTTTGGAACAAGGGCTTAACCAGGATGCATACTGTAATTGCTAGGCAGAAGTTTACATAAGTTCAGACTAGGGTAAAAAACACATTTTTAGATAAAGTTTTTAAAGAGAGTCTCACAATGGGACAATAAGTGAGTCACTCACCCAGCTTCCTTAGCTAAGCTAGTCAGCTCTCAGTTCAGCTGTTCAAAACAGCTTGTCTTCCTCTCAGAGGCTTCACCTCCTAATAAAAAAAAAAAAAAAAAAAAAAATCAACCTAGATCAGGGGAAACAAGCAAGCTAGTTCCTGCTACCCTTTCTTCATACAGTAAGACAAACATCTCTAACCCTACACTTCCATCCTTTCTCCACAGCACTCCACTACCCTTGGCGTTTTTAAACCCTCTTCATGGCTCCTTCTGCATTAGCAGGTATCAGCTCCAGCTGGCCCAGTCTCCCAACTAAACAGATTCTCATTTCCTGAGAACTTCTGCTAGGTTTTGGCCCCCTCAAGGTTGAGTATCTCCTTACAGGGACTTTCAGAAGCCATGAGCTTCAGCCTTCCAAGGACATGAAGTTTGTGGAGAGGTGGGCATACTGATTTAAATACAATAAAAAGAAATACATGTTTCTTATGTTTAAGATGGCAAAGAAATCATTTTGAAGGTTCTTAAGATTCCCCTCGCATTACTGTTAAGTAGAGCTGATTGAAAAAAAAAATCCCATCTCACAGTAAGTTTTAATATTTCATAATTTATTTTTTTTTAAAAACCTATCTTGGGAAAGAAAGTCAAAATATCAAAAAATTTTGTGGAACAAAAAGTTCTGAAAGTTTTTTATTCAGCCTCTGGCACTTTTAGTGGAGAAAAGCTTCTGTCAAAATGATGTTTTCTTGCAGAAGATTTTAATTTCAGTGAAATTTCATTTTTTATTGGTAAGGGGTTACTTTTGAAACTGTTTGAGTGATCCTACTTGGTATATTTTGCTGCAGATTTTGCCTGTGATCATAAGCAGGAATACAGACATACTGAATGTTTGGCTGATCTCTTATAAAAAATCTTGTAGTTTTCCTAGGCAAACAGGTTATGGATGCACTATATTAGAGAGATTTCTATACAGCAAGGGCTCAGAAATTTAGGTCTAAATTCCTCTAAGCAGTAGCAACCCTCCATCTTTCTGCAAGGTGAAATACATGATCTCATTTAAGTTTTTGCCTTGATCTTTTATTGCTAAGGTTTATGCTCTGCAGATCAGCCAAATCAGAGTGTGCTGTAAGAGCTACATATCCAGAAACACTGCTAGTCATAAGATCAGTTCATATGGCTTTTGCCATCTGTGATAAGAGATGTGCGTCTGGAAAGAGATAGCAAGTGTTAATACTTTCAGAAAGTTAAAATTCCAGATTTCCTTCAGTAGCAAGAATACACAACATTAGGAAAGCGACGGTAGCATTGAAAATGGGGAAACGAGTAAAAGAAAGATGGGGAATATGAATGACACAAAATTAGAAATGAGAAAAAGGCAATAGCAAAACAGAAGGGAGAGTAATAATACAGCAAGAAAGGTATGAGTTGATGCCAAGGACATCCTTTATTGTACTCCTACGTGCAAGTCTGCTGTGCTGTACTGTGCTGCTTAAGCCAGTTTCCTTTGCTTTTCAGAGATACTAAAAGAGAGCCTTTCCCACCACCATAGGCTCCTAGCTGGCTAAGCTAGGTGCCTTTTAACAAGTTACCTTAATATTAGTGTTTCAGCCCTTTGCAGAGATTTATTTTGTTATGTATTACTTTGTGATATTCAGGTTCCTTTGTTTTGAACCAACAATCTACATTTATAAAAAATGCCAAAAAAATTCTTTGAATGAATACTTCATTATAAAAAATAGTATAGTTATCTAAAGAAGAGCCATGTCAGCACATAATGCTGTATTTCAGGGAACAGTAACTGTTTTTGGATTTGTTAGGGCAACTGTATTGTACCTGCAGACTGTAGAGGATTACATGATGGCTTCTTGCAAGAAGGAAATTAAGAAAAATAAATCAAATATAGTGAACAACAAGAGACCAAACCCTAGCTGGCAAATCCCTTGCAGGTAAGTGGGAATTTTGCCTTACTATCCAGGATCAGGATAAACTTCCAAGACTGTAATTATTCATAAACTTACACAGGTGTTTTACCTTTAAGCGTAGTTCACTGGAGTCAATAGGATCATCCACTACAAGCTGGTTGAAACATGGAAATACCATTCCATAGGAAATCCTCATATTAAAAAAAAAAAAAATCACTCTCATTTGGAACTAAAACTTCCTGCAGGAAGAACATTTGGATTTTTTTTTGTTTTGCTTTAGAAAAGTTGAACCATGTCAGTTATTTTTATTTCCTAGGGGGATAGAGGACTCACAGAGCTAGTTGCTTTCCACTGCTGGATTCTTCCTTTTGGAGGCAGGGCTTCCAGTCTCCTGACTGTGGAAGCCCAAGGGTCCCTGAATGGCGTGGCTACCCTGGAGTCACAAAGCCTGAAAGCCCTTAGCATCTGAGCTATCCATAAGTTGAAAACTTGGCCTGTATTGTGATAAGATAGTGCCATTAAACATCCTACTTTTGATGAACTGGCATTTTTCAACACAAACCTGCTTTGCTGGAAATTATCACATCAGTTATTCTACATATACATGTGCTTATCTCTGTGTGTATTATTATGTGGAATTAGGGCCTACATATGCAATGAATAAGAGGAATGAGAAGAAATGAAAGGCTAGGCAGAAACTAGTGTCAGCCCTTGAATTATCCTGTTTTCCTAATCACTTTCTGATCAGGACAGGACAGTACAAAACACAGGAGTGCGGGCTGGTGAGAGAATCCTGTGTTTTCAGGGGATGAATTGCTTGACTTAATAGTGCTCTTCCCTCTCAAATGTTTATGTTATTTCTTTGCTATTTTCTCACTTTGCTATACTCTCTCACTTATGGGTCTCCTCTCAACTTGTCTTGAAATAGTTATGTTATATAAATTATTAAAAAAGCCAAGTTGCTTGCTTAGTTAAAAATGCCTATGATGATAATTACTGCTATTATGCTTATGTCTTTTTAGAGGAAATACTTTCAGAGGGTGATCAGGTACACTATCACAGCAAGATGGCGGAAAACCTAGCGAAGCATAATTCATCATGGCTCTGCCACTAACAGCAAAGCTAATGCATTTTTCCCTTATAAACTAAAATATAACATTGAGGTTAAATCTTAAGATTTGTCTGAATGCTCTAAAATGTTAGCACAAACATTTTGGTAGTAAAGTGTAGGAGGAGAAGCTTTTTTTAAAGATAAACTTATGACAAACTGCTGACTTTTAGTTTTAAAAAAATGACACAGACCTTTGGTTCCTGTTTGCATTGAGAGACAAAACAAAATTTTTTTTTTCTTCACATTGTTATAAACAGCACAAGGGAGTAGTTTTGATAGCAGGTGCATAAACATTTGATACACTGGATCTAAGTTTACCTCTTCGGTAACTCTGTTTTGCATTTATTCAAATGTTTGTCATAAAAATAAGGTCAGGTCTTCTGCCCCCTCTGGTCCCTAGCTGGAGCTGTGAGGACAGGCTGACATGGTGGGGGCAAGCCCATCTGGGGATGAAGCCCAGTCTAGAGGGAGGGACTGTCCCCCTTCCTCTCCCCCCAGCAAGCCCTTTTTGGGGTCTGGGGCCAGGGAGGGGATGTTAAACATCCCTTCCCTGCTCAAACTTACTGCTGGCTACATCTGTGGACTACAAATCCCAGAAGCACCTGGAACCACAAAGAAGAAGTGATGAGCAACCCTGCAGAGTCTTGTTGCTGTCATTGTTGACTGCAAATCCCAGACACCTGAGGGGCAGCAGGAAGAAGAAGTGAATGCACAATCAGAGAGCCATGCTGTAGCGCGGCTTCTGGCCTGAGCCACTGCAGGCATGTGGCTCCATTTCCTGACTCAAAGGTAAATGTCTGTTCATTTCTGTTTCAATTTAATCTGTGCAGCTTAAACTAACCTGCAAAGACTGAATTGATTCAACCTCTGGGTTTTTGACTGTCTGTACTTAGCCATGGCCAGTGATCCTCCTTCAGCAGAGAGTCAAAGTTTAGGGCAGTCTGCAGGCTGAATCTGGCCCACAGCGCCACAGGATCCAGCTTGCAGAGTCAGGGGACTTCAGTGGCATTTTAGTAGTATGGGAGGAAGCTGTGAGCTGCGTCCAAGAGAAGGGCAGGCAGCTGGAAGCTGCACCCCTGCCACAGCTGGGGAGTGGAGGAAAGCAGCTGCAGGGAAAAGCTGTGGTGACAGCTGTTGTAAGTCTCAGATAAGAACACTGGTTCACCTGAAAAGCGAAATAGGTTGTTCCAGTCTGCAGCTCTGAAAAGTTGCTGACCACCAGTTTAGGGCATTAGCCTAAGACTTGAGAGACCTGGATTCAGTTCTCTGATCTGCCACAGATTTCCTGCATTACCTCATGGAAGTCACTTGATCTCTCTCTGACCAACATATCTATTTTCAAAATGGTGGTAATTTCACTTTTCTATATCACAACAATGTTTCAAAGAGATGATGAATGCTCATATACTTTTCTGGTTGTGGCCCCAGAAGTGCCTAAGTTGGTAAGGACCATTTTGGTTTGCTATAGAATGCGAGTAGGCCAATAACTTCCTTGCATCAGAAAAGCCTAGTCAAAGATTCAAACTTTACACATTCAGTTTAGGTTTCCAATAGAGCTTTGGTAGCTGGGAGACCATGCTTTTTAAATATTAAACTGCATTTTTTAGTAGATCCTGCTGTCTTTGCCAGATGGCACCAGTATTCATAACAAGCAACACTGGTGGTGGAAGCAAGAAAATAGGGACATATGCACCTGCTCTTCCTACTGCTTCAGAAATAAAAAAAATTACTCATTCTACCATTTATGACTATGTGGAGTCAATCTTGAGAGGTAGTTAGCTGTGTTAGTTTGAAGTCAGGAAGAAGGCAGGGTAGATTTGCACCTGTAGACATTACATTACATTTCAGTTAATGCTTTAATCTTGGCATAAATGGCAAGGCTGCTACATGTGCACCTATTTTAAGGGGCCATAAAATGGCAAATGAACCATAAAAAATTTCCACATATAATGGAAAACTTTTGTGGCTGGCTTGTATGGTGCCTTAAATTGAATATGTGGGTAGGGCCAATGATTAGCTGATTGGTGGCCCCAGCCCAAGGCTACAGGTGGTGGTTGGAACAGGTGGAATCCAAAGGCTTCCTTTGATAGGGGCTTTAAACCCAGCACTTTGCAGATCTGGCCATGCTGCTGGGTGTGGGATCAGAGGCTTCCCAGAGAGGTCCCCAGTGGGGGAAGCCACTAGGAGTTTCTGTTGCCTCACAACCAGCAGCTGGACTAGAGCTGCTAGGTGTGGGATTTTCACAATCAATTGATTGTTGGCCCTGGCCTGGGAAGCCTTTGCTGTCAAACAGCACTTGGGCTCTCTGGGCCAGGACCAACATTGTCAGCTCTATCCCTGGCACTGCATCGGGGACTTGAACCAGCCCTGATTATCAGCCTTGCCCAGATCTGTGGGCCCTTGTCTTTCAACTTGCTGGATCACTGGGAGGCTGAGATTGTGACCCCAGCCTACCCCTGCACTGGCAAGTAGAAATGGTGGATTAGAACCATAGAATCATAGAAAATGAGGGTTGGAAGGAACCTCAGGAGGTCATTTAGTCCAATCCCCTGCTCAAAGCAGGATCATCCCCTACTATGACTTCCCAGCCAATGCTTTGTCTAACTGGGTCTTAAAAACCTCTAAGGATGGAGATTCTATACCCTCCCTGGGTAACCTTTTCCAATGGTTTACTACCATCCTCATGACAGACTTTTTCCTGATGTCTAACCTAAACTTCCCTTGCTGCAACTTGAAACCATTGCTCCTTGTTTTGTCATCTGCCACCACTGAGAAGAGTCTAGCTCCATCCTCTTTGGAACTATCCTTCAGGTAGCTATTTTACCCCAACAGTATTTCCTGCCCAGAGCAGGGGGGCTGGACCTGATGATCTTATGAGGTCCCTTCCAGCCCTAAACTTCTGTGAATCTGTAGTTGAAGGCTGCTATTAAATTCCCTCTCAGTCTTCTTTTCTCCAGACTAAATAATCCCAGTTCCTTCAGCTTCTCCTCAGAAGTCACATGTCTCAGCTTCCTAACCATTTTTGTTATCCTCTGCTGGACTCTGTCCAGTTTGTCCACAAAAAGTGAACACAGTACTCCAGATGTGGCCTCATCGGTGCTCAATAGAGAGGAATAATAACTTCCCTCGATCTGCTGGCAGCTCTCCTACCAATGCAGCCCAGTATGTTATTAGCCTTCTTGGCAACAAGGGCACACTGTTGGCTCATATTTAGTTTATGTAAGATGAGCCACTGTAACTCCCACATCCTTTTCTGCAGAGTTACTGCTTAGCCAGTCAGTGCCCAGCCTGTATTGGTGCATGGGATTGTTTCATCCTAAGTGCAAGACTTTGCCTTATTGAACCACATGAGATTTGTTTTGGTCCAGTCCTCCACTTTGTCTAGGTCACTGGTTTTCAACCTGTGGCCCACAGACCCCTGTGGGTCTGTGCACTATGTCTAAGGGGTCAATGAAAGATGTCTACGATCAATCAAAAGGATGTGAATACCCACACTTACAATTCAAATGGGTCTGCACCTCCTTTCAAAACTTCCAAAGGGGACCCCACCACCATTCAAAATTTTTACAGGTCCACAAATGAAAAGGTTGAAAATCACTGGTCTAGGTTTTTCTGAATCCTAGCTCTATCCTCCAGTGTATCAACTACTCTCCCCCACACCCCTATATTGGTGTCATTTGCAGACTTGCTGAGGGTGCACTCTATGCCATCTTTCAGATTGATGGACACATTGAACAAATCTGGTCCCAGGACTGCCCGCCTTGCTCCTACACTGTAGCAGCAATGACTTCCTGGCACACCATGGTGCTCCACCTCTGCACTGGACTGCCCCCCGTGCTCTTGCCCATCTGCCTCTGCCTGCAGAAGTGCTGCTGATTGTGGCAGGGGGAGGGCAGGCAGTGCCCTGGATTGCCTTAAAAATAATATGGTCACCCTACTAAATGCAATCCAGTCTGTGAATGACTTCTTTCTGAAAGCTGAGCTGTCAGTAAATCTCCCAGCTCTTTTAGGACATGTCTTGAAACAAAAGGGTACTTAATTCACTAGGTCCACATGGTCCTTGTTTCCTCTGTTGAAGCTCCTGGAATGTATGTCAGTTAAATGGTGGCTTTTGTCATACAGGCACCTCCTACTTCAAACTGAACCGGGATAAGCCTTTTCATGTATGCCATCAGATAATGACAACCTTTGATCACTGTAAATCAAGATTAGAATCAAACATATTACTAACACTGATATAGTTTTAAGTTGCCCTTTTCCTGACGGTATAACTGTGTCCATTTTCTAAGAGCTGTCCCACCACTGATGACAACTTGGATACTTACAGGGCATGTCAACACGTATGATTAATGCACATGACTATGCACATGGTTTTTGCTCCCGGGCATGCCCAGGGGTCAGCCTGCCAGCCCAGGTCTGCTCTGACTGGGCTCCACATGCTATGGAGGGGCTGGCAGAAGCATGAGGGTGCTTCAGCGTGGGGTGGTGTCCACATGAAAAAACTCTGCAGAAGTAGTACTCGCTGGCCTGAGCTGCTCTGATCGGGCTCCACATGCTGCAGAGTGGTTGGTTGAGGCACAAGGGTGCTTCAGCTCGGTGATTGCCTGCCAGCTAGACCCACACTGAAGCACCTGTGTCCCAACCAGCCAGGGAAGCATCTGCATGTGTGTTGGTGCGCACAACAAAACTCTGCAGCAGAGTTTACAAGTACTACAAGTTTTACAAGAGTTTACAAATACTATATATTTACAGGTACTACCCTGCTTCAGAGTTTATTAGTATTGTGCGCCCTAATAAGGGCATATGTGTATATCCCTAGACATTTACTGCACGGTTAATTAGTCAACTGTGTAGTAAATGTCTCATGTAGGCACACCTACAGATAAGGAAGTGAGGGCTATAACTTTGGATATTTTGGTGACCATTTTTTTCCACTTGACTTTACTGGGGGTATGTACCAAGATAGTTCCAAAGATCCCATTAGGCATCAGCTAGATTTTTAGATGCCTGAATACCTTCAGGCAATCTTAATTTTTACCTTTTGTGCTCAAGTGTGTACAATTAGTGCTGATAATGATCCAGTGTTTGATCCACTGTGTTTGTATGTGTAGCTGAGCAAAAAGTAATCTTAACTTCTGCAGTGCTCACAAATTAGGGATTAGTTTTATTTATGAGGAAGAATATGTCAGCTAGGTGCATATAATCATATCTTCCTTTGCAAAGGTATGGAGTGCTACTAGCTGCTGGCAAAGAGACTAACCTTTTAGCTCAGGTAGCAGTCTCTTATTTTTTGGCATTGGAGCTTTCAAGTTCAATCCACATAGATAACCCTAGGTTTGTATACATTTTACAGTGGTTTGGAACACTTTTCAGTGGAAATGATTTTGGAATATCAGGTCTGAGGTTCCAACACATGGCATGGCTCCATCTCTACAGGATGCACATATTTAATGGTTTATGAAAACTCAAGCTGCCCAATGATCAGCAAAACAATATCTTGTTTAACTTTGGCTAGACTGTAATAAAATGAACCTGCCTCCTCCAGACTTTTCTATTTATGTACCGCAGTAAAAGAGGCAACAAAACAGCTTTTATTATTGTTTTTATGGTTGTAAATTTGATCATATCAAAGAAAAATGATTTATCCTAACACTTTAACTTTTATTCTAGATGAAGCACTCTGCTTCATTCAGGTAAGGGGGATGTCTTCAGGTCTAGAGACAGTTGTTCTATAATAATGGGATCAAAATTTATTTCCATTCTTCAGAGACAGAAACAGCTACTGGAAAGTAAGTATTTCCATTAGGAAGCAGATTTCAAGGCAGGTACTCATTTACATGCCCTCTTGTTAACCCATCTCTGCAGAGTAGTTAGGTTAGAAGGTAGTAAGTTAAAAGAATTGGGCGCATTCCTTGAAAGCTCCTTTTGATTGGAAGTGATGGTGAATTACTACTTACCAGTTTCAAAAAAGCAGCCCCATATGATGTCCTTCAGGGATAACTTTTATCGTATTTTTGATAGTTCAATCTAAGTTATATAGCCCAAGAATATCAGCTACCATGTCATTTATCCCCAGAATTGACTCTGAGGCTTTAAAACCCCCCCATAAAAAATAAATATTTTTATGTTTCCCTCTACTAAAACAACAATTTCCCCAGTGAACAATATGGATGAAACCAAAAAAGTTGACAGAAATTGTCAAACTGCAGGTTTTTTCGACTATCACACCCTAGCACCCCAAATATGATAAAAGCTGATTTTACAATGGGTTCCATTTTTCCAGAGCCAGTTTCAGCCAAAAAACCTTTCAAAAACCTTTGACTGGTCTGTATCAAAACAGGACTGTGAGGGAAAAAAAAAATTAATTGACAGCCATGTTGTGAGGTTCTTTGTTTCGAGTCTTGCTAGAGCAGAGAAGTGTTAAGAAGTAGTAAATCTTTCTAAGGACTGTTCTTAGACCCATGATAAGAAGAACAACTTTTTTTCTTGCCACTCTGTAGCAGTCAGCATTTCAGGTGGCTTTCTGCTTTAAAGGGATGACAAATAGGTGAGGAACAAGACTGCCTACAGGAAGATGGCCTGAGCTTGACCTATAACTTCTGGGACTGGGACTCAGCTTCTTATCTTGCATCTTCTTTCTTTTCTGAAAGGAGCCTTGGAAAGAATATAGCAGGCAATCCATTACTGCTGCATCTACTATGCCAAACAGTGAGCAACTAATATTTTACTGTGGACCTTAAGACAGTAAGCTTAAGTGAGAGGTCTGTAAAAAAGGTGTGGTTATTAACTTTGCAGGCAATACAACGCTAGAGATTGATATTTTCTAACCCCTGTAAATAGAGCAACTCATTTTCTTTTACTGGACAATACCTGATGATGCCAGAGTGCTAGCTGTTACTACTGGCCCTTACATAATGAAAATATACATTTTTTACCAACCCTGCTAGAACATTGTTATGACAATCTAATTTTTCATTGTGAACTGAAACAAAATACCCTGAAAAGTACTTTACAAGACTTTGGAGTCTCATGTCTTCTTTATTTATTATGAAGGAACTTATGGCCATGAGTGCATGAAGGAAAGGCAAGATGTTTTTTTACAGGTTATCTGCAGGGAGATGGCACTTAAACTGTGGTTGTGAGAAACTCTAGGTAACCATTAGCTTTGGCACTCTACTAAGTGAGTCCCTTAGTTGAGCATAATGCAATCTGTTTGGATACCACTGAGAAATTAGGGCAGAATCTCCAGGGGCTGTGTTTTCAGTTCACACAATGTCAACTCCCGCAGCATTAATTTTGTTAGATAAACAGAGCGTTCAGAATCAAATCAAGTACATTTTGAATATTCCAAAGTGAATTCTGATAGCCACTTCTGAATAAGAGGTAGAGAATTAATTAAAAGGGAGCATCTGGAAACATCACTTCAAATAAAATACTATTCCTCTTATATCTGAGGAAGCTTTTTATTTTTTTGCTCATGTTCCCATAAAGACTGAGACCCCAGTGATCTGGTATCTTCTATTAACATATTCTTTAGACAGCTTCTGTCTCCCTTTCTCTGCTGCTCCCCTCCTGAACAAACTTGTAATAAATCTGGAAAAAAACTTTGCTATAACTAATGAAAGTATTAACATATTTCTGTGGAAGTAACAGATGCTCTGCACCTCAAAGAAAGTTTAAAAAGAAAAAAAAAAGAATTAGACCATGACCATGTTGATATAGGGGTTACACATGTTAGCATCTTATTTAAAATGTTACAACCAAAAGGTTGCCAGTACTGGAAAAGTGTAGATGGAATGATGAAAAGAAGAGGAATTGAAGTTCTTTTTTTATTACTGGCTACTTATGAATGAAGGAAACAATTCCCAGACCAACTCTTGTAGACAGTTCTCCAGACAGATTGAAGTTGTTCTTGGTGAGGTTTTAGGGCATGAGAGTTGGACTGTGCTATCAGATTGGTTCCTAGGTTACACTAAAGATAATTCTGCCGAAGTAGACACAAACACAGACACCATGATTATATTAATGGATGATAAAAACGGGACCAAGCTTTGAAAAGATATTTTTTTCAATTAGTAATTGATTTTGGTTTACAGTTACATATAGGAGCTTATTTAGAACAAAAACCAGTAGAAGAACATGCATCAAATTTATGTATTATCTAATATTGTTATAAGAAGTAGATATATTCTTTGGATTCTCATCATGATTTAGGTTACATATTTGAAATTTTTTTGTAATTTGTGTTAAAGAAACAGTAGTTTTAGAGCAATGTTGTAGCTGTCTACAAAAAATGTGAGAGCTGAGGATTTTTGTGGCTATCATCTTTTTTTTGGACTAACAGTATAGTTGGGAGAGGTGTAAACAAGCTTGCAGGTACCACAAAGGCCCATCCTCAGGTTTGTCCTGCCTTTCCCTCCTTTTAAAGAAATGTACCTTGGTTTTGCATAATAGAAGCAAACGTATACCCGCCTCCGCTCTACTAAGTGTTCCCGTGCTGCCTTTGCCCGGGCCCAAGGTTTCGCGTGCCCTGGCTTTGCGGGTGCACCCCGGAGGTTACTCCTGCTGGTATCAGGGGGACACCTGAACTGTCCTGCCACGACTTTGATTGTACCTTCAGTGGGGGGGTCCTCCCTTGGGGTATCCACCGGCGTCGGCGTGTTCCTCGACGGGTAATCTCGGGGCTCCGTCCTCCCCTACACCCCGGCCACTTGCCACCTTAGGCCCTACCTCCTATGGCCTCAACGTCGTCCTTGACTTGCCACCCCCTTGCCTCAATACGCCGGCCGTCAACAACGGTCTTCGGGCTGGGCGTACTGCCTATAGGGACGCCAGCCTGGCCCCTGCGGCCCGGTACCTGCTTCACTCCGGTGGTCCGCGAGGTCGCCGTATCTACCACCGGCTCCCCTCTGTATGGGGCACCTGGTTACCTCACCAATGCCCCCTCTTCCGGTGCGGCTGGCCTCTCCGCTGCTCCTGCCACTTATGCCGCAGCTGACTCCGCTACCAGCTCTGCAGCCCGGAATCCAGCTAGCTCCTCCCCCGGCTCTATTGCCAGTGCTGCAGCTGGTTCCTGCCCCAGCTAGGCTGCCTGGGGCCCTCTCTGCCCATCCTCCAGCTCTGCCGCCGGCGATGCCGCTGGCTCCTTCCCCAGATACGCTGACCAGGCTCCCGCCAGCTCCTCTTCCGGTCCTGCTACCGGTGCTGCCGCCGGTTTCCCCACTGGCTGAGCCGATAATCATAGTGCTAGCTTTCCCACCAGCACTGCTGCCAGCTGCTCCGCTCCGTCTCTCGGAGCCAGGTCTGGCTCCGCCCCTTTCTTTCTTACACACTTCGGGTGGCGGCTGACTCCCCGCTTGCTGAGGCTCGTCTCTCCAGCTTCCTCTGCTCAGCCACCGAGGCAACCGCCTTTTGTTCCTTCCAGAAGGCGTCCCCCGCCCCCGCTGCTTTGCCGCAGCCGGATAAATGCCCGGCTGATAACCCGCGCCAGAGTTCTCGGTGCGTGTGCCTCCCTCGGATCTTCTGGCTCTGCAGGAGGTAAGCGGGACCCTTTGCTGCCCCGGGGGCCTTCTGGCGTCCCAGCTCCCCTGGGACAGAACCGCCCCCTCAAGATTCCTTGGGGCGCTCATACTTTACCTTTCCGAGTTATACCGGATGAGTTGTCTGAGTTGTCTGTCTGGGGGTCCATTTGCTCGCTTGAGGTCTTGCTGTCACTCCTAGACAGGAAATCCGCCACAGTGTTTGATTTTCCTGGCCTGAACATGATCTGGAATTTGTAAGGCTGTAGGGCCAATGCCCATCGGGTGATCCGGGCATTATCAGTCCTAGCAGTGCTTAGCCATCAGAGAGGGGCATGGTCTGTCACTAACTTAAACTCCCAGCCCATTAAATAATACCAGAAATGGTCCACGGCCCATCGAATGGCCAGACATTCCCGCTCTATTGTGGCATACCTTCTCTCTGCTGACGACAGCTTGCGGCTGGCATATGCTATTGGCCTCTCGATCCCTTCTTCCTCCTGTGTGAGGATGGTCCCCACTGCCGTTTCGGATGTGTCTGTCTGTAAAATGAAAGTTTTCCTAAAGTTAGGAGTGTGCATTATTACGTCCTCGCAGAGGGCCTATTTTAACTTCCCAAAACACTGCTCCATCTGCTCTGTCCATTTTACTGCCCCATTCCTCCTCCCCTTCAATGCCTCAGTCAAAGGAGCTGTTAGTTCCGAAAAGTGGGGCACGAATCTCCGGTAGTAGTTGGCCAGCCCTAGAAATGACTGGAGCTGGCGACAATTCTGGGGGGCTGGGAAATTCCGCACCGTCTCCACTTTGTCAGCCAGGGGACTGATAGTGCTCCTGCCCACCAGGAATCCTAAATACTTAGTTTCCCTTTTTGCTAAGGTGCATTTCTGCGGGTTTGCTGTGAGGCCGGCCTGCCTTAGCTCTGACAATACAGCCCTGAGGGCCTGCTTATGGTGCGTCCAGGTTGGTGAGTATATAATAATATCGTCAATGTAGGCTGCCGCGTACCCCGCATGGGGGGGCCAGCAGCCGATCCATTAACTGCTGGAAAGTCGCGGCTGCCCTATGTAGCCTGAAGGGCATTCTTACAAATTCATAGAGACCCCAGGGCATGCTGAAGGCCATCTTTGGCCGATCTGCTGGGGCCACTGGGATTTGCCAGTATCCCTTGGCCAGATCCAGTGTCGATATATACTGGGCTTCTCCGATTCTTTCTATCAATTCATCTACCTGGGGCATGGGGAACGCGTCGAAGACTGCCAATGTGTTCAGTCTTCTGTAATCGACTCATAGCCTCAGCGACCCATCCGGCTTTCGTACAGGGACCAGCGGGCTTCTCTAAGGGCTTCGGGACAGTCTTACCACTCCCAGTCTCAACATGGAGCTCACCTCCTCATGCACGGCGTCTAGCAAGTGGTGCGGGATGGGCCTCCACTTCTCCCTTACTATAGCCCCTGGTGATGTTTTAATGGTATGAGTCATGCCCTGGACCCATCCTGGCTCTTTACAGAACACATCTTGGAACTCGTGAATTAACCTTCACGTCTCCTGTTTCTGTGGTTCGGACAAGTCTTCCCCCACTCTGATTAGTTGCTCTATCTCTTCAGATGGTGCCACATCTTGTCCGGACCCTTGGGGCCCCAAATCCTCTTCTTCATTTCCTACGAAAGTCACCCAGCCCGCCGGCTCCTTCCACTCCTACGGCAGATTCACATGAAAGATTTGCTTCTCCCGGAGATGGCCCAGGCGGTGTACTTCGTAATCTACGGGCCCGACCCGCCGAAGAATCTCGAAGGGGCCCTGCCATTGCGTAAGAAACCTGCTCGTGGATGTGGGGAGTAGCACCAGCACTCACTGCCCTGGTTCGAAGACCCGCTCCTTAGCGTTGCCGTCGTATTTTTCCTTCTGCTGAGCCTGGGCTTCTTTCAAATTCTTGCGAGCTATGTTCTGGGCCGTTCTTATCCTTTGTTGGAATGCCTGGCGATACCCCGCCGGGTCCTGTAGCACTCCGTTGTCCTGCTCCCATTCCTCTCTCAGGACCTGCAGCCATCCTCGGGGGCGGTGCCCCAGAACCACCTCAAACAGGGAAAATCTCATGGAATCCTGAGGGGTATCCCTAAGAGTGAATAGGACCAGTGGCAAAAGTAAATCCCACTTCCGAGGGTCCCCTTGGATGCACCACTTCAACACCCTTTTGAGGGTGCCATTTAGGCGTTCCACCAGCCCGTTGGTTTGGGGATGGTACACTGAGGTACATATCTGCCGTATCTGCAGGGTTCGACACACCACCTTCATGACACCGGACATGAAATTTCTGCCCTGATCGGTCAAGATCTCTTTTGGGACTCCCATTCTTGCGACCCACTTTATCAACTCTTCCACCACCCAAGGAGCGGTGGCTGTCCGCAACGGGACGGCCTCCGGATAACACGGCGCATAGTCCACCATAACTAAAATATACTGGTGGCTGGAGCTGCTACGGGGTAAGGGTCCCACGATGTCTAGGGCCACCCTCAGAAAGGGGGTGTCTGTGATCGGCATTGGTTGTAAGGGGGCCCTGGCAGGGCGCTCAGTCCAAGTCTTCTGGCACTCTGGGCAGGCCGCACACTGTCGGACCACTTCTTCTCCCATCCCAGGCCAAAAGAACCACCGGCCCACCTTTGCCAGGGTTTTATCTTGCCCTAAATGGCTCCCCACAGGGCTCACATGGGCCAGTTGCCAGACTACCTGGCGGAACTGGCTCGGGACCACCAGCTGCACCTCTACGGGACCCTCCTGCCTGGGCCCTGGTATGCGGTAGAGGAGGTGGTTCCTTACCTCGAAATGGGGGTGCTCTTCTGTTGGTGATGCAGCCTCGTCCCTAGCCTCGTGGATTTGTCTCCAAAGGTTTCCGAGCTCCAGGTCCTGGCTCTGCACCTCCCGAAACTGCCTGCTAATAGTGATATTGCCTAGGTCGAGGCTTATGGATTCCTCAGCATCGGCAGGATCTTCCTCTACCTCCCCCAACCATCTTTCACTAGTTCCCATCTTCTTGCGAGCTAGCTCCACATCCCTCACTCACTCCAGTACGTCGTAGAGGGGTGTCCAATCCCGGCCTAGCAGCATTTCACATGCCAGTTTAGGCACCACCCCTACCAGGAGTTCCCCCTGGTGTTCCATGATGCGCAGCTGGATCCATTGCCGTCCTACGTGCTAGATTTCTCTGTGGAGGTAGGCCACCGTTACTGGTGGGACCCTCCTTCCTGCTTGCCGGCGGACCATATCTGCCCTTACCATGGATTGCGTGCACCCTGAGTCGAGAGTGGCCCGCACGGGGTGGCCGTCCACCCAGGCCTTAACGATCGGGCGGCTCCATATTGCATTCCCCTCACAGCTGGCATAGCTGCAATCCATGGGTTCGCTCACCTCCGGGCTGCGGCGCCGGTCAGGGAAACCTCGGGGTTTGTTGGCTGGAACCCACCGCTCAGCGGGCTGAGTAGGGCATTCTCACGAGAGGTGCCCATTCTGCCCGCAGTGGAAACATACTGTATTCCTGCCAGCCCCCCGGATAGGGGGCCGCCGCCATTCTGCTTCCTTCGACAGCACCGATGCTGGTCCCGGGCTTCTCCTTTCCCTCGGATAACTTGCCTCCACCGCCACGAAAGCTTCTGCCAGCTTCAAAGCCTCTTCACAATTCCGGGGGGAGCGTTGCCGCACCCAGCGCTGTGTTCTCTCCTCCAGGTCGTTCTGGAATTGCTCCAGGACGACTTGATCTGCCAGGTCCTTGCGATCAGACCCCACCGGGTTCACCCATTTGTCGAGAAGGTCCCGCAGCAGCTGTAATAGTACCCGGGGCCGTCTCTCGTCGGGTCCTTTCCTGACCCGGAATAGGCGTCGATAATGATCGGGGCTGATCTCCAGCCGATAAAGTATTGCTTGCTTCACCTGTTTGTAGTCCCGGGCCTCATCCCTCGGGATGGCCCGATAGGCCGCCTGTGCCGCCCCAACTACCAGGGCCCCCAACTGGCTGGCCCAGTAGTCCTGGGGAAGGCCGGTCATCAAGGCATGGCGCTCGAAGGCCTCGATGTATGCCTCGGGGTCATCGTCCTTCATCATTTTTGGCAGTTTGAAGGACACCTGGCTACGCCTGAGCCATCCCTGCTGGTGGTCGAACATCTGCTGCTGGGAGTTGACAATCTGGGTGAGGGCCTGCAGGTTCTGTCCAAGGACATCAACTGTTGTCATAGGCACAGGTTGGTCGTTGGCATGGGCCCCCATGTCTGGGTCTTCCATGTTCCCGGCCAATGCACCAGTTTGTACCCGCCTCTGCTCTACTAAGTGTTCCCGCGCTGCCTTTGCCCGGGCCCAAGGTTTCGCGTGCCCTGGCTTTGCGGGTGCACCCTGGAGGTTACCCCTGCTGGTATCAGGGGGACCCCTGAACTCGCCTGCCACGACTTTGATTGTACCTTCAGTGGGGGGGGTCCTCCCTTGGGGTATCCACCGGCATCGGCGCGTTCCTCGACGGGTAATCTCGGGGCTCCGTCCTCCCCTACACCCTGGCCACTCGCCACCTTAGGCCCTACCTCCTATGGCCTCAACGTCGTCCTTGACTTGCCACCCTCTCGCCTCAATACGCTGGCCATCAACAATGGTCTTCAGGCTGGGTGTACTGCCTATAGGGACACCAGCCTGGCCCCTCCAGCCTGGTACCTGCTTCGCTCTGGTGGTCCGCGAGGTCGCCGTATCTACCGCCAGCTCCCCTCTGTATGGGGCATCTGGTTACCTCACCAATGCCCCCTCTTCCGGTGCGGCTGGCCTCTCCACTGCTCCTGCCACTTATGCCACAGCTGACTCCGCTACCAGCTCCACGGTCCGGGATCCAGCTAGCTCCTCCCCCGGCTCTATTGCCGGTGCTGCAGCTGGTTCCTGCCCCAGCTAGGCTGCCTGGGGCCCTCTCTGCCCGTCCTCCGGCTCTGCCGCCGGCGATGCCGCTGGCTCCTTCCCCAGCTACGCTGACTAGGCTCCCGCCAGCTCCTCTTCCGGTCCTGCTACTGGTGCTGCCGCTGGTTTCCCCACTGGCTGAGCCGATAATCACAGTGCTAGCTTTCCCACCAGCACTGCTGCCAGCTGCTCCGCTCCGTCTCTCGGAGCCAGGTCTGGCTCTGCCTCTTTCTTTCTCACACACTGCGGGTGGCGGCTGACTCCCTGCTTGCTGAGGCTCGTCGCTTCAGCTTCCTCCGCTCAGCTGCCTCGTTGCCTCGGAGGGGCCACCTTTTGTTCCTTCCGGAAGGCGTCCCCCGCCCCCACTGCTTTGCTGCAGCCAGATAAATGCCCGGCTAATAACCTGCGCTGGCGTTCTCGGCGCGTGTGCCTCCCTCAGATCTTCTGGCTCTGCAGGAGGTAAGCGGGACCCTTTACTGCCCCGGGGGCCTTCCGGCATCCCAGCTCCCCTGGGACAAAACGATATGACTATTTCTATTTCAAGATTTTTCTAATTATTAGATATTTCAAATAAGTGTACAATTAATTCTATGACACTTATACTTCCCATGTCTGTTGTAGGGAGCAGGCTAAGGACAATTCTATTATTGAATAGTTCATTTAAAATAATGTGTTACTTTGTCCACCCCCAAAAAACCTGAAAATGAGAATGAGAAACCAAAGGGCCTGACACCCTGCTCTTTCACTGGGTAACATACGTGAAACCAGTGGAATTCTGATCCTGAAATTGACCTGCTTGTGTCTTTACCTTTACACTCGGAGCCAGTCTGGAGACTTGATGGACTTATTTGTAGTTTGTAAAGTTCATAGACAACATTGATTGATCCACTGTAAGTCAAACTTGATTAAGATGATTTCCTTTTATGACAAGGTGATGGGCCTTGTAGATGGAGTGGAGAGCAGTGGATGTGATCTACTTTTACTTCAGTAAGGTTTTTGTTGCTGTTTCCCATTACATTTTCATGTAAGCTAAGGAAAGATGAAAGGTAAAGTCTAGATGAAAAGTGTAAGATGGAGTCATAATTGGTTGGATCATCATGACCAAAAAGTAGTGATCAGTGGGGAGAAGGCATTGAATGGGGTTCTCAAGGGGTATGTCCCATGGCTAGTACCGTTTAACATCTTCCTTAATGATGTGAAGGGTTGGCCTGGGTGCACAATTAGAAAATATGCAGGTGACACCAATTTGTGGATGATTTTCAGGATTAGGATTCAGAAAGAATTTAATAAACTGGAAACTAGTTTGAAATTAATTGACTTCAATAAAGAAAAGTGCAAAATCTCTCACTGGGGATGGAACAAGCACATGCATAAATACATTTTGGAGAGTAACTTTTTGGTTGCAGTACAGTAGAAGATGACCTGGGGGTTATAGTGGACTACAAGCTAAATGTGAGCTAACAGTGTGTTCTTATGACAAAAAGAGCCATTAGTATCTTGGGTTGTTTTAACATGAATGCCATTTGTAAGTGAAGGAAAGTGAGTTAGAGTGAAGTCACTTAAGGCATGGAAGTGTTTTTTCCACTTACTCAGCCCTGGTGATTCCACTCTTGGAGTACTGTGTCCAGTTTTGGGCATGGCACTTCAGGAATGACATGGGCAGTTTAGACAGAGTCTGTAGAGCAACATAAATCATTAGATATCTAGCAAACATGATTTACAAGAAAAAGTTGGAAGAACTGGCTTTATTTAGTCTGGAGGAGAAAAGATTGAGGTGGGGATTTGATAATACCTGAAGATGACTATCAGAGGGTGAAAGACTATTCCATGTGGTCACAGGGGACAGGACAAGGAGCAATGGAATTGCAGCAAGGGGTTGGGCATTTAGATGACCTCCTGAGGTCCCTTCTATCTCTATTTGCCTATGATTCTATAGGCTTAAGTCTTTATTTGATCAGGTAGTTCTTGTAATTTCTTTCCCTGTGCAGTCTTTGGGCATGGAAACACATACATTTGGAGCCATTTAAAAAAGGGGAGTAGCTGTTATGCTTTAATTTCGACTTGCGGACAAGCTTGGGAATGATACAGATATGGATGAAGCAGTATTAAACCTGGCCTTAGAAATTCTCTAGGGTCTCCAATTCTATTGAGCAAAAAGTTAGTCTTTTAAAGAGCAAGAATACATTGCAATTAATATAGCTGCTGTTCATCAAGGTAAAATCAGCCCTGGTCTCTTGTGGGTGCAATTAATTGGTTATACCAATCAACTCAACTAAGTTGAATTTGTTCATTGGTAACATGCTAACTTTTGAACACTGCTTCCAATCTATTCCATTGTTTCAGGGCATGTTCTAGGCATTAGTCAACAGAACCCTAGTGATTTGGGGAATGGTTGGAAAAACTGAAAGGGTTAAACAGGGGACAGTGTACCAGAGCAGGAAAAAATTGGCTTCAGTTACCTCTGAAATTGCTTCTAGAACAAAAAATGATTAATGCTGGACCCCAGCTGAAAAGAATGGGTATCTTAACTGACTTCTCTCCCACGTGGAAAGAAGGGATGCAAGAACACTAGTAGAAGGAGAGGGAATGGAAGTCCATAAGGAACCCTGAGCATGGGAAGATTAAGAAACTAGATACAGGGAAAACAAGTAGGAGGAAATGTGCATCTTTGCTGTATGGTCACTTATTCCAATATGCAGCAAAGGCTAAAGGAGTTATTTCATTTCATTTAATGGGTTTTGGATGAAGTCCTAAGTGGTAATGTTAAAAACTAATCTTCCTCATTATCACTGAGAAAATTCAGTGGAAGTCATGGGCGTGTAAAAGATGACTTCCTGTAAGACGGTCTCTGTGGTATCATGGAATTCCTCCTATCTTGTTTTAATTAGTTTAAGCTCCAGTCAGTTTAAGACCTGTGTATAAGTCCATGTTTTACATTTTGTTTTAATTCCAATTTTAAGTATTCTTTACTCTGTTCTTGAGCTGAAACAAAGATCAAAACTCTGCATTCTGCATTGGTAGAAAACGTATTTTTAATAAATGCAATCACAGGAGTGTGTGCTAGACAGGTTAAATTGTTATGTTAGTGTTTCTAATTATTTGTGTACTTTACTATGGACAACTTGATTTTGGGTAATTAAATTGGCTTGCTCCCATCTGGTTTTTCCATCTCATGAGACACCTGGGGCAAAGAATGAGAATGTTAAAAGTGTTTGCCAGCTGGGACCTGGAAGTGTTGACGGAGACATTTTTTGTGATACCAGATGCATTTCTATACTGAGTCATATTTATTTTTCCTACTTAGAACTGCAATGTATTGGCTTCTTTTTTATAATATGCTTTGTAATTTATCTAGTTATGAACAATTATTGTTATTTCTCTTATTAAATGTCATCTGTTAAGCAGGAAAGGTATAACATAGGGGAAAAAACTACTGAAAGGTTATGTTAGTTTGGGCTTTTCTGGTAAATTAGGAAGAACAAAAGTATTGAGCCTGAGATAGTATTTGTAATCTGGAGCCATTTACAAATTTGTATTTTAAACTCTCTTCAGGTCCAGGGTCATTTCCCCCCTGAATCTGCCACATTAAAATGAGATATCAAGGACTGTTATGAAAGGCATTGTAGGATGACCATCTCCTCAATGGAAGAAAGGTTGTACCAGAGTTTGATAGGCAAAATGATAAGACATAGGCAACTTGCAAATAAAAATTCAGAAGAGGATAGGAAGTAGAAAAGTTTTAGGGAAAACCTGAATTTCCAAAGGACCAAGAAATCTCCTGTTTAGGATGATTTGCAGGATTTGCCTGCTGTGCCCCTGCTCCCCCAAAAGCCCCCAGAGACCCCCCAGCAGCCACAGAGCCCCCCACTGACCCCCAGCACAGCCAGAGGTAAGCAGGGCCCATGGTGGGAGGGGATTAACCCCTAGAGAGTGGGAGGAGGTGGCTAAGTGGGAGTTGGGCCGGGTCTTGCCCCACCCAGGCCCCTACTTTGCCCAGTCCCCCTGGGAGCCATACGAACAGACTGCGCAAACAGGTGTGCTTGTCTGCCAGCATGTGAGTTGGCGCAGAGTTTGCACAGGAGTGCGAGTGGGAGGGCCCAAGGCCCTGCCTGCGAGCCCCCTAGGGTAGGTAGACTCAGGCCCAGCCTGCCTACCAGCAGCATGCCACGGATGGGTACTCGCCGCACCCCTTGGGTCCCCTCGGGGTCTGCAGCTCCCCCCTCTGGTACCTCAGAGAAGGCCATCAAGACAGAGCCCGTGGTTCTGGGCTCCATGCAGACAGAGCTGGCTACCTCTCCTTGTGGGGTCTGCTCCCTTTTGGGGTCTCTGGTGCGCCAGCTGGAGGAGCTCCAGGCCACAGTTCAGAGACTGCGGGCCATCAGGGACTGCGAGCAGGAGATAGATTCCTACTACCAGGCGCTTCTCCCCCGGGAGACGGAGGGTAGACCATGGTCTCCCTCCAGGATAAGGGAGGACTCCAGGACCTCCCATTCTGTCCAGTCAGGGGGATGGACCAAGGTGGTCAGGGGCCCTAAGGCCTGCCGCACCAAGGCCCCTGCCCTGCTGGAGCTCAGCAACAGGTACAAACCTCTTGGAACTCCAGCAGAGCCTGCTAAGTTGCCAGCTCCCACAGGCAACACAAGCTCAACTGTAGCTACCGCCCCCGTTCTCCCCAAGACAAAACACAAAGTGTATGTCATGGGAGACTCCCTTCTGAGGGGGACTGAGTGGGTAATCTGCCACCCCGACCCCTTAGCCCAGGAAGTCTCCTGCTTCCCAGGGCCCTGCATCTGAGATATTGTGGAGAAGATCCCTAAGCTCCTCCAGCCCACAGACAACTATCTGTCACAGACCAACTGGGCACTGTGAATGTATCAATTTGGTTGCAGGCCGACTGGGCGCTGCAAATGTATCAGCCACTAGGCTGTTTGGTTTGGGATCGAGGAGGCGGAGTTGGGAGTGAAGCAAAAACAAGTTTCACTTATAACAGTAAAGATAAATTTTACTTATAGCAGCAAAATAGCAACAAAAATATGTTTAAGCAGCAAAATATGGTTTACACATATAACAGTTAATAAAAAGGTTAAGCTAATAAACAGACAATATAGCAATAAAAAATAAAAATTGGCAGTGATAATAAAAACAGACAGACAAATTGACAAAGAGTTCCCACTTGGTTGGCAACTTATCGATAGTCCCTCAGTTCCAGGTACGCGCCAAGTTGATCCAGCAAAGTCAGGCTTCCCCGATCGATGCTGTTGGAGGGAGCACCGGGGAAGTTCCGTCAGTCAGGATCTGGTCCCTGCTCACACTGGGAGTCTGGAGTCTGGGCTTGGAACAGCAATGACCGTTCTGTTCCGTCCTTCCTACTAGTCACCTGACATGCGTGTTCCTTTATATCTTGTCCTATACTAATCTGTTGGCTTTAGAGCCACTCACAATCTTACCCTACAGCTGTTACCCTATGGGGTTAAAAGGTGTTAGAAATTATTATAATAGGTTACTGCCTAAACTTGGGTTTACCCAATAAGCAAATCACACCACATCACTTTGGGGTCTGAGATTAGCATTTTTCCCCACCTAAGTTCAACCCATTTAGTTATTTCCTTTTGGAATTTTTGAAATGCGTTAATTATACCTTGTGGTCAGGTTTGTCATTTTTACTGACTTTTAAGCAAAAACTGTTAGGTCAGCTAAAGTTTGCAGTTTTGTTTTCTAGTTCCACTTCTTGGGGCCCATGTTAGTCTTATGATTGGTACAGACAGTTAATTTTAACAGTACGGTTATGCTTATGACAGACAGGGTACGTCTGCGGGAAACAATCTTGCAAGCTTTGCCTTAGCTAATATTAACTATATGCCATTGCTAGATGCTCTCAAGAAGCAAATATTTTTTGTTATAATTTGCTCATTAACCCCTTTGGTTCTGGCCATCACAACTATCCCATGCTCCATTTTCACGTGGACACCAATGACACGGCTCAGAGCACTCCCAGCTGGGTGATGAAGCACTACAGGGATTTGGGAGTGGGGCTAAAGGGTCTGGGGGCACAGGTGGTGTTTTCTTTGATCCTCCCAGTCTCTGGGTATGGGCTCAGGAGGGAGAGGAGGATCCAGGTAGTGAACCAAAGACTGTGGCGCTGGTGTCATCGGGAAGGCTTTGGCTTCCATGACCACAGCCCACTCTTTGGTAAGCGAGGCAGTGAGCTGCTGGGAAGAGATGGCCTCCACCTCTCTCTGCTGGGGAGGAGGCTCTTCTCAGCCAGACTGGCTGACCTGCTCCACTGGGCTTTAAACTAAGCCTGGTGGGGAATGGGGGGACTACCACCACTGCTGGCCCACTGAGCAACCCTTGCAAAGCCAGCACTCCAAGGCCCTTAAGGGATCCCACCCCTGTCCCAACCCTGGTACAATTTTTGGGCAAGGCAAGAGCCCCCAAGGGGACACTTGACTGCCTGTACACAAATGCCAGGAGCTTGGAGAATAAGCAGGAGGAACTCATCCTCTAGCTTAACACAAATAATTATGATGTCATAGGGATAACAGAGATCTGGTGGGACTCCACCCATGACTGGACCATGGGTATAGACGGCTATACCCTGTACAGGAGAGATCAAGTAGATAAAAAGGGCGGGAGTACAGCTCTCTATGTTCAGGAAAGCTACACGTCTCTGCAAACTGATCTTGGTGATCAGGGTGGATGACTGGAGACCCTATGGGTTAAAATCAGTGAGGAACATGGCACAGGGGACACAATGGTGGGAGTCTACTACAAACCTCCCACCCAAAGCCAAGAGCTTAACCAGGAGTTCGCCCAGGAACTGGCTGAGCCCACATGCTCCAGGACCATGGTTGTCATGGGTGACTTCAACTACCCAAACATCTTGTGGGAGCATCAGTCAGCAAAATCTGAGTGCTCACAAAGCTTCCTATAATGTGGGGATGACCTCTACCTGACCCAAGAAGTCTACCGGCCAACGAGAGGTAAAGCACTGCTCGACCTGGTACTGGCAACTGGGGACAACCTAATCAGTTATCTAGTGATCAATGTGAAGCTGGGTGACAGCAACCATGAGCTAATCACCTTCACCATCCGCCATAAAGCTGGCAAGTCAGTCAGCAACACTGAAGTCCTTGACTTCAGGAAAGCTGATTTTGACAAGCTCAGGAGGCTCGTCCGTGAGGCCCTAAGGGACCATGACCCCAGGGGGAGGGGAGTTCAGGAAGAGTGGTGTCTCCTCAAAGGAGTGATTCTCAATGCACAAGCTAATTCTATTTCATCTTGGAGGAAAGGCAGCAAGAGGGCACAGCAGCCCCCCTGGCTCTCCAGGGATCTAGTAGACTTCCTGAGGATAAAAAGAAATGCCTACAAAGGATGGAGTGTGGGAGTCACCTCCAAGGAGGATTATTCTGCACTGGTCCAGTCCTGCAGCAAGCAAACCAGGAAAACCAAGGCTGCAACTGAACTCCAACTAGCTTTGAGTATCAAAGACAATAAAAAGTCCTTTTTCAGATATGTGGGGAGTCAGAGGAAAAGCAAGGGCAACATTGGACCCCTGCTGAACCAGATGGGACAACTGACAACCGAAGACCAGGAAAAAGACAACCTATTAAATGGGTGCTTTGCGTGTGTCTTTCATCAGTCCCACAGGACGCCCCTGCCCATTATGGGACAGGGAGGCCCCAGTGAGGGAGATTCCCTGCTGACCTTATGAAGGAACACCTTGAGAGGCTGGACACCTTCAAGTCAGCTGGCCCTGACTATCTACACCCCAGGGTAATCAAGGATCTGGTGAGCATCATAGCCCAGCCCCTGGCACAGAACTTTGAGAACTCCTGGTGCTCTGGTGAATTGCCCAAAGACTAGAGGAAGGCCAATGTGGTGCCTATCTTCAAGAAATGGAGGAAAGTGGATCCGGCAAACTACAGGCCCATCAGCCTGACCTCTATCCCAGGGAAGGTCTTAGAAAAGCTCATTAAGGAGGCCATCTTTAATGGACTGGCTGACGCCAACATCTTGAGGGATAGCCAGAATGGGTTTGTTGCGGGTAGGTCTTGCTTGACCAATCTCATTTCCTTTTATGACCAGGTGACCTATCACCTGGACAAGGGAGAAGAGATTGATGTCATATATCTTGACTTCAAAAAAGCCTTCAGTCTGGTATCCCCTGATCACCTCTTGGCAAAACTGGTGAACTGTGGCCTTGGGTCCACCACGATCCACTGGCTGGAAAATTGGCTCCATGGTCAGATCACGAGGGTGGTAATAGATGGAAGTCAATCATCATGGTGCCCTGTGATCAGTGGGGTCCTTCAAGGCTCTGTCCTTGGACCCATATTGTTCAACATCTTCATTAACAACGTGGACATTGGAGTCAGAAGTGGACTGGCTAAGTTCGCCGATGACACCAAACTCTGGGGCAAAGCATCCACCCCTGAAGACAGGAGGGCAATCCAGGCTGACCCTGACAGGTTCAGCAAATGGGTGGACAAGAACCTGATGGTGTTTAACACTGAAAAATGCAAGGTTCTCCACCTTGGGAAGAAAAACCTGCAGCATGCTTATAGGCTCAGCAGTGCTACGCTGGCTAGCACTATGGAAGAAAGAGACTTGGGGGTCATCATTGACCACAAGATGAACATTAGCCTTCAGTGTGATGCTGCAGCTTGTAAAGTGACCAAAACACTGGCTTGCATCCATAGATGCTTCTCAAGCAGATCCCAGGACATCATTCTCCCCTTGTACTCGGCCTTGGTGAGGCCGCAGCTGGAGTACTGCATCCAGTTTTGGGCCCCACAATTCAAAAAGGATGTGGAGCAGCTTGAGAGAGTCCTGAGAAGAGCCACACGCATGATCAGAGGTCAGGAAAACAGACCTTACATTAACAGGCTGAGAGCTATGGGGCTCTTTAGCCTGGAAAAGTGCAGGCTATGGGGCAATCTGATGGCCACCTATAAGTTTATCAGAGGTGACCACCAGGATCTGTGGGAACGATTGTTCATCAGAGTGCCCCAAGGGATAATGAGGTCGACTGGTTATAAGCTATTGCAAGACGGTTTCAGGCTGGACATAAGGAAGAATTTCTTTACTGTCCAAGCCCCCAAAGTCTGGAATAGCCTGCCATCGGAGGTGGTTCAATCACTTACGTTGAACACCTTCAAGAGAAAATTGGATGCTTATCTTGCTGGGATCCTTTGACCCCAGCTGACTTCCTGCCCCTTGGGCAGGGGGCTGGACTCGATGATCTTCCGAGGTCCCTTCTAGCCCTAATGTCTATGAAATCTATAAAGAAATTTGACAGCAACTCAAAATGTCTTCAAGTGAGCAGTTTAATGAATGACATGTCTAGGTCTAGTTTTCTGTATTCATCATTGGCAATCCCTTGCAGTTGAGGATTATTGCCTTATTGTCTTACCTGTGCATCTGAAGATAATGATTGTCTTATCTGTGCATCTGAAGATAGCTGGCAAGGCCAATCCAGGATTGACAGGTTCTATTTCAACTGGGGCACATATTTCCATGTGGGGTGGATGGCTCTGGATTCTTGGATTCAGCACTGACATGCTGTTTCTGTTGCTCCTGATTGTCCCTCTCGTGTTGTCATTGTGTGGTTTCAGAGTACTGAGATCCTTGCAGCAGACTCTTCTTCTATTTGGGGAAGTCCTGGGCAATAGAGCTGTGTGAAGCTTCAGTAGCTGCTTCAATTCGGAGGAGATTCAACCCTATTTGACAGTTGAATCTCCTAATCCAAATCAAATTGTAAGACCCATTAAAAGGTCCACATTGAATTGGAAGCATCCAAATTGATTTGGTGAGATTTAGAGATTTGGCCATAGACTCTATAGGCAGTCCTTGATGATGCTGGACACAGATGTGTCCAGCTGGTAAGTCTATTGTGGTGGGTAGAGGGGGGAGGGAAGAGGTGGGGGTGGGGGCCGATCAACGCCCCCACGGAGGGAGGGATTGGGGCTGGGACCAGCTGCCGGGGGGGGGGGGGAAGGTTCATGGCTCCTGCTGCTGTACACTGCCGGTCCAGGAGCTGCTCATCTGGCGACTCCTGTTGCCAGTCCAAGAAGGCATGGGAGTGGGCATGTGCCCCTGGATCTGTGCAGGGTGGGCTGGGCCAGGCTATGCTCCAGGCAGGCTATGGAAGATGCTGGGAGTGGGGGTTATGCCTTCTCACCGCTTGCCCAGCGGGGGCGGGAGGCATGGGGTGGAGCCACTGCGCCGTCTGCAGACAAGTAGTGTGCAGTGGCAGGAGCCACTCCAGCCTCCCCGTGCCTCCTGGATGAGCTGCGAGAAGGCATGGGGGGTCATGTGCTCCTGGATTGGGGTGGGGCAGGCAGCAGAGCGGAGGCTATGGGGGTGCTGCAGCCATCCTAAAATTCCCCATAGCCTCCACTCCCCATCCTGCTCCAATCTGGGAGCACATGTACCCCCCCCCCATGCCCTGTCATGGCTCGTCCAGGAGGTGCAGGGAGGGTGGGCTGGCTCTCGCCGCTGTGTGCGGCTCATCTGGAGATGACACAGTGGCTCCGTCCTGTGTCCCCCCACCCTGGCTGGGTGAGTGATGGGAGGGCATAGCCCCCCACTCCCAGTGACTTCCATCACCTGCCCAGAGTGCAGCCTGGTCCCGTCTACCTTGCACAGATCCAGGGGAACACGCCCACTCCCATGCCTTCCTGGACTGGTGGCGAGAGCTGCCAGAGGAGCCACCAGACGAGCCACTCCCAGACTGGCAGGGCATGGCGATGGGAGCCACCCCTATCTCCCAAGTCTCGTGCCCTACCACCCCGGCTGGGCAGCTTGTCCCAGCCCCAATCCCTCCCTCACTGCAGGGGCATTGATCTGACCCCCATGCCCCTTCCCCTCTGGCCACTAAAACAGACTTACCAGATGGAGGCAGCTGTGTCCAGCATTGTTGAGGACTGCCTGTCTAGTTGTCGCAGGGCACTAGGGTGTCCTGCTCCTTTAAGGGTTGAATATAACCCAAGTAACAGAAGACAACTCTCCCAGGAGGAGGGAGGAGGCTCCCCCTTCAGGTCAAAGGGCTGTATAAGGAAGAAAAGTCAGGCCTGTTTCACCCTACCAAGGTTGGCTAATGTGGGGGGACTACTTGTGGTGGGGTAGCTCCTGTCAAATACCACATGGTGTGTCCTTGGGGAAAAGGCGAGTAGGAGGCACCTGAAAACCTCTTCCTCCTGTTCCTGAGTTGTCAGGTGACAGAAGAAAGGCTGTGAGAAGCCCAAGAAGGATGTGATGCCCGAAAAATGTGAAGACCCACTCGGGTGAGTTAGGGTCTTAAGCGGGAGGTGTGTCGCAGGGCACTATGGTGTCCTGCTCCTTTAAGGGTTGAAACTGCTAGGGAGAGAGCCCTAGCAGTCAGTTGGAAGCCCCAGGTGCTGGTTACCAGGGCAGCAAGGATGAGATAGTTGGCCCACACCTGCCAGTGTTCAGCTGACCAGAAGGGGCAGGGCCTGGCACATATATAAACCCCAGGGCTGAGGCCAGGAAGGCAGTTCTCTGCCAGTGGCCAAGGGGGAAGGAGCTCTCCCAGAGCAAGCAAAGGGAAGAGGCCTATCTGTAAGTTCTGCCCCTGGTAATGTTAAGGGACAGAGCACACCCTGCGTGGTTTGAGTTATGGTGTAGCCTAGAGGCTTGCATTTTTTATTTTTGTTTATAACACTGGTGGTTTAGGTGAGGCTATTGGGGAAGGAGGAGGCCTCATTGGGGCCCCACTACAATGTGGGGACCCGAGCACCAGAGAGGGCACAGTATTTGGGGGTGCACAGGCCTCGGCGCCAGAGAGGGCGCAGTGTTTGGGGGTGATCAGACCCCTGTCCCAGAGGGCACAGAGTGAGACAGGGCCGCGGAGAGCCCAGCGCCAGTGTGGGCACAGAGACAGATAGGGCAGCAGAGAGCCCAGCGCCAGTGTGGGTGCAGAGACAGATAGGGCAGCAGAGAGCCCAGCGCCAGTGTGGGTGCAGAGACAGATAGGGCAGCAGAGAGCCCAGCGCCAGTGTGGGTGCAGAGACAGATAGGGCAGCAGAGAGCCCAGCGCCAGTGTGGGTGCAGAGACAGATAGGGCAGCAGAGAGCCCAGCGCCAGTGTGGGTGCAGAGACAGATAGGGCAGCAGAGAGCCCAGCGCCAGTGTGGGTGCAGAGACAAAGATAGGGCCGCAGAGAGCCCAGCACCAGTGTGGGCGCAGAGACAGAGACAGGGCCATAGAGAGCCTTGTGACGACCTGAGGGCCAAGTGAAACCAAGGCCTCAGAGGGATGCTGTATCAGTACCATCTGCGAGGCTTGGGGCATGGTAAAGGGGTGGTATGGAGCCACACATATAGCCCATAAGGCTGGGGTGTTCTGAGACATCCATTTTGAAATGGGACCCACGAGGGGCTCAGGAACCCATGGGGTTCAGTGAAGTCCATCAGGACCGTGTCCAACTGGACTTGAAGGCAGCCTTCCTATTCATTATAAATACATCAAGACATGGCGGGTGAGAAAAGAGGGTGTCCATAGGGCCAAATTGGCATGGTCGAGGGGCCCTAGGGTATCACGGCCATCCTGGGGACCCCATCCCATGACAATAGTCTATGGCTGAATCTCCAAATCCAAATTGACCGAATCAAATTAGGACAGCGATTCAAATCACTGAATCGAATCACTCTCTCCTAATTAGCCGAATCCAAAGCAAATACCTGCTGCTTCACGCAGGCCTACTGGGCAATAGTAGTTGTCAATGCTGACATCCCACAAGTAGATGTCAATGTTGCATTTTTTTCAAGTTGGTTTTGAGGACATTCTTGAAGTGCTATCTGTCCTCCTCTTCAACATACTCCTTGACTGAGCTGGGAGAATAAAACTTGCTTTGGGAGCCTGGAATTGGACATCCAGATGATGTGGCTGGCCCACTTAAGTTCATGTTGGATGATTATCACTTTGATGCTCATGGTGTTTGCTTGCAAGAGGATGCTAGCATTGCTGTGTCTGTTGTCCCACTGGATTTGAAGGATCTTCTGCTGGCAGCACTGATGACCCTTTTCCAGTAACTTGAGGTGCCGCCTGCATGTTGTCCATGTCTCAGCTCCATACAGTAAAGTAGGAATCATGACTACTTGAAAATCCATGAGCCATGGTTTTGAATCTGATGTTGCGATTTTTGAAATCTCCTTTCCTCAGGCGTCCAAAGGCTGCATTTGCGCATTTGAGGCAATGTTGGATTTATTCATCGATGCCAGCCTTATGCAAAAGATGGCTTCCAAGGTACAGGAAATACTCAAAGTTCTCCAGTCTCACCATTAATTTGAATTGCCAGAGCTGGGGGCTGCTCATTAAAAGGTTGTTGATGGAGGATATTAGTCTTCTGAATATTAAACATCAGTCCAATTTTCTTGTATGCCTCAGTAAAGGTATCGACAATTGCCTGATGATCTGTTTCCAAGTAAGCACACACCACAGCATCATCTGACCACCAACAAACTTCCAGTCGGAATGGAGCTTAACTACTGAATGGATAGTAAACTGTTTAATCTCAGCTGACTCTGAGCCAAAACCAAGACTTAAAAGAATCACCTCATGTATGAAAAGTATGAATACAACTCAGAAAAATGGATTACATAGGATACATAATAAATCTGTACACTCAGAGACCAGTTGTCTGGATGTGGCCTAGTTGTCTCAAATGAGTGCAGCTGTGTGCTATGTGGCACTGCAGACATGTCTGCAGCACCACGTACTGCACGTTCAGTTGTGCTCCACACTTGAGGAAGCAGCATGGAGGGTATTTTTGATTCCTGGATATCCATGGAGAAAAAAAAGGAGTGGTGCATGTGGCAGCAATGTGTGCCACCCAAAGCTGGAGCCTGGCCAGCTGGAGCCACGCTCCACGACTAGTTGTCCCTGGGGAACCAAACGTCCATGCACATCTGGACACAGTCCTAGAATTCTAAATTTTAAAGTGAGTTTATAGAAATGTGGCAAATTCTTACAGTATTGTTATAAAATCAATTCTTGATTAACTTTAGGGGGGGAGAAAGCCCTTTTTGACTGAAATGCAGAAACTTACAGAAAAAGTGCTTTTGAACAAAATTATAAGACAGAAAATTATCCTGAAAATTGACTTGTTTTTCATTATTACTTTTTAGCAGCATAACAAAAAGTCAATATTTGTATGCAACACGTAGGAGGATCCCACAGCTATCAACAGTGATTAGGACAGCTATTAATTTTCCTGCACTTGAAAGGAAGTACAAATTATGTGTTACCATAATTACCATATTAAGTGAACTCAAAACCAATAGAAATATTTAAAGGCTAATACAAAAAGAAAATTTTAAGAAATTTATCAGCTTGGCTGCAGTTTACTATCATGATTTAGCATCTAGCTCTTGAAGACAGGCTGGGTGCTAAATTAACACTCTTTTACAACCGGCTTTGCTGTCTTTATTTATGTTGACTAGAACTTTGGGAGAGTAAAGGTGACAAAATTCTGGCCCCTTACATGTTAAGATGATGCTTTGTTTAAGAGAAAAAAGCTTGTATATTCTTTTGTGGGGGAAGAAAAATCACTGGCTAAAATCAACATTTAATCAAATGTTTGGTGAAAGTCATTAATGTTGAAGCTTAGAATGAAGACACCTTCACTCCTCAGCAATTATAGACCAGTTTTATAACACCTCCCACAGGTAGGCATTATATGAATAGCCCTATAGGCTACACTTAATGTTGGTAGTAAAATCAGTGAACAGAAAATTGTATCTTTACAGTGTTATGTGACCCTGGAATTTAGCTGAAGGAGGAATAATAAATAGGTCTTCATATCTTTTAGCTTGCAACAAAAAACATCAAGGGGATCTGCTACATAATTAAAATACATGATAATCTGTGACTGCTTGGAATTCAGTCATGCATTTCAAACACCTGGGTATCCAGGAGAAGAGTTTAACTAAAATTTGGCAAAGAAAATCTCAGAGTGGAGACAAAATGCAGAAAGCATTAGGGGAAGAATGGGAGGTGCTTTTTTATTTGGAAGTGCAGCCATTTGATGGTGCAAACCTCTTAATTTGTTGCACAAATCAAGTAATAAGGTATGAAATTTGAACATAACTTTTGGTTGTAACGTTACATTTTTAAAAAAACAAGCATCTTCCAGCAGACGAGGCTAAATTTGCAAGGTTTTAAAACTTGGTAGATTGCCTATATTGTCTGGGAAGGAAAAACTAAGGTGTTGCCAATCTCAAGTAGTAACTGGGCACATCTACACGAGATGCTGATTGCACAGCAGCTGAAATATACTGTGCAGTAACATGTCACAGCATGGACAGTGTTAATATGCTACTATGCAGTATTATTAGGCTACTGCACAGTAACATCATCTAAAAGATGTTTGTCAGCGCTACTGCCCGATAATGCCTATTACTGCACTTTTATTTAGTACTTGCTAATACAAGTACTAAATAAATGAGCAGTAATGACCGCACAGTAGCGTCTCTGTAGACATACCCACTATTTCTCTTCCCTCTTCATTCAGACGCACCACATTCAGATACTCAGTAACATGCTTTTCCCTCCCCCATTTCCCAAGGTGTTACTCAAGGAGCGAGCATCAAATCCCATTCAACTCTCTAAGATCAGGCAGCTCATCTTTATTGTTTTTCTCTTTTTTGATGGACTTAGTTCCTTCTCCTTTTCATGTTCCCCTCAGCTCTTCCAGCTACCCTCCACCCTGATTGGAAGCACAGTACTGTTGAGCTCAACACTTTGGTTCACCAGTTAGCATTTTTGCTTGTCCTAGACTCCTGTTCAACAAAAAAATTTCTGTTCTGCAGCCAAATCAGAAGTGACAAACTCATAAAGGATGTATTCAGTATTTATTGGTCATCAGCATGGTAGAATCACACCACATAGAACGTTTATGAAATGAAATGTGGACAAGAAAGCATGGAACAACCCACAAGAACTCTTGTAAAGGGTTAGGGGTTGATGATATATCCTAAAACTGTATTTGAAGAGTTGGGGCAAGTGCTTTTCTATGTTACACAGGGTTTTATGGAAACATGTACAATCAAGGCAGAAGGCTGGGTAGGCTGTCCCCTTAGGGTACATGCAGGTGTTACATTTAGATTGACCTAACTAGGGTTTGGTCAGTCTAAATGCCTGATTGTATGTGCCTTTAGGGGGGCTAAATCATGTTAAAAAATGCACAGCCAATCTAAGGTAGTTCTCCTGAAGAGGTGAGCTTACTTAAATTAGGAATGCATTCACCAAATCAAATTTGATTTGGTGAATGCCCATACACAAATGGAGTGCAACCCCTAGGCTGGGAAAGCCCAGCTGCTTGCCTCAGCCGTAGGGCTGAACTATTCCTAGCACCCCTGACCTTGACCGGGCTGTATTTAGCCTCTCTGGCTTCCCCACAAGCATGCACCACCCACTTCCAGCCCTGCACCTGACAAGGCTTACACTGACGGTCGCATCCCCAGCGCTGCCTCTGCTGTGAGCCTCGTCAGCTGTGGGGCTTGCAGTGGGGAGGTGTGGGGCTTGCTGGCAATGCAGCCACCACTGTGAGCCTTGGTGGTGGCAGGGCTCACAGCAGGGGTAGCTCCATCAGCTGCGGAGCTCTCAGCAGCAGCAGCATAGGGAACCCTGCACCTGCTGCAAGGGCTGTCAGCTGTGGGCTTGAAGCCACAGGAGTCAGTGCAGGGGGACCATGGGATCATGATCTTGGGCTCAGAGCCAGTCTTGGGGAAAAAGGCACCCTGGGCAACATGTACTTTACTCCCCCAACCATCCTCTTGCACTCCCTGGAGCCCCCCAGTACCCCTCCAAGTCACTGGCACTGCTGCCCTGCTAAAGAGGGGCTCTGTTTGACAGACTGGGGAGCTGGGCAGTGTGTCTGCCTGTGGCAGGGACCACCAGCTTTAGCCCTGCGGAGCTGAAGCAAAGGGAGCAGAAGCCTGCTATTAGTGGCTGGTGAGTGCTTCAGGGCCCTGTGGCTGCCATGGGGTCCTTCCAGGGCCTGACACAACTAGCGGTGTGCAGATGAGACTTGGCCAGACTCCTCCTCTGCTTCCCTCCATGGACCATCAGCCCCAACCTGGGGCTTGCTGCATGCACTGCCTTGTCTTGTCCTGCCCAGCCCTGCTCCACTTGGGTGCTGCTGCCCCCCATGCATACAGTCCTGGGCAGCCCATTCAGCCCTGCCCCATCCTGCCAAGGCCCTTCCCCCCAGCTCCAGTCCAGTGTGGGGCCCCAAGCAATGCCCCAGGCTGGCACCACTACCTGCTGCTTGTGATGTGTGTGTGTGTGTGTATTTGTGTGGCATCCTCCTGCCCACGCACCCTGGGTACTCACCCCGAAGGCCAGCTTTGCTCAGGCTCCCCCTGCACCAGCAATAAAGTGCAATGGGATCTATTATGTGATCCCTCAGTCACATGCACATGTGGCATAGCTGGAGGTGCAATCGTGTGGATCATGCATTAGATTCTACTGCTCCTTTACCTGCATCTGTAGAGGGACACTTAAGGAGATAAAAAATTGAGGCTTAGTACAAATTGGAGGCAGAACTGGGCTGAGAATAGTAATTTAATTTTATGGAGATTGAGATTTATAAAATGATGTAACCAAACCCTCAAAGGTAAAAAATCTCCCTGAAACAAAAGTCTGAAAAAAAATCATTTAAAAAATGGAATTGTTTTGGTAGTTTTGAGAAATTCTGCCAGGTGGCTGGATAGGAGAAAGGAAGCCATGAGGAGTGGTGCTGGCAACTGGTGTTCAGCTCTTGGGCTGCCTAGCAGCTGTGTCTGACTCCAGAGTGAGTCTGGAGGCTTCCAACAGAAATCCATTAAAGTCAACATTTTCCCATGGGGCATTTTGATCTTGATAAATCAACACTAATGGAAAAAACTTTGCTCCTAGTTGGATTGGCAGATGTTGCCAACAAACCTCAGAGAGTGGTTTGAATGTAGTTCCAAGATCCTTAGCATATTGGCTAACAGATGCTCTGTCTGCATTCTTTTAATAACCAGATTTCTATGAAAAACATATCAGATATAAAAAGTAAACTCAACTTCAGCACAGGAGACTGGAGATAAGAAAAATATTCAGTCGCCAATTTATATTGATAGAGCTTTGTTTTTGTATATATTAAAATACTCTTTTCACAGTGTGGGTAGGATTTTGAGGTAGTAGGAAAGACTTCATAATTACTGGTAGTCTACTTTTAAGGAAAACTCCTGCAGCTGTTCACATGGTTTATTTCATAGATTTCATAGACATTAGGTCTGGAAGGGAACTCGGAAGATCATCAAGTCCAGCCCCCTGCCCAAGGGGAAGGAAGTCAGCTGGGGTCATAGGATCCCAGCAAGATAAGCATCCAACTTTCTCTTGAAGGTGTTCAATGAAGGCGCTTGAACCACCTCCGGTGGCAGGCTATTCCAGACCTTGGGGGCTCGGACAGTAAAGAAATTCTTCCTTATGTCCAGCCTGAAATGGTCTTGCAGTAGTTTATAATCATTCGACCTCATCATCCCTTGGGGCGCTCTGGTGAACAAACGTTCCCCCAGATACTGGTGGTCACCCCTGATAAACTTATAGGTGGCTGTCAGATCACCCCATAGCCTGCGCTTTTCCAGGCTAAAGAGCCCCATAGCTCTCAGCCTGTCATCGTAAGATCTGTTTTCCTGACCTCTGATCATGCGCGTGGCTCTTCTCAGGACTCTCTCTTCTCAGGACTCTCTCAAGCTTCTCCACATCCTTTTTGAATTGTGGAGCCCAAAACTGGACACAGTACTCCAGCTGTAGCCTCACCAGTGTTTTACATTTCTTGTCGTGGCATGATCCATTTGGTGTGTTTTCGGCCATAGAAAGTTTGCTTCTGATTATGAGGTTGGCAAGGTTTGGTGCTTGTTTAAAGGCTAGGATGGGTGGTTCTGGGAAGATCTCTTTAAGAATTGGGTCTCCTTCTAGTATGGGTTGCAATTGTTTGAGGATTTTCCATATGGGTTCCAGGGAGGGGTGATATGTCATAACCAGTGGTATGTGATTCATGGGGGGTTTCCTTCTGTACTGCAGCAATTCTTCACATGGTATCCCAGTGCCTCTTTCAAAGAACGGCCTGTCTCTCTGGAGGAGTGTCCTTGTTGGGTGAAAGCTCTTTTGAGATTTGTGAGGTGATGATCATGGGTGTTCTCCTCAGTGCAAATTTGGTGGTATCGGAGGGCTTGGCTGTATATAATAGCTTTCTTGGTGTGTTTAGGGTGATTGCCGGTTCTGTGTAGGTATGTATGGTGGTCTGCAGGTTTCTTGTATATGGTGGTCTGTCTCACCATTCTGGATAGTGGTGGTCATGTTGAAAAAGGAAATGGTGGTGCGAGAGTATTCAAGAGATAGTCTAATGGAGGGGTGATGACTGTTGAATTTCTGATGGAAATCAATCAGAGACTACAGGTTTTCAGTCCAAATGATGAAGATGTCATTGATATCTATCTGCCTATGCCCTTAGACCAACACGGCTACAACCTTGCTACCCTTGCTGAATTTGTTGCATGTACAGCAAGAGTAGGTTAATAGTGTGCACTTCAGACTTACGCTTCTGAACACAGCATGGAGACAGTGTAGATATGCCCAAGCAATTTAGTATACCATGTTTAAAAAAACTGGGACTAGCTCCTCACATGGTGCATGTTACAATGCCTCATGTGAAGTAACTGCAGCTGCATGGATTTACATTTGTTGAAGATCTAGCCCTTTGGTAGCCCCATTTTATAGCCTAGCTCCTCAGGTTCTCTTATTTACAAACCAGGGATGACGCATAGGGGGTGTACACAGGTGCACATGCACCCCCTACAAAAAGGTACCACTCACCACCCTGCCGCTGACACTATCGGCGGTGTCTGCGGGCGGTCCGTGATCACCGCTGGATGCTGCCAACACTGCTGGTGGCACCTGTGGGTGCTTGCCGACCCTTGATTGGCACTCGCCACCCCCCGCTGCCAATGCTGCCAGCGGCATCTACAGAAGCTCTGCGCTTACCGCCACCGTGCTCCCATCACCACCGCCATGCTCCCGCTGCTGCCAGCACAGCTGTGCCCCCCGAGCCACTGGGGGCATACTTCGTTCATGTTACAGACCCACTAAAACCAGATGTGATGAAGCTTCATTCACTAGTGTTTGTAAAGTATGACAAGACTGCAGTTTATACCTTACATGAAAGTCGTTTCATAGTAGCTAGGGTCAGGAGGGACCTGAACAGATCATCTAGCCTGACCCCCTGCCACAGCCAGGAATGAATGCTGGGTTCACAAGACCCCAGACAGGTGATCATTCAACCTCCTCTTGAATTTGCCCAAGGTAGTGTTGGCTACAAATGTCCAACTTGAGATCCTTAAAATTCTGGTTTATTAGGAGGATTGAAACACTGTAACGAAGTCAAATCATAAACCTTGGGGCTGGTCCCCCCCCTCCCCCCCACACACACATGCACACACAGAGTAGTGATTTACGAGTCAGGTATACCTATCCCACAGGCGCTGGAGTCTGCCGTCGATGACCAGTCGAGGCTTCTTCCAGTGTGGTGTTATCCTCCAGAAGGGGGTCGCTGGCTGGTCCTTCTGGCTGGGCAGATTGGATGCTGGTCAAGTTGGAGATCAAGAGGGCACCGCTGAGGGTCACTTTTCACTGCTTTTTATCTGTCCTTGGCAGACTTTGGTGACTCCCCAGTTTTCAGGTTTGCCCAATCCAGGGGTCCTTGACCCTCGTGGGACTTCACCCTCAGTGGCTACTGGATGGCATCTGTCAGCCCCAGGGGTTGTCCACATGTATGTGCAGGTTTGGGAGTCCATTGATGAATTTTGAATAGGGCTCTGGGAATGGTCGATTTGGAGATATTCAGTCCCAAAAGTTGGTCCCTGGCATTGATTAACTCAGACCGGGGCTTCTAGCCCTTGAACAGTGAAGTTTAGAGAATTCCTGGTTGCTACATTGTCTCCTATTGATTTCTTCCGCTGGTTGATCTGCGGTTTCCCTAGGTGTTAATTGCCGCCTGCTACTGTGTTATGCATTCAATCACTGATTCACTTGCTTTTTCAGGGGCCCGCCTGATACAGGGAAGCGGTGGTTTGATTCCTGCCCTTGTTAATATTGTTACAATGTATAACTTACTTCTAAAACTAAAACACATTTAGTTAAAAGGTGAAGACTATAAAATATAAGCTCCAAGAGTAATGCCATGGCACACAAATAGACAAAAAAACCAAAATACAAGGGGAGATACAAAATGCACAAATACAAACTTTAAAACACAATTCCTTATCATCATAGAATCATAGAAGTAGGGTTGGAAGGGACCTTGTAGATCTTCAAGTACGACCCCCTGCCTGGGCAGGAGAGAAACTGGGTTCAATTGACCCCAGTCAGGTAGGCATTGAGCCGCTTCTTAAAGAACCCCAGAGTAGGAGCCAGCACCACTTCCCTTGGAAGTTGGTTCCAGATCCTAGCCGCCCTAACTGTGAAGTAGTTCCTACAGATGTCTAATCTGAACCTGCTCTCCAACAACTTGTGGCCATTATTCTTTGTTATCCCAGGGGGTGCTGGGGGAAACAAGGTCTCCCCCAAACCCTTCTGGTCCCCCCTAGTGAGTTTATAGATGGTCACAAGGTCTCCCCTCAGCCTTCTCTTGTGAAGGCTGAACAGGTTCAGGTCCTGTAGCCTCTCATTGTAGGGTCTGCCCTGCTGTCCCCGGATCATGCGGGTGGCCCTCCTCTGGACCCTCTCAATGTTGCCAACATCCCTCTTGAAGTGCGGCACCCAGAACTGGACACAGTATTCCAGCTGCGGCCTGACCAGAGTTGTGTAGAGGGGGAGGATCACCTCCATGGCCCTACTCGAGATGCACCTGTGGATGCATGATAGGGTCCGGCTAGTCCTGCTGACCGTGACCTCGCATTGTCGGCCCATGTTCATCTTGGAGTCAATGATGACTCCAAGATCTCTTTCTGCCTTCATGGTCTCAAGAAGGGAGTTTCCCATCTTATAAGTGTGCTGCCGGTTACTACTGCCCAAGCGCAGCACCCTGTACTTGTCCGTATTGAAACGCATCCTGTTTTTGTTAGCCCACCCTTGCAACCTATCCAGGTCTTTCTGCAGTCTTTCCCCCCCTACTAGCATGCGCACCTCGCCCCAAATTTTGGTATCATCAGCAAATTTGAACAGGTTGCTTTTCACCCCATCGTCCAAATCACTGATAAAGAAATTGAACAGCGCGGGCTCAAGGACCAAGCCCTGGGGGACTCCGCTGCCCACTTCCCCCCAGGTCAAATATGACCTGTCCACCACCACCGTCTGAGTATGACCCTTCAGCCAATTAGCAATCCACCTGACTGTGTAGGCATCGATGCCACAGTCGCCTAGTTTTTTAATGAAGATGGGGTGGGAGACAGTGTCAGAGGCCTTGTTGAAGTCCAGAAAGACTACATCCACGGCGACACCTACATCCAATGCTTTTGTGACCTGATCATAAAAGGCAATCAGGTTGGTCTGACATGACCTGCCCCTAATGAAACTGGGCTGGTTGCCCCTGAGCATCATCCCCGATGCCAGCCCATCACAGATATGCTCCTTGATGATCCTCTCAAAGAGTTTCCCCAGGATTGAGGTAAGACTGACGGGCCTATAGTTGCCAGGGTCCCCCCTCCTCCCTTTCTTAAAGATGGGGACCACATTGGCTATCTTCCAATCATCTGGCACCTGGTCCGAGCACCACGAGCACTTGTAAAGCCATGCCAAGGGCCCAGCAATAACCCCTGCTAGCTCCCTCAACACCCTGGGGTGGAGAGCATCTGGACCTGCTGACTTGAACACGTCCAGCCCCTCCAGAAGCACTGTAACCCGGTCCTCCTCAACCTTAGGTCTTGAGGCGTTCCCCTCGAGTCCGTCTTGAATCACGGTGGGGGAGTCCCAGTCCCTGCACAAGAAAACGGACGTGAAGAATTTGTTAAAGATGTCTGCCTTCTCTTCTGGCATGACCACCAGATTGCCCAGCGTATCTTGCAGGGGCCCCACATTTCCCGGCGCCTTCTTCATCCTCCCTATGTATTTGAAAAAGGACTTTTTATTATCCTTGATCTTGGACGCTAGTCCTACCTCTATGTCCACCTTAGCTTTCCTAACAGCCCCCCTACAGGCCTGAGCAGTGGAGGTATACTCTTCTTTGGAGATAGTCCCCCCCTTCCACCAGGTGTATGCCGCCTTTTTGGCAACCAGGCATTCCCGAATTTCCTTCTCCTCTTCTACCTTTTCTTCCTTCTTATACTGAAAGAAAGAGGAAGGAAGAAAAGGTAGAAGAGGAGAAACATATTTAAAGAGGGGAAAGCAAATGCAGGCAAAAGAAAATGGGGGCTTTCTGGTACAGTAGGGGTGAGGACCACTTCCCTGGAAAGTTGGTTCCAGATTTTGGCCACCCTAACTGTAAAATATTGCCTTCTGATCTCTAACCTAAACCTATTCTCCATCAGCTTATGACCCTTGTTCCTTGTCACCCCAGGTGGTGCTGGGTTAGAAAAGGGCTCTACCTATTTGCTGTTGATCTCCCCTGATGAATTTGTAGGCAGCCACTAGGTCCCCCCTCAGCCTCGTCTTGCTGAGGCTGAACAGGTTCAGGTCCCTCAGTCTCTCCTCATAGGGTCTATCCTGCTGCCCCTCATGAAATGGGTGGTCCTCCTCTGAACCCTCTCCAGGCTGGCCACATCCCTTTTTAAGTGCAGTGGTTTTAAACCCATCTTAGACCTTTTTGAAACTCTGAAACTTGACATAAATATTCTCTTTTACCATAATGTTGCTTTCAGTTCTTTCAGTAAAGTACCCAGATAATAGCTTTAAAGCAAAATACAATAAGACTGTCTGTCTTGCATTTATAATTCTATCAGTGATCTAAAATAAGATTTGCTAGCTCATTTTATATTAGGAAAAAAAAGATTACTATTACGTTTATCAGCTCTTACTTTCTCCAGTTATTGGGATCCAGCTTGAACTATCTTTAGAATGCAAGTAGACGTAAGGCAAAATTCAAGTTGGCCCCTCAGGAACCTCCATGCTCAGTCTTTGCATACTTAAACATAGCTGCCTGGTCCCAGAAGTCAAACAAATTGTGTTAGGCACCTAGCTTGACTCCATGTACTGTCAATGGTAAGGTGCCTTCAAATGATGTTATGGAGAGCCTGAACATTAAGCAGGGGATCACCTAGAGTTAGCCAAAAGGAAATCACAGAGCAAGGATACATCTGAACTCCTCTCTCTAGAATTTAAGTAGTCAATACAGGGGTGCATATTAGATGTGTCCATCTACTTGGGATGTGGAATCCAGAGTGCTCTTGAGGACATGCTTATTTGAATGGTTAGAACAGCTTCTTCTCCCACAACTCCCCGCCAGCACCTGTTGCATTATATCCTGGTGTTAGAGAACTCCTTCATGAATGAAATACCTGTGGTATATCTGGGTTCTGGGCTCTCTTCAGCCTGAGAAGTGAGTACCCCAACTGCCCGGCTTTAGAATAGTGTGTGTGTGTGTGTGTGTGTGTGTGTGTGTGTGTGTGTGTGTGTGTTAAAGATGGATCACTGTGTAGCAAGGGATGCAAGAGTCAGATCAGAAAAACAGTAAACAGAGGCACCCTATGTTTATTGCCTTGTGGGGGAGGGACTTCTGCCTTCATTGGATTATTCATTGGAGCAGATGCCCTACCCTCAGGATTGTCTGTTCTTCTTATCTGGTGACTTTCTAATGTCAAAATGCATAAGTGGTCTTGCAACTAGGGACTGATTAGTATGGACTGTGGAGGTTTTTGCCTTCCTCTGTAGCAGCAGGTGTGGTCCTCTACCCAGGATCTCTTGAGCATATATTGACAACATTTCATAGAAGCAGGACACTGGCTGCCATGGTTCCTTTGCTTTACCAGTGACCAGTTATGGCGTTAGATCTGTGTTGTGTCAGGGTTGATGGGTAGTCTTAATAAGAGTTTAGATTATGGTTTGTATGGGATAATTTTGATAGGAATGATCATGCCTCAGGCAAGGGGTTAGACTAGATCAGTGGCTCCAACCTTGGTTCGCAACCAAATCAGGGTCGTGGGAGGTCCACCCCTTGGTCTGTCCTTCCCACCTGTGGGGCTGTCCTGGCACATGGTCTGCATGGCTCCCGCTGCTGCTGCCCCTCGCGATCCTGGCCTGGCCTTGGGCTCTGCTTTTGTATTAGCCTCTGTTAGGAGTCACTGGACTAGATGACCTCTGGAGATCCCTTCCAGCCCTACTTCTTTATGATTCTATGGCCAGAACTCTTCCCAGAAGAGACCTCAGTTATTTAGTTACAGACTTCAAGGGTTTGTCTACACATTCATTAATGTGCTTTTGTTACTGTACATTAAATTTAGTACCTCTAACGTGAGGTTTTAATTAAATGCACATTAGGCAGCCCTAATGCACAGTAGCAAAAGCACATGCTTTTTTAGTGACAATGTGCAGTACCCTAATTTTACTGTGCATTAATATTTTGGCACAGTTTTTGCCATGATGCTTTAATATGCAGTAAAATAGGCTACTGTGCATTAAAGCGCACGTGTATATGTGCCCAGAGTTTGCTCTCCTTCTGGCCCCATGACTTTTTTGCATCCTTTAGAGTTTTGGCTTTAACAGGAGTGCAGAATGACATACTACCTTGCTTAGACTTTTCTATAATGTGGTGTAGGACATGAGAGTTTGAATCCCCCTAGACTGAGGTATGCTATAATCCTGGCTCTAACAGATGCATTTAAGGCTTCTGTGCTTTGTACTGAGCTCAATTATGTTATTTTGTATTAGGAGTGCTCTTAGCACATTTAGTGGACTGGGAACAAATGCAGAGTTAAGGGTCCTCTCTGTCTCACAGTTACATCAGTCTGGGCAGCTAAGAACTTTGTTTCAACCCTAAGTTCTACTATGATGTGTTTCCACACATATATGGATGTTTAAATTTAGGTATGAGGGATCATCTCAGCCTAAAATGTAGTTGCCAAATTAATTCAGGCAACTACACTGCGGGCTGTTCTACATGAGACACTAACTGTGGGGTAGCTTAATAACACTAAGCAGTAGTATGCTGGGCAAAACCTGTACTACTGAGCAGTAATATTAGGCTACTCCACAGTTACCATCAGAAAAAAAACACTGTGCAGTAGTGCTGGCACACTAGCGTGGGTTACTGTACATTGATTTAGTAGTTGGTTATCCAAGTACTAAATGTAATGTGCAGTAACTATGGCACATTAATGAATATGTAGACAGCCCCTGTTTGTATCTACTGGATCAGGGGGATACTTGATTGTTTTATGCAACCTTGGCACATAAATTCTGCTTAGGTCCTGTATAGATGGCTAGTTTACCACTCTAGATCAGGTTGCTAGTATCCTCTAGCATAACACACAAATGGTAATGCTCTTACTGTTTAATACAAAATGGGTTATATAATTAAAGATTCAATTTCAATTTTTTGTATTTTTCAAAGACACCACTTCTATAGAAACAGAATGAAAACCTGTTCTTGAATCTGTTCAGAAAAAGAATTGTGTGTTTTGTTTTATTTTTAAAGAGCTCTGGTTTGTTCTCAATAAATGATTAATAGATTCTTGTCAGCAGCAGGTCACATTTATAGGAAGGACACTTGAGATAAAAGCAACAAGAGCAGTTCTTGTTAGTAGCTGAAATTGAAGTGCAGGTAAAATTCACTGTTGCTATTTTGGAACAGAGAAATACTTTTCCCCTTTGAATAATTTTTGTAATTATTCAATGAAGGGCAAAGTAACTCAACAATACTACTGTGCTATGGTAATTAAAATAACTTCTATTATGGGAATGTCATAGTCAGATGAGACTGACTTTCAACTTTAAATCCATTTTAACCCCTGTCCTCCAAAACTTTAACTATTCTAAAATGAAATTAACACACATGAACTTTTGCACGGTAAAAACATCCCACTACAACTGATTAACAGGATCTATGAAGTCCGGGTCCAGTTGAAAGAGATTTATGAAAGAAACAAGATAACATTATCTCTTTGATCTATTTGAACTCCAGAATAGCCTGGCTTAGAAATGCCTTTTTTTCATCTATGTTAGCAAGAATTGGGCCTTCAGGAAATTCCTTAGGGATCTAGAAAATTGCCTAAAGAGGGCAGCTGAGGATTCTCCTGCTGGTAAGAAGATTCTTAAGTTGGTCTAGGAAGTTGTCTGCAATTCACCTCCTGGTTTGCTCCGAAGTGATGCTAGATGGTGGAAGTATCCAAGCTTGGTTTGAAAATGTCAAGAGATGTAAAATCCAGCACTTCCTTCAGTTACTCACTCTCACTATTAAAAATCCATACATCATTTCTAATTTGAATGTTTCTTGCTTAAATGTTCAGCCATTGGTTCTTGTTGCACAATTTCTGCTAGACTAATGAGCCCTCTACTAGTAGACATTAATCTACGTTGTAATCAGGTGGCCTTGCTGTTTTCTTTCTGATGAGCTAAGATGACTTTGATCTTTAAGTCTCTTGTTGAAAACCATTTTTTCAGAATAGATATGGAAGCGATCAGAGGGCTATTATCAGCCAAGTTAGAGTAACTCTTGTGGCAAATAGTTTTTTTTGTGGATTTATTACCAGCTACATAAAACTTATATTAAAGCTATTAAAAATGGGTATTTAAAAAGTGGTTCTTGCGCTAGTCCTGATACATACCCATTTACTATCCAATATTGTCCTCTGGTGGGAGACCATGCATCATTGTACTATGACAGCTCCTCCCAGCCATTGGAGAAAATAAGAAACTGATTAAATCCTTGCTCTCTAGTCAAATATTGTTAAACTCAAGAACACCAACATCTTTACCATTGAAATCTAATTTGGGAATTGCCTTTTACAAGTTTCTATAACTGGTGCAAGATTTTAAAAGAGAAAAATGCAGAGCTGACATCAGCTAAAAATATTTAACAGCCAGAGACAGAATTTTAAAGCTTTATTTGATATAAAGAGGTTAGTCATACTGCAGAAAATAATGTCAAGAACATTATCATCAGAAGACCAAAGCTAAAAAAGTAATATAAAATATTCATCTTTGTTTTTTAAAAACACATGCATCAGTAATAAAATAGTGTTACCTGCATTCACTTAGCACCCATTATGGTATGATGATGCAATGCACTGAAATGTTGTTTTGTAAAGGAAACACCATCAAAAGCCTGTCCTCCTAGAACTTAAGTTTAAATCTGGCAAATCAGCATTTTTTAGACCTGAATTAACATTGTCAGAAATGCCAAGTTTCAGGTTTGCAGAATATTGGTGCTGGAAGTAGGGTTCTTTTGCAGACTGCAGCTAGTTCAATTGGATCCTTGTACAGCATGAGATATGGTGTACATTAGCATAATGTATATTTTTAATACGAGGGATGCTTTTTTGTTTTGTTTTGTTCTTCTGAGGACATCAGACTGACTTTAAGCTCAAGTAATCTAACTGGAAAAGGTAGCTGGTTTTCTTTTAAAGCAATAGATGAGATTCAACATGTACACAACTAAAGTGCACTAGCCTGTTCTTTAAGGAGATTATAGTACTATTAAACAACTTTTTGTGTGAAAAATTATTTTTGAATGTAAAGAGCTTTTTAAAAGAAAATCTTAAACCCGTTCTTTGAAGCCCAACTTGATATTTCTAACACTTCTACTATTGCTTACCTTTCCTAATTTTTATTCAGGTCTTTGGCTTTGGTCTGGGCTTTTGTTTCAATCCCTCAGTGAACCTAGTTTAAAGTCATTTGCACTAGATTAGCAAGGCTGCAGGCAAAGAAACTGTTCCCTCTCTTTGTCAGGTACACCCCATCTCTTCCCTGCAGTCCATCTTCCTGAAACACCATCCCATGGTTGAAGAAGCCAAAGCCCTGCTGGCAAGACCATCTATGCAGCTATGTGTTGATCTCCAGGCTGTGTTTACACCTAGCCAGGCCTTTACCCTTGACTGGAAGGGTTGAGAACACCATCTGGCTGCTTGTCCCCTTCACCCTTGTGGCCAGAGCCATATAGTCATCCTTGCTGTTCAAGGTTACCCCTGGCAGTATCTTTAGGGCCTATGTGGATAAGGAGCATGGGATAGTAGTCAGAGGCTTGGATGAGTCTGGGCAAACTTTCTGTCTTGGTTGTAGGCTCCTGGCAGGCAGCATCCTGGCAGGCAGCAGACCTCCTGAGCCAATAGGTCAAGCCAACAGATAGAGATCTCTGTGCCCTGCAGTAGGGAGTTACCAACCACTACCCATCACTTCCTTTTGGCAGCAGTGGTCTTGATTCTCCCTATCGCCCTGCAGAACAGCAGGGTTTGGCTTCTTCTGCCATTTAAGCAGGCAGTAAGAATCTGCAGGATTGGAGACATAGACATTAAACAATCACTGAAGTGCATATACAGTTATGCATATATAGTTATAATATTTTTGTATATCTAGCTGTGATTGAAGACTAGGTGTTCATTTTTTTAGCCCATATACTGGAAAATCACCAGAACTAAGATTTTCATAGATTTCATAGACATTAGGACTGGAAGGGACCTCGGAAAATCATTGAGTCCAGCCCCCTGCCCAAGGGGCAGGACGTCAGCTGGGGTCATAGGATCCCAGCAAGATAAGCATCCAAATTTCTCTTGAAGGCATTCAGTGTAGGTGCTTGAACCACCTCTGGTGGCAGGCTATACCAGACCTTGGGGGCTCAGACAGTAAAGAAATTCTTCCTTATGTCCAGCCTGAAATGGTCTTGCAGGAGTTTGTGACCATTCGACCTCGTCATCCCTTGGGGCGCTCTGGTGAACAATCATTCCCCCAGATCCTGGTGAACACCCCGATAAACTTATAGATGGCCATCAGATTTCCCCTGAGACTGTGCTTTTCCAGGCTAAAGAGTCCCATAGCTCTCAGCCTGTCGGCGTAAGGTCTGTTTTCCTGACCTCTGATCATGTGCGTGGCTCTTCTCTGGACTCTCTCAAGCTTCTCCACATCCTTTTTGAATTGTGGAGCTCAAAACTGGATGCAGTACTCCGGCTGCAGCCTCACCAAGGCTGAGTACAAGGGGAGAATGTCGTCCCAGGATTTGCTTGAGAAGCATCTATAGATGCAAGCCAGAATTTTGCTCTCTTTACTAGCCTTAGCATCACATTGAAGGCTCATGTTCGTCTTGTGGTCAATCATGACCCCGAAGTCCTTTTCATTTGTAGTGCTAACCAGCGTAGCACTATCAAGCCTATAAGCATGCTGCAGATTTTTCCTCCCAAGGTGGAGAAACTTGCATTTTTCAGTGTTAAACACCATCAGGTTCTCATCCACCCATTTCCTTAGCCTGTCAAGGCAGGCTGGATTGCCCTCCTGTCCTCAGGTATGGATGCTTTACCCAAGAGTTTGGTATCAATGGCGAACTTGGCCAGTCTTTGAGTACCCTGGGGTGCAGATTGTCAGGACCAGCTGACTTGAAGGTGTCCAGCCTCTCAAGGTGTTCCTTCACGAGCTCAACATTGATGGAGGGCAGGGAATCTCCCTCACCCAGGCCTCCCTGTTCCATAATGGGCAGGGGCGTCCCATGGGACTGATGAAAGACCGACGCAAAGCACCCATTTAATAGGTTGGCTTTTTCCTGGGTGTCGATTGTCAGTTGTCCCATCTAGTTTAGCAGAGGTCCAATGCTGCCCTTGCTTTTCTTCCTGCTCCCCACATATCTAAAAAAGGATTTTTTATTGTCCTTGATACTTGTAGCTATTTGGAGTTCTATCGCAGCCTTGACTTTCCTGGTTTGCTCCCTGCAGGACTGGACCAGTGTGGAATATTCCTCCTTGGAGGTGGATCCCATCCTCCATCCTTTGTAGGCCTTTGGTTTTAGCCACAGGAGCTCTGCTAGTTCCCTGGAGAGCCATGGGGGCTGCTGTGCCCATTTGCTGCCTTTGCAGATGAAGCACCTGATACATATTCTTGATCAGGAAAGGCTGCATCAACATACCTGATACACTAACTGTTCCCTTGAATAACCAAGTCCTTTGTGGAGGGCTGGCATAAGAGAAGTCTTAAATGGTAAGTGCCTTGTGTTAGCCCTCTGTACAGAAGTAGACAACAGCTGTACAAGTCTGAGTAAGAAATGCTTTTAAATGCATTCAGCTATTTGAGTGACCCATGTCTTAGCAGCTTAAGCAATTTCTTGCTGTCTTCTGCTCCCTCTGTTTAGCTATTCTATGGTGTAAGCTATCTGTTTTCCCTCCCCTCTCTGCAGCCAGCCTCAGGTTTTCCTGACATGGGAAACAATGGGTATTAAGATTGAGAGTATTTATGGGATTATGAAGAATGTTGGCAAAACAGGGCAGTGGATTTGAGAATCCCACTTGGGGACTTCAGAGCCCTAGGTCAAGCCAAAACCCCAATGAGTTACTAAACTGTGGGATAATACTGGGACTTAGGCAGTCAGTATAAACTTAGTCTTGTGGGGTGACTTCAGGGTTTGGTGGCAGCCAAACAGGGATTTGAAAATGTCTGTGACACCTAAGGTCCTTTATAGACATGTTATGGGAGGCAGCAGGAGGTGGGGGACACTTTAATTAAAAGTGGCTCTGAGAACCATTCTAATTAAGATGCCCAGAGCGTCATGTGAATCAGCATCCCCACACTGAAAAATGGTGTGGGCACTTTAACTAAAGCTTATTGAACCAGATTTAGTTAAAGTGCCCCCACCGCCATTATTCAGCGTGGGGACACTGATGCACGTGATGATGAAATCTGCTGGACCGTGGTAATTACTGTCACAACCCAAAGTTGTGATTTTGTGTTTTGTGTGTGCTTCGGCACTGCTAAATTATTTTCCTGCTAAATTGCAGCAGCTTTGCACGGTGGAGTTTTCTGCTGCAGAGGAGAACCCCGGTGCAATGGAGAATTCCCACCAACTTGTAGCTTTCTTTGCAGGGTGCATTTCTTTTTGTATCTAAGAAATGCTCGGTGCAAAGAGTTCCCGCCATTTGTATTGAAATTCGAGCCACATTATTGGTTCACATTAAATTATGCATACGTGGTGGCTAGCAATTGGCTTGCTAGCCGTATAAAGAGCTTGGGTGGTTTCCGCCCAAGTTGGAGTTTGGAGTTCGAGAGAGAGAGAGAGAAAAACCTTCGCCTTGCGTGAAGATCTCTAAGCGCTGCGGATCCTTACGGACCCAACGCATTTCTTAAAAGGCAACAGGGGCCTGATCAGCCTCTGGCCTCTCCCCATCACCGATAGATTCCTAGACGTATCCCTCCCTGCGCGCAAAAAGAGACGGACCCACGGAGCTTCAACAACTCTGTGGGAGAGAGCGAACTTGTCGTAGTCCTCAAACGAGGATTTAAGCAGAGCTGTGCCTGGAAAACTGTCCAGACTACACCACAACCATCTTTGGTGTAAGTAAACAATCTTGAATCAACCACTACGCATCTGTGACTAATTCTAGCTTGCCCCTGGTTTTCTCCGACCCCGCGTGCCCAGGCTGCTGGCCACAGCCCGCGTGCGCAGAGTGGGCCGCGGATCGCTCCCGGCCCGCACAATTACCACGCTCCAGCAGCCTCAGTTAATAGAGTCTGCTCTGCATTGTAATTGCAGTGCATCAAAGCAGCCTCTCTGCACGTGTATAGGTGTTCTAGATGGTGGATTTTGGTGTTTATAGACAGATAGGCAGATCTTGGACCTGTGTGGACAAATGTCTAAAGAAGAATTTGTGATTATCATTGCCTCTTAGAAATCCAAAACCACTTGCTTGTTTTATTTCAAGATTAGAACCTGTAGTAGATGAGTTAAGGCTGAAAGCATATTTCAATTACTTGAAACTTCATCAGCGACTTGGACGTGGGAGTGAAATGTACTCTGTCCAAGTTTGCAGATGACACAAAGCTATGGGGAGAAGTGGACACGCCAGAGGGCAGGGAACAGCTGCAGGCAGACCTGGATAGGCTGGACAAGTGGGCAGAAAACAACAGGATGCAGTTCAACAAGGAGAAATGCAAAGTGCTGCACCTAGGGAGGAAAAATGTCCAGCACACCTACAGCCTAGGGAATGACCTGCTGGGTGGCACAGAGGTGGAAAGGGATCTTGGAGTCCTAGTGGACTCCAAGATGAACATGAGTCGGCAGTGTGACGAAGCCATCAGAAAAGCCAATGGCACTTTATCGTGCATCAGCAGATGCATGACAAATAGGTCCAGGGAGGTGATACTTCCCCTCTATCGGGCATTGGTCAGACCGCAGTTGGAGTACTGCGTGCAATTCTGGGCGCCACACTTCAAGAAGGATGCAGATAACCTGGAGAGGGTACAGCGAAGGGCAACTCGTATGGTCAAGGGCCTGCAGACCAAGCCCTACGAGGAGAGACTAGAGAAACTGGACCTTTTCAGCCTCCGCAAGAGAAGGTTGAGAGGCGACCTTGTGGCTGCCTATAAGTTCATCACGGGGGCACAGAAGGGAATTGGTGAGGATTTATTCACCAAGGCGCCCCCGGGGGTTACAAGAAACAATGGCCACAAGCTAGCAGAGAGCAGATTTAGACTGGACATTAGGAAGAACTTCTTCACAGTTCGAGTGGCCAAGGTCTGGAACGGGCTCCCAAGGGAGGTGGTGCTCTCCCCTACCCTGGGGGTCTTCAAGAGGAGGTTAGACGAGTATCTAGCTGTGGTCATCTAGACCCAGCACTCTTTCCTGCTTATGCAGGGGGTCGGACTTGATGATCTATTGAGGTACCTTCCGACCCTAACATCTATGAATCTATGAATCTATGAAACATAATAGACATTTCAAGAATGTTGCTGTTATCCTAAGAACAAATATTTTAAACCCAGGACTTTCTGATTTAAAGTTGATCTGAAAAGAAATCTACACCTGTTTAGGTGTTGAAATATACTTTTAAGGAAGCCAAATAATCTTTACTTTGCCATCATGTAATATCTATACAATTACAATTAATACATAGTAATTGTTGTGATCCCAAGCTAAACAAAACTGATTTGAAAAGCAAATGAGATTTTATTCACTCAATTTTGCTCCTTTTTGTTTTGTTTTGTTTACCCTCCCGTTCTTGGTGTCACAACAAGAAACCCCAGATAGTTTTGAATGAGATTGCTTTTCTGTTCTTTCAAAACCTGCAATGAAAATAATGTAATACACAAAACAAATCAGGGACCACCATGGTAGATAAAGAATGCAGCTATTTTTAGTATATTTTGTCCTATATATGTTAGAGATCAGATCCATTACATATAGCACAGTTATTAAAAATGAAATAGCTTTGATATTGCTTTTGCCAGGCAGTAATCATACTTCAACTTGTCCAGCTTCCTAGCCATGTTGTAAAATTGATCTACCAGAAGGTCCAAAGTTAAATTAAAATGAGAAGTAAAAGAACAACTAAGTATACAGTGCCAGATGACCTTCTGAAAAATTAATACACATTGGGCTAAGCTTAATGAAGCAATAACTTTAAATCTGGTGCACTTGTTCCCCTAAATGCATCAAGAGCAAATCTGCATAAAAGTTCTAATAACAAAAATCTTTTATACAGATTTTTATGGGCCTAAATCTTTTTTTCTTTCACAGACTGGTGTAAACATTTCAAATTTACATATCTATGCTGTTTAAAACAGCAAATTCTGCATCATTATATTTACAGTCTTCCTCTCAAAATACATTTTTCCTATCACACCTTTTCACCCTTTTTTTTCCTCATAAGATTTCCTGGCATTACCAAACTGAGTAACCTAAATTTCAGCAATTGTCTTACTAGGTTCCAATGTCCACTATGAATAGCTTGAAGACAGCCTACTACAGTCAAACCTTATTTCTTCTTTGACACAACGCCTACTGCGGGGAGGTGTTGTAAGTTACTTCCACCTCTTTTCCCCCCCCACAAAAATGCTTTTATGCAGGGAAGGAATATTTATGAAGTCTGTTTTCAACTGGTCTGTGGTGCCATATACAACAGTGGCCTACAGAGTCTGTAGTTCAGCTAGAATCTGAATATTCATTTTTTTTTTAGAGTCTGGGACAAATTTGAAAATCACTCACTTGGGGCCTAGTCCCTTCTAACAAACCTACTAGCCTGAGTAGTTTTCAAAAGCTGAAAAATACTTAACACATGGAGGTTTTCCTTAAATATTTTGGATGTTTTGAAAGATCTTTTCACTTGTGGGGAAAATCCTCCTATTCCTGAAACCAGGTAAGATCTTTCAAAATGATGTGTTTTTACAGTAAACCCAATAAAATCATCAATTGATTAAGATTGTTTTACTGAAAATAATTGTAATAAAAATTAATGGAAAATGTTCATGTTGTGAATAAGCTAGAAATAAAAAAAAAAAACTTGTATTGGAATATGGTTTTGGATTGGGCTTTCTGCCAACTTTTTTTTACATTAAATAATATGCAATACAATTAGTGGGAAATACAGATGACATTAATGAGCCCAGGCTATGCTGATGATAAAATATCATGTATTAGTTAAATGAAATTTATCATAGGAACAATTAAATTATGTTTCCATTTTTTTAAATCAGAAAAAATCCCATCATACTTGCTAAGGACTTTACAATATTCTAATAATCTTCTTTATTATTCATTAGTTAATGATGATCAGTTTGATTTATTCTATAGTATAAAGGACGTCAGTTTATTATTAATGGTGAAATGTCATAATTACTAGTGATGCTGCCTCATACCTAGAACTTTAGTAACTTAGAGTTACTAAAAGGAAATGTCATAAGTGGATAGGAAGAGAATTTAGATCCTGCTTAATAGCATGCTTTGTATGTTGTGGTAATCTACATTACAAACAACAGTGGACATTTCTTAATTCAGGGGTTCCCTGTCTTTTCCACAGTATGGCCCACATCTCAATGAAGAGATTCTCATGTACATATCTGTTCCCATTTACAATTCCAAAGATCACCTTATAATCTAATTACATTTCTGTGGTAACTACTAGGGGTGTGCGAAGCAGGCCATATTCAATTTGGATTCAGCCTGATTCAGGGGACAGTGATTCAATTAATTGATTCAAATCCGTGTCCTGATTCAAGTCAGCCAAAGCTGAACATTTGATGGTGATTCGGAGAATCGGTGATTCGGCCATAGACACAGCTTTACATGTTTTTTCTACGTACCTCGAGGTACTAGGTGCAGCTCATAAACACTGAGATGGTGGGGTGGATGGAGCATTCAACAGGAGTGCGGAGGGGCTGCTCATGTGCTTGGCGGTGGACCCAGAAGTGGACCCCCTCATGCCCCCTGGTTTGGTGATCGGGCACAGGGGGACCTCGGGTGCCCTCCCCCCCCCCCCCCCCCCGAGACCCAGGAGGCACCAGTCGCCAAACCTGGGGATGGGAGGGGGCGGTCCCCTGTGTGCTACATGGCAGAGCCGGAAGTGGACTAGAAGTGCTTCCGGACACTCCATCTGCCCCACCATCTTGGCATTCACAAGCTGCCTGGTACCTTGAGGGATGTAGAAAGAACATTTAAAGCTGTGTCTATGTCCAAATCATCAAATATCTCTGAATCAATTTAGAGTGATTAAAGGGTCTCTTGATTCGAAGTTTCAGCTGCCAAATTGGGCCGAATCTCTGCCGAATCAAATCAGCGACAAAACCTTCACACAGTTCCAATAACTATAGCCATTATGTGTATGGAAAAGTAATATTAGGGAAGTACTGAATGACTTTTAAACCTGTTTGTTTTTATTTATACCCTGCCCTATTCAGAACAGTACTCAGTAGCTAGTATAATAAGAAGGAAAAGCATGTATCTATTCAATTGTCTATGCATAACCAGAGGATGACCTCTTTATTAAACAGTATACAATAATTCTATTAATTTATATTTATGTATTTTATGTTGTATGAATTATCATTTTATCAGTTAAAATAATAAAACATATCTCCAAAGACTTCTGGAAATCTTCTAAATGGTTATTTTTTTCTGTGAGATACTGTTTATCATTATGAATATTAAGGGCATTTTGCCTCTCATTTTCAGTATGACTATTTGGAAAGCTCTTCCCATTCATTAAGGCTCTGTCTGAAGCCCGTAAAATCTAATGGGAGTTCTTACAGTAAATACGATAAGTTTTGCATGAGTCTCTGAGGAACTGATTGAAAGACTCATTGAAGTCAACGGCAGTCTTTCTATAAAGACCAGGTCCAAAGAAACCATTTTCTTGATTATTTTGATTAATCATTGAAATATTATTTTTCTAAATTTTCAGGACTATATTTCAAAGTGGCTTTCTGAATACAGATAATATATCTACATCAATCCCCAGGTCAGATATAATTCCATAGTTGGCCAGTATTATTATAATACTATCCAACTGCCCATCAAGAATGATGGTGGGGGGGTGATGGGTGGGTGAGAATGGAGTGCCACCACCCAATGCCCCACACTAATGCCCTGCCACTCTGCCTCTGGCTCTGTGGCCCCCCCACACTCACTCCTGTGCCTTGCCCACCCATTCTGCCCCCTCAGTCCCTGCTGTCATGGGGGGGGATAAGGCAGGGACAGAGCCCCATGTCCGGCCCCACAATTGCTCCCGCTTCTCATCTGGCCCCGGTCTCCCCCACTCCCCCCTACACTCCCACTGCATTGGGTCTGGGCCTGTTGCTCCCCCACTCCTTCCCCCTCTGCCTCCAAGGAGCAGGACTGGGGAGGGGGGCAAGGTCAGTACCACTGGCCTCACCCCCTGCTCTGGCTCTGCTGGGGGAGAGCAGGGATGGTGCTGCCATGATAGTGTGGACTGAGGGGCCGGCAGGGGAGGCGAGGCCAGCACTGCTGGCCTCACCAACCCACTCTGGCCCCTTAGTTCCCACTGTCCTGGGGCCCTACCTCCACTTCTCATCCGGCCCTGTTCTCCCCCACTCCCCCTCCCCCACCGCTGCATTGGGTCTGGGCCCATTTCTCCTGACTCTGTCCCCCTCTGCCTCCATGGAGCAGGGGCGGGAAGGAGGGCAAGGCCAGAGCCACTGGCTTCTCCCCCCACTCTGGCCCTGCTGGGGGATGGTGGGGACAGTGCCACCATGACAGCAGGGACTAAGAGTGTGCTGCTCCAGCCCCTCAGTCCCCGCTGTCATGGCAGCACTTCTGTGTGTGCAAAGCATTCTGATTGACTGCCAGGACAACCAATTAGAGTGTGAATAAAGCATTATGGACAGACAGACAGACAGACTAAGGATTTTATAATATTAGAATATGAGGCCAAGTGTTGTTTTCTTTTTCATATCATTGTCAAGGACTAAACAAAACAACTGATATCCATGAATCAGGTGTGGCTGGTGAACTCAGACTGGTGGGTGGGTGGAGTGCCACACAGAGGCGGGGGGTGGGTTTTGTAGCCGGCCAGGAGCAGGAGTTCCCAACTGGTTCCAACCCCCCCTTCCCCTCCCCTGCTCCCAGCCAATTCCAAACCCCACCACTCCTGGCCAGCTGCAAACCCCACCCCCCTCCAGTATGATGCTCCACCCATCCCACCAGTCTGAGTTCACCAGCCATGCCTGCCATGAATATTATAAAGTTTAAGACAAAAGAAAATTTAGCAATTGCTTGGGGTCCTTTAGAGTGTGAAGTAAAGAAATCTCCAATTTAAAAATGGTCAAAGTCAGACATGGTGGAAAGGATATTTTAGCAATAGGTTTAGTGTGATCCTAAAACTTTTTGCTTATTAGGTGGCTCAGAGAACCATTAAAAAGAAAGCAACAGCAGCAAAAGCACAGAAGTATGCCATATGCAGCACTGGGTTCATAATCTTCTGAGGGTTTTTTTAGAAAATTGTTATAAAGGCTAGTGCTGCACCTTACTGGCTGAACTACTCTGGGATTGTCCTAGGGACTTAGTACTGCTGCTTGGTTTGCTACCAAGCATGAACTTAACCATATGAAAATATCTTACAATATTACTTACATCGCTATGGAAGCTGTTCCTTAAGATTTTACAGGAATGTGAGGAAAGAAAAACAGATGAGTGAATTAACACCCATTTACAATTTCTGAGGTCTCAATCATGCAAGGACCCACAAATACACTTTACACATGTGAATGGCTGTGTAAACTCATACTGCCTCTTTGGCCATATGACAAAAAGAAACCAATCTAGGTCAGCTCCTTAATTGATGTCAATTGATGTAAATCCATTCAGATCAACAGAGTGATTAAAAGTAGCTAAGGAAGAGGCCCTTTACATATTGCATGCAGGCAAGCTTGAAAACTCTTCCATCTGAAACTACAAAGGAAATTACAAAATACTGTTAGTTACCTTCTCCTGCACTGATATAAGTGAATCTCTCTCAATAATCATTTTTTTTAACACTAGTAATGTTTTGGTTTCTGCTCTCAGGAATCTTACCTGTTTAAAGTCTCCAAGATAGTCAGGTAGTACATTGTATGGACCTACAGGGGACATACAGTATATTATTAAAGAGCCCATCAGTATGACTTTGAGTTATGCCTTTTATTAGTTGTTTTCAAGTTGTGTAAGTATTTTTTTAATATTTAAAATTAAGTAGCAAATATTTAAAATATCAATTTTAAAGTAGGTTCTTCCAAAAAAAAGTTCCTTAATAGTGTAGCAGGGCACTAAGGCGCCTGCTACTTGGAGAGTCGGGATAACTCCTCAGGTGCCGGTTGCTGAGGCAACTAGAGGGAACTAATGACCCACACCTGCCTAGCCAGCTGACAAGAAGGGGCAGGGCCTGGCTCCTATATAAATCACAGGCAGGCAACCAGGAAGGGGTTCCCTGCTGGCAGACAAAGAGGAAGGAGTTCTGCCTGTGCGAGCAGAGGCCTGAATGTATCAGCAGTGAGACTGGTAAAGGATGGAGCACCCTAGGGGTGGCTGGATTAATGTTATAGCCAGATGGCTGGAGTTTGCATTGTAGCCCAGGGGCTTGTTTCATTTGCTGTTTGTTACCGGTGGTCTGGGTGAGGCTAAGAGGGGATGGAGGAGGCCTCATAGGAGACTCACAGCAGTGTGGGGACCCCAGCGCCAGTGAGGGCACAATATTCAGGGTCCACTGACCCCAGCCCCAGAAAGGGGGCACTTGAAAAGCCCCAGTGAGAGAGGGGGCAGCAGGAAGCCCCAGTGAGAGGGCAGTGATTGCCGAGCACTGGAGAGGTCATGGAGAGAGCGAGACAGGGCCGCGGAGAGCCCAAGCACCGGAGAGGGCGTGGCAAGAGAGAGAGACAGGGCTGCAGACAGCCCGAGTGCCAGAGAGGGTGCGGAGAGAGAGAGGGCCACGGAGACCCCGAGCGCCAGAGAGGGTGCAGAGAGAGAGAGAGAGAGAGAGAGAGAGAGAGAGACGGGGCTGCGTAGAGCCTGAGCACCGGAGAGGGTGCAGAGAGAGACAGAACAATGTCAATCACATCTGCGAGGCTTGGGGCATGGTACAGGAGTGGTTGGAGCCATGCATAGCCCATAAAGCTGGGGTGCACAGAACCCCAATACAGGAAAGGAACTACTGATAACAGAACCGTGGCCAGGAGGATGAAAGGCAGCCTCTGCATAAAATATATATAAGATCAAAGTTGTGGCAGGAGAGAATTGGAGGGTGCTAGTCGGCAGCTTGGCATGGTAAAGGAGGCAGCAAGGTAGAGCACGGCGACCCTGACCACCCTCCTGTTACAAATAGCACCAGATATTCTCTGGTATAAGTAAAGTTTTGGTTGGGTCCCCTACTAGCAAGCCTGGACCTGGATTTAATCAGGTATTTGCATAGAATAATCCAGATGAGTACAAACTATATGGAGGAGTTAAGGAAGCAGAGTTAATTGCAAGAGGTAGCCAGATGCTACTGGTCCAGATCCTAAGGCTGTGTAGAATATTACTGGAACTTTTACTTTCAACCAAAAATGTATTTGTACCCACTGTGGAGAGTGGAGCATAGATTTAATGTAAGTAGTTTACCTACTGCACTTAGAAGGTGTAGGGAATATCATTTGTACAGCTGCTGAAATACTTTGGAGCCATTGTTATTCAACAGTAATTATGAAGACCCCTCCGTGCTCTACAGATGGGTAAATAGCACCTTGCGGATCACTGTGTCAAAGGCTTTTGAAAGGTTTTGTAACATCAGCAAGGATGTCTGACCCTCTTTGTACTGTCATGAAGAAATCATCAGCCCGTCAGAGAAACTCTGCTTCCATAAAGTGTTTTGTCCTGAAAAGTCTGGCTGAAGTCTGAAGAACAGAACAATCTAAGTCAAGGGTTCACTGCCTGCAGCATAGCTTGTAGCCTTCTGTGAGCAGCCCAGGCTCTGCCATTGGCAGCAGCTGCCCAGAATCTTTGCTGAGCAAAATGGCCTTGTGTGCTATGCTTTGGCATGTGTGCTGGGGCTTGCCAACCCCAATCTAAGTATATTACATCAGATTGGGTGCATCTACATGTGAACTTTACTGTGGAGTAGATTAATTAACTCTGTAGTAAAGTGTCACCTCCTATATGTATTTGGGCACAGTAAACTAATTAATTCTGCCATAAGATAGTGCTGTTGGGGACAGTATTATCTTATGGCGGAGTAATTAACTGTAATTAAACACATATGTGGACTGTTACTGTGGCTGCAATTTGAGCCCAGTCAACTGGGGGCCAGACTCCTGCCACTCCCTCTGCCATCCAATGCCAACACCTGGATTCTGGAGCTAATCCCCCATGCCCCCTGCTAGTATCAGCCTGCTGTGCCCTGGCTCAAATTGCTGCTGTCCCAGGAACATGTTTAGATGTTGAACCCGGAAGCAGTTTACTCTGGTTCAGACTGCTCCAGAGTTTATTGCTTTGCATTAATTGCATGTGTAGATGTACCCATTGGGCACATCCAGACGAGCACTCATGCACATCTTGAAACATCTCAGACTCCTTTGAGATGCTACAAGATACATGTGCAGGAACAAAAAAAACATTCCCTGCGCTGCATATTTGCAATGCAGTGGCAAAATTAGACCCCTGGGTCAAGAAAAATTGCACCACTGAACAGTGGGGCAAGGCCTGGTCCCAGACTGTACCTGGAGGCAACCCGGGAGTTGGTCTTCGAGGAGAGACACTCTGGTTTCTGGCCAGAGTGTCACTGTGGTGCTCCTGCTGCCCCCGGCCCTGTCAAAGGTAAGTTAGGGACATGGGGTAGAGGGGTTTATGGGTGCAAGAAGTGGCAGGGGTATGTTGGGTGGGATGTCAGCAGTGGAGGGGATTGTCGGGGGCTGTGGGGAGCAGTGGCGGGGGTATGTCCCAGTGGGTGGGTACGCGGAGGGGCTTGAGTGGGGGATGCCACATACCTGCCCTCTGCATCCAGCCCCTGCAGCGCCAGTGGCAGCAGGAAGTGTGGCTGTGGCTCTGCTGCAGACACAGAAGGCAGTGATGCGGCACTGTGAGACCCGGGCTCTGTACATGCTGAATGGACCTGGCCTGGCCTGCTAGTGACCGGCCTTGGATGGGCTGGGCTGGATCCATTCAGCATTTATGGAGCCTGGATCACACAGCCCTGTGTTGCCTCCTGCTGTGCCTGCAGCAGAGCCACAGCCCCACGTGCCTGTTGCCACCAGCACTGCAGCTGCTGGGTGGGGGGGGCAGGCTTATGGCAGCCCCAGAGCTGTCCCCAGGGGTGTGTGGGGCTGGGAGGTGGCAAGTGGGGGAGACGGGGGTGGCGAGTGGCTGGAGCATGGAGTCAGTGGCACATGGTGGCTGCTGCAGAGCTGGTGGCATGTGGCAGGACCTGACCCAGCCCAGCCCAGCCCAGCCCAGCCCAGTGTGGCTCATTAGACCGGCTTTGCACTGGAGTGGGATGCGTGGTTCCAGGAGGCATGGCTCCTGTGCAAATGCACACTAGCTGCATGGCCTGGGCTGGATTGGACCTGTGGGGCACGTTTTCTATGAGGCTTAGGTATGCCTGGGCCTCATGGAAAATGCACCCCGTCAGTCTTGTCCAGCCTGGGCTGCGCAGCTATCGTGCATTTGCACAGGAGCCACGGCTCCTGGAGCTGCACATTGCACTCCAGTGCAAAGCCGGGCTAATGAGCCATGCTGGGCCAGGTCCCACTGCATGCCTCCTCCCTGCAGGCACCTGGGGGGAAGCTAGGCCCTGCTGGCACTGGGGCAGCTTACACTGCCAGGCTGGGCTGGTTCCATGGCAGCAGGACCCAGTGCAGTGCACAAGGACCATCTGTTACACTGAGCCGGGTCCTGCCGCCATGGAACTGGCCTGACCTGGCTGTGTGAATAGCCCTAGTGCTGGCAGAGCCAGCTTGGCTCAGTCCATGGTCCCTGTGCACTGCACCGGGTCCTGCTGCCTTGGAACTGGCCCAGCCTGGTGGTGCAAGCCACCCCAGTGCCAGCAGGGCCTGGCTTGGCATGACATGCAATTCCTGCAAGTGACACCGGTCCCTGATGAGCGGCACAGAGAGTGTGGACTCTGAGCTGCTAGGGGTCATGCTGTGCCATGGGGGCACTGGCAGCAGCAGGTTCTGAGCACCCTCACTCCCACTGCTGCTACAGGGGGTAATTGTGGGCCCTGTGTGGTGGGGCTGTAGCCCTGCAGGGTGCCTGGGACCCTGTGGGGGGGGCTGTGGCCATGCATGGTGCCTGGGGCCCTGCAGGGATGGGGGCAGAGGGCAGTTCATATGCTGTATGGGGGTGCTGCACCCTGTGCAGGCCAGATAACACACCCATCCTGAGCAGCCTCCCTATAAGGTCCCACCACACCCACAGTCCCCCCACAATTGCCCCACACCATCCTGCAGCCCCCCACATCCCTCCACACCCACCCACTTTTCCCTACACTCCTTCCCACCCCACTCCACTCCTGCAAACCCCACATGTCCTATCACACACCCATCATGTGAGAAGAAAACCAAAAGCACACATCAACACAAATAGATATTTAGAATTAATTTTATTATTATGATAGAGAAACTGATAGGCTTCCAAACTGCTTTAACATTGTAAATATATCAATAAAGCAGTGTGTGTGTGTGTGTGTGTGTGTAGTGGTCTTTTGTTCTAATTGTGGAAGAACATGAATTTGGGGGTATTTTAAAAAATGGATTTGGGATGCTGCTGACACAAGGGGTTAGCCAGATACCAATTGGCCGGGCCCCAGAATCTCCTGTCTATTTGTATCTTCCAGAGATCATGGGCCTTAAGGCCCACCTAGTTACCTAATAGCCCCCACTACTGTGTGGGGCCATAGTTTGAAAGAACTACATTTTTTTGATGGGACAACTAAGGAGAAAAGGGTAGAAGTGATGTGGGGGTTATAAGTTCAAAATGTAAAAAGAAGTCTGCCAGAGGGGGACACCTAGCAGAGCCCTCTGGGCTGCATCCACCAGTTGTCAAAGGCATCCAACAAGCCAGTGAGCACCGCACACTGGTGCTCTGCCCAGAAACATGTATGGACAAGGGAGAGGAAAGTGGCTCTGCAGGCTCTGGGCACCTTCCCAGGCACAGCCTCCTTCCTAGCCAAGTACAGGGCCCACTTGACAAGGGCCAGGAGGAGGTTGACCACGAGGTCCCAGGACTTGGTACAGCCATGGATAGGGTGACCAAAAGGTGGGGGGTGAAATCCAATCAGAAGCTCAGGAGGAGATTCTGGAGGTGGAGGGGCTGCAGCCTGGTGCACGTGAGGGTCATGTGCGCCAGGGTCTCCCTCTGTCCGCAGAAGGGTCAGGAGACTAGGGTGTCCATGAAGCTCGTTACATACACGCTTATGGCGATGGCTCCATGGAGGAGCCACCAGCTGAGGTCCCCAGTGGCTCATGGGATGAGGGTGGAGTACAGACTCAGTCACTGGGGTGCCCCAGCCATGTCTTCGCTGAGCAGGTCCTGCCACTTGGTGTATGGGCAAGATGCGAGAGTGGCATGAGGGATAGTGTGCCGCACGAGCATGTAGAGGTTGTGGTGATGGATAGTGGAAAAGCAAACCAGTCTGGTGTCCTCCATCTGGCTTAGGTGGTGGAGGGAGGAGCACCATGAAGTTGGGCAAGGCACCAGCCCTATGCCAAACTCCAGCGGGCTGGAAGACAACGGGAGGTGGGAAGGGGGGCAGGGAGGAAAGCGGCTGAAACTCACTGAGCTACAACCCCACAGGAAAAAAGCCAGGAGGCCTATGCTTTGAGAATGTGGGGGAGGGGGAACACACACACACACACACACACACACACACACACACACACACACACACACACACACACACACACACACACGAAACTCAAGCTGGCTTACTCAGCCACACAACAAACACCAGATCAGGGGGAGTCGACTACAGGACTTACCAGACAGGGGCAAAAAACACACAGGGAAGGCTGCTGAGGCAGATGTAAAAGATGTCTGGAGTGGTAGAGGGGCTTTGTTTGTGGAAGATCTGTCCAGAAGCCCCTCAGGCCTCCAGCCAGGTGCTCAGCAGCACAGCAGTAGGCAGGAAGACAAATTGGGATCAGATGCAGCGAGGTAGCTGTGGGGGAGGGCAGGAGCAGTCAGTCAATTAGGAAGTAATCCAGTGGAGGTGTGGTGTCAGGTGGTACAAGGTGGTGCAGCAGGGAATCTCCCTTTCTCCTGAGAGGGGGCAGCAGCAGATACAATAGGGTAGCAGGAGCAGTAGTGATGGTAGGAGCTGTCCAGTTCAACCACTCAGGGTGTGCTTCTGGGGAAAGTGGAGGTGAAGGTGGGGGTGGCCTGCCAAGGCAGCTGGGATAGGCAAAGTACCTTTAGACTCTGGCAGCAGTGGTGGGGGAGGGACCTACAGGCAGTGCAGGCTTCCTCCCCAGGCTGTTCCCTGACCACGGCTTGGCGGCAGGCTGGGCAGCAGGCCAGAATGGGTGCAGAAGCTGGGGTGCACTGACGGGGTGTGGTGCAGTGCAGTGGGCCCCTCCCTGAGGGGGAGGGGCAGCAGTGTGCAGCAGAGGGCCCCCCCTCCCCTTGGGGTGGGGGCAGCAACAGCAGTAGCCCAAGGCAGGAAGGGGTGCAGCCAACTTACTCCAAAAGCTCTGAAACTAAGCCAGGAGCTAATAGTAGCCAGAGGCAGGAAAGGACCTGGCCACCTTCTCTCCAAAAGCTCCTGAGACTAAGCTTGCAGCAGCAGCCTGGGACAGGAAGGGGTGTGGCCAACTTCCTCCCAGAGGCTTCTCTGCCAGAAGTTCCTGAGAATTAGTCCTGAGTTGCTTGTTAGGGCAGGTTTTTATATTGCTGGGGCCAGCACAGGGTAGCTTTTTATACTGCTGGGGCCAGTACAGGTGCTGGCCCCAGCCTCTAGCTCCTCCTGGCTGCAGATCCGGGAGGAGCCAGGCAGGGTTATTTTGCCCTAAATGGCACAATTTGCCCCACACCAAAGTGCATGTCTGGGTACATGCACTGAGGCAAAAAGCCCCGTCTCAGATTTGCACCTTTTCTACTTAAGCTGCTCTAAGCGCACGTGCTCACATGTGTGGATGCGCCCATTGTGTCTGTATGGAGGACTGGTGAAACTGATCAGCAAATTTTCGCAGAAAAGAGATGTTAGAAACCTGTGAAAAGACATTAAATAATTAAATAACTCACTTGGGTTTGATTCTATCCTTAAAGATACTAAAAACGTTGGTTATCATAACAGCTGGTCTCTGAGGAGAATGAAGTGAAGCAGAGGGAGAATTAGAGCAATTTTGCATTCTGGTCCTGGGTAACCCAATGCATTTTGTCATCAACAGTTTGTAAAGGAACTTACAATATTCAAATATTTTAAAATGACGTCTGAGTCATCAGAAACCTCTGCATTTTTAATCTCCTTATTTACAGAAGATAATACATTGTTATTGTTATTGAGAAGAAATGCTGGCTTCTGGCTTTCAGGGCCAATGCTATCAATAGCTATCAAATATGCATGGGATCTTTTGCTAGAAAACTCTTACCTAGGTGGACTTTTTACAAGCCCTCATTATCCTATGGGATATGCCAATGCTATTAATAAGTAAAACATGTTTTTGTAAGAGCAGCCATTGGCAAAATTGAATAAAGATTTCTATTGCTCAAATGCGATTGTGATAATGGAAAATAATTATAAATGGGATAATGGCTAATATGTATTATTGAAGGGGCAATTAACGATCTAAAAATTAGATCGGATTCTTTTAACCAAAAGATCACCTAGAAATCAGGTCCCTGGTCTTGCAATCTTAGCAACATAAAGGAATCTGTTTTGCAGCAGTTCACTGTTTCTACCTGTTGCCATGGACAAAACTGTGGAGTTCAGAGAAGTGCAACACTTGTTAAACAAGTGAAGAAGCAGGAGAATGTGGACTGTGAAGGAAAATTTCAGAAAGCCAAAGATTCATCTGATAAGAGTGGTACAAATCCAGACTAAGATCATTTATTCCAAACAATGAATAGGTTTATATTATCTACTTAGATATGAAAGCCCTTATTAAATCTGTTATTACTAGTGCCTTCATGGCAAGGTACAGGCATTCAAAAAGCCCAAGGCAAAATTGATCTAAGTTACACAGTTTTCTGTAAGCAATCTAGTTTAGCTCAGTAGTGAACAAAACACACATTTGCTCTTTCAGGGTGGCAAATTTTAGACTGGGTTCCACCATTTTTAAACCAGTTTGTGTGCTAAATTTCTGTTCTGTTACATGTACAGACTGGTTTCTGATCTCTTATAATGATAAAAGTAATGTCTGTACCTAGCCCACATGTCAAATATTATCTTCGTTTTTGAATAAAACAATTTTTTTTTTGTTTTTAGAATGATCAAATTAATTTGCAAGGAAACTTCAAGTGACCAGAACAACACTGAAATATAAATTTTTGTCCTATCAGATAGCTCAGCAACAGGAACCCATGAGTTAGGTGGATAGGCTAAGTTTTATTTTATCTCAGCGACATTACCCTGTATCTAACTGAAGACGTAGGACAAGAGATTGTTTTTCAGTCTCCCAAAAAGCGTTTTTACAAGGAAAATCTTTCTACTTACAGCAGCATCACATATCTGAACTTAAAAAACTTTTTCTGTCTCCAGATCTTTTGATGTTTCTAGCAGCTGACCTTTCAAAGTATGGGCTGTAACTAATGTTTTATAGACAACTTAATGGTCTGTGGCAATATAATATAAACTCATGAGTATCACTGTATTCATTTAATATTTTGGTCTAAAATCACAGTTTGGATGGAGGTGCTTGATTTCTAAGACTGTATTAGTCTAAACATGGTGAATTGAAGGTGTGTTGGGGGAAAGGAGGATCAACTTAAACAACTTCATTCACCCTAGGCATATAGGAAAGACAGTGATACTAAATTACGGATGCTGAGAGGAAGTTGTTCCTCTTTTCCCTCTTTAGAAGCTCAATGGTTAGAACACTGATCTAGAAAGTAGGAGACTCCAATCCCTTCCTTCATTTGAATGGATTCAAGATCACACCTAGAAAATCCCATGGCACAGGGCTATACATTATTCTGGGATGGAGGCATTCTCCATCCTTCCTCTTGAAAGTGTCCCATGGCAGAACTAAAAAATTGTTGGTCAGCAAGTGCAAAGGATGCTTACTGAACAGGGTAGAGTTTGGGGTTTCAATCTCTATTCATGGCCTTTTATATATTTTACCCAATGGCTGCTTAATATAAAATACATAACTAGGCTAGGGAAAAAAAAAAAGACTAACTTAAGACTCCTGTCTCCCAGATGAGTGATCCTCTGAAAAAACCTACTGTCTTGGCTAGGGTATTCTTCTAGGAGGCAAGAGCTGTCAGTTTGAATTTTCAGATAGAGGAAGGAATTAAATCCAGTTCTCCCATTTTTTCAGATGGATGTTATAACTACTGAGCTCTTCTATAGGAGGGAACTTTTTCACCATGTTTTGAAAGAGAGCAGAAGCTGCCATTGTACTTTATGTGAAACTTAATCTGGTAGGCAAGCTACAAGAACACCCTATCAGATCAAAGCCCTGGGTGAAGTAGGTGTTATCCCAAGAGGGCCTAGGGAAGAGATCAGCACTGTCAGACTAAAGTGCATCTGGGTAGATCTTAAGGTGCCTGGGGAATTTTAATATTGAAAACTTAGTTATATGGATTTCAGGTACCTCCAGGGATAGGCAGCAACTGTGTAGGGCCATGGAGGGCAAAACTTTTTTGGCAGGCATGCCACAAATTATTCCCAGGTGCCACACTGATCCTTTTTTCTTTACACAATCTACTGCTCAGGTTTCTGCTCCTTGCTCTGTGCTCCCTGGACAAGCTGTTGTTCTGCTTTCTACTTCTTCTCCTTGTTCCCTGACTGATCTGGTGGTTTGCTTTCTGCCCTCTGCCCTATCTGTCAATGTGCTGCCTCTCCCCTCTCTAATCTGCCACCCGCCACACACAGCTGCCTGTGACACTTGTAGCACCCTTGCCACAGCTTGGCAACCTTGGTATAGGGGTTTAAAGAAACAAAATATCGGATTTAAGTGTCGAAGTCCTATCTAAGTTCTGTATAGTCACCAAAGTCCTTTTGTGGAACTATCCCTGAGCCCAGATTTAAGCGTATTCATATAAATGTGTTGGACAGTCTATGCTCTCCACAGATGCACCACTTTTGGATTTCCTCTTCGGACAGTGGTACATCTCATCTGCTGTATTCAAAGCTTATGATAGGCCTGTCACGTGCAAGCATTACAAGACAAGTAAAATAGACAGAAATACTATGCATAACTTTGAAATAAGAGTTTTTAAAATTAATGTGACATCTAGAAAATCCCTCTTTTTTTTTTTTTTTTTTCTAATGAAGTTTTATTGTTAACAAGCCTCATTTGTGGTGCATTTATTGAAGAATGCTTACCCTGATTGATGGCCACTTAATGACATAACAAACAGATGTCATCCTGACTTTAGAACAGATCTGGCCATAAAATAAGCTAGGATTGTGCTTGAAAATTCCCTATAGACATTAGACTAACATTTTATCCCTTTGGTGGTTATCTTTTTGTGCGCTGAAATGAGAAATCTGTGTTTCCAATTATTCAGTTTAATAATGTTTGTGGAGAGCTATTTAAGAGCCACTGCTACAATAAATTTAATGTTAATTACATTTAAAAAATCCAATGTGGTGAGTGAGTGAAGATCCCTTTAATATAATCTAAGCCTGCACAGACAGGGCTGGGAAAGGCCTATCACTATATTAGGAATCTTGTATATACACGCGTAATGCATTATTTTTTGGCCTGGGAGCCAAAAAAGGATAGCAAAGGTGGTATGCTAATTCATGACAGCATCTGAGCTCCCAGGTGGAGTTTCTGTATGGTGGGGGTTGTCTCTGCTATGCTGAGTTATTGCTGTAATATTTCCATCCTAGATCATAAGTTTGTAAAATAATAATCAGTGGCATAACTAGGGGTAGGCAAGAGGGGCACCAGCCCCAGCTTGCCAGCTTAGGTGGGGCACCAAAATTGATCCCTTTCCTAATGCAAAATATGTACCTCAGCAGCAAGACCAGCAGCACCTGGTACAAAGACATTAAAAGCTACTGCTGCGGTTGCTTCTTCAAGAGCAAGAGCCAGGGTGTGCAGAGCATGTTGCAACAACAGCAGCATCTGGGAACTTGGGGGTAAGGCTCCTGCCCCACCCCACTTTTAATCATGTAGTGGCCTCTTCCCTGGCATCTTACAAGGTTTCCCAAGGGTATAAACCTTGCATGTTACACCACTGATAATAATCTTTTACCCTAGTGGAAAAGGTCCCACAGACTACAATGAGAGTAGGACTACACTCATTTCTTCTTTTTTTTTTTTTTTAAGGATCAGCTCTATTAAATATTGCATGCCTTTTAGTCTTCCTGAATTCAGACAGAATCAAAGATTCTCCGCCCCTTATAAAAATGTCTACCATTCAAGTCAGTGAAATTTTTTTCAGTGGCTTGAATGGAAGCAGGAATCTGGCCTTCTGTGCACAAAGTATTTAATTAGAGCATTTAACTTACGTTTTTGGGAACCACCCAATCCAAACCCCTGGTCAAGACAGGATCGTCCCTGACTAAACCATCCTAACCAAATGTCCATCTAACCTGCCCTTGAAAATTTCCTCTCACCACGCTCTGGAATGCTTCCCTAGAGTCCAAGGCTCCATCTTAGCATTTCTGGTGTTCCTTTGCAGTTGTTGCTGGGCTCATCCAGCCAGTCAGCACAGGAGTTCACCTCCCAGCTATGTCTTGTGCCCCTGTGGAAGGAGGCACCACCTAGGGTGAATTGGTGCCAAGAATCCCCTCATTAGGGTCCTAGTGCTCAGTGCTCTGGTTGGGGCAGTCATGGACAGGGCCTCTCTTGCTGGCAGATATTGTTTCCTGATGGAGACTCGTGGGCAGTGGCCCCAAGGCCGTGTTGCTCGCTGCACCGTGTTCATCTATTACTTCAGCCAGGGGTTGTGCCTCTGGCTTAATCCGTTTCTGGGATAGTTCTCTCAAAGCCTGTAACAGGATTTGTGGTCGCTTTTCATTTTTTCTTTTCTTTGCCCAGAACTGGATGTAATAACTTTCTGAGGAGGTTTCCATCATATACAGAACTGCCTCCTTTATTTTCTTATAATCACCTGCCTCTTCCTGGGACAAAGCCCTATAGGCAGCCTATGCTTGGCCTGTCAGCAAAGGCTTCAGCTGGTAAGCCCAATGTTCTGGGGGCCACCCCACAGCCAGGGCTAGCCTTTCACGTGACTCTGCGCTTCAAGGACATCATCTTTGTTCATTTTGGACATTCTAAGCATCTCCAACGACCTGGCTCCGACTCCTTGCCTGCCTTCCAATTTCTCATTTAAAATATGTTGCTGTCCAAACAAGATCTTAGGGGCAGCTTGCTCCTCAGTCCTTGTCCAGAGCAACTCATCCATTTCCCTTTGTTGTCCTTGTTGGATATAAATGAACAGATCCTGGACTTGTGTCCCTGCTGTTCCTAGCAGGAGCTCTTGAAGTTCCCTTGCCATACTATACATATTTTGTCATTGGACCTGGGTTCAAAAAACAGATTTCCAGTCAATGCTGGTTCTGGATCCTGGTTGTCCCTCCAATCACCATCCCTGGGAAGGGGGGGCGAGATTTATCCCACCAAGACACTTGCCCGCCACTGGTTTATGGAAGAAATTATGTAAAACTAACCAATTGCCCATCAAGATTGATGTGGGCGGGGGGAGCGAGCAGGGATGGAGCCCATGGCCCCCCCCCCATCCAGCACCACTCCCCACTTCCCTCTTGCTGCTTGGGGTCTGGGCACGCTTCCACCCTCCCTGCCACAGGGCAAGGGGAGGAGTGGGCCTGGGCCCAATGCAGAGGAGGACTGGGCCTGAGGGTGGGGAGAAGCCGGGCCACCGCAGTAAGTGGGGAGCAGTGGGCCTGGCCAACCCAGGGCAGCAGGGGGATAGGAGGAGTGGGTTCGGGGCAAATGTGGGGAGGGAGAGGTGAGGGAGGGCCTGCTCTTCCCCTCCTCCCACCACTGCCATGTCGGGCCATGCCAGGGCCACGGCTCCCCCCACCACTGCTGAGGTGAGCCATCTGCTCCCCCCAGTTGGGATCACTCTTTCTTCCCCCCCCCCCACGTTGGGCCCAGGCCCACTCCTCCCCTCCCCCCCCACCACTGCCATCTCCACAGCATGCCCACTCCTCCATTCACCCACATTGGGCCCACTCCTCCCCAAACTGCTGCCATGTTGGCCATGCCGGGTCTGCAGGTGGTGATGACGGAAGGGGGGAGGGTCAGTCCGAGGCTAGCACTGATGGCCTTGCCCCCCCGCGGTGTCCTGACCTCACTCCCCTGCCTTCACCACTGCCACCACTTCCAAGGAGCAAGGGAGGAGGGGGCGAGGGCAGCATGCCTGCTTCCCCCCCCCCGCTCCATGCTGGCGTCGCCCCCCTGCTCCATCCGCTGTGTCCGTGCCATCATGGTGGCACTCCTCCGTGCCTCCACCTCCTGTTTGAATGCTTATTCATACTCTGATTGGCTGTTTCAGTCAGGCAGTCAGATCTTGAATAAAGTGTTATGGACAGATAGACAGATAGATTAAGGCTTTTATAATATTAGAATTCTGCCTCTAGGGAAGGTGATGGTCATCCAGTCAGGGCAGTCCTTTGTCAAACTGGCAATATGCAGAGATGCCGTTCAGCAAGACCCTTATGGGGTCCAAATTGGGAGCTTCTCCACCCCTACACTCCCACCACAGACCTTTGTATATTGCATGGTCTTACTGAACTCAGGCTCCAGTTGCTATGTTGATTATCTTTCAATTGACACAGCTGGAGCACCTTAACAGTAGCTGTGGGTGTTCATGTTGAGTATCCCCTGTAATCCATCTATTACCAAAATAAAGAAATATGAGCAGTCTAGCTGCCTCTCACCCCCCCTAGCATGCTCCTCCATTGTCTGAGGGTACCTCTCAGCATTTCTGGCATCCCTTTGAAGTCATCGCTGGGCTCATCCAGCCAGTCAGCACAGGGGTTCACTTCCCAGCTGTGGCTTGTGCCCCCTGTGGGAGGAGGCACCACTTGGGATGAATAGGTGCCAAAGATTCCCTCATCCAGGATCCTAGATTCCCTGGAGCTCAGTGCTCCAGTTGGGGCACTCCTGGACAGGGCCTCTCTTGCCAGCAGACATCATTTCCTGGAGGAGATTTCTGGGCAGTGGTACTGGGGTCATATTGCTGGCTGTGCTGTGTTTAGCATTCTGGTGGCTGCCGGGACTTTTTGCCTTGCTGCAGGTAAGGGGGAGGGGATAAGCAGGGGATTCTCTGTCCTCACTCCTTTTGTTCTGCTACAGTGAATCAGAAAACAAAGTGCCTAGACACTCCAAACAGCCCCGTTGTGCTAGGTGGGTAATGCCCAAACTCATAGTATAAAAAGTGCTACTCTGATGATCTGATTGTGCTACTAGAGATGATAGATGGAGGATGGAAGGAAAAACAGAGGTGCAGAAAGGTGACTGCCTGAGTCCATACTGTAAGACAGTAAGTGCCCTGATCAGTGATAACAGTCATGTCTCCTAAATTGCATTTAGGGCTCAATCTGCTGGATTATGCTTCCCCCTGGGAGTTTTTGAGTACTGTGATAAATGTTTACAATTGCTTTGCAATGATGATATAGATGTAAATCTTGATATTTTATTTATTGTGTTTATGAATAATGCTGTTCATTTGCAGTTATAGCACATTAGGATGAAAGGCTTTTGTGAATAATTTAGACAGCTGAGGAAGCAAGCCCAAATGCTTTCTAATAGCTACCACTTAATATTTAGTATATACCATATTAATTCAAATTTAAGATGACCCTGAATTAAGACAACTCCCCAATAATTATACATTTGTTATAATTTTCCAGGTATAGACTCTAATTATTGGAGAATTCTCTTAAATTCACCCCCACCCCCACCTCACTGCTACATCAAGGAAAGCAATGGCAGGTGTCAGGTAGCTGGGGGGGGGGGCAGTCAGCTCACTCACCCTCTGCCCTCCCCCACTTCTTCCCCCTGCAGCCTTACTGACCCGCTGCCATGTATAACCCCCCATCCCCAGCTCCCCACTGTCTACCACTTTCCCCCACCTACTCTCCACAGTCTCTGCCTCTCCCCCTCACTTGTCATGTCAGGTAATGATTAACAAAGTTTACCACAAAGTGGGGAGGAGGGGTCATCTGCTATCTCATAGGCAGTGATTAGAGCACAACTCCTGGATCCAGGAGATGAGAAATTCCTTTTCCCAGCCTGAGGGACTGGAACCCACAAGCCAGGACAGTCTCCTCACCACTGAGTCACTGAAGTTTCAAATATCAAGTGACCCCACGAGATAACAAATTACTTTTGACAATTTACACCTCCTATAAAGCCTTTGTATTTGTCTCTCTCATGAGAACACAGTGCTGGCATGAGTGAATCATAGAATCATAGAAGTAGAGTCGGAAGGGACCTTGTAGATCTTCAAGTCCGACCCCCTGCCTGGGCAGGAGGGATACTGGAGTCAAGTGACCCCAGACAGGTAGGCATCAAGCTGTTTCTTAAAGACCCCCAGGGTACGAGCCAGCACCACTTCCCTTGGAAGTTGGTTCCAGATCGTAGCCGCCCTACCTGTGAAGTAGTTTCTACAGATGTCTAATCTAAACCTACTTTCCAACAACTTGTGGCCGTTATTCCTTGTTATCCCGGGGGGCGCTAGGGGAAACAAGGTCTCCCCCAAACCCTTCTGGTCCCCCCTAGTGAGTTTATAGATGGTCACAAGGTCCCCCCTCAGCCTTCTCTTGTGAAGGCTGAACAGGTTCAGGTCCCCTAGCCTTTCATTGTAGGGTCTGCCCTGCTGTCCCCAGATCATGCAGGTGGCCTTCCTCTGGACCCTCTCAATGCTGTCCACATCCCTCTTGAAGTGGGGTGACCAGAAGTGGACACAGTACTCCAGCTGTGGCCTGACCAGTGTTGTGTAGAGGGGGAGGATCACCTCCTTGGCCCTACTTGAGATGCACCTGTGGATGCACGATAAGGTCCGGTTAGTCCTGCCGACCGTGACCTCGCATTGTTGGCCCATGTTCATCTTGGAGTCAATGATGACTCCAAGATCCCTTTCTGCCTCCGTGCTCTCAAGAAGGGAGTTTCCCATCTTATAAGTGTGCTGCCGGTTCCCACTGCCCAAGTGCAGCACCCTGTACGGGTCCATATTGAAACGCATCCTGTTTTTGTTAGCCCACCCTTGCAACCTATCCAGGTCTTTCTGCAGTCTTTCCCTCCCTACTAGTGTACCCACCTCACCCCAAATTTTGGTGTGATCAGCAAATTTGAACAGGTTGCTTTTCACTCCATTATCCAAATCGCTGATAAAGAAATTGAACAGCGCGGGCCCAAGGACCGAGTCCTGGGGGACTCCGCTGCCCACTTCCCCCAGGTCGAATATGACCTCTCCACCACCACCGTCTGAGTACAACCCTTCAGCCAATTAGCAATCCACCTGACTGTGTAGGCACCAATGCCACAGTCGCCTAGTTTTTTAATGAGGATGGGGTGGGAGACAGTGTCAGAGGCCTTGCTGAAGTCCAGAAAGACTACATCCATGGCGACACCTGCATCCAATGCTTTTGTGACCTGATCATAAAAGGTAATCAGGTTGGTCTGACATGACCTGCCCCTAATGAAACTGGGCTGGTTGCCCCTGAGCATCATCCCCGATGCCAGCCCATCACAGATGTGCTCCTTGATGATCCTCTCAAAGAGTTTCCCCAGGATTGAGGTAAGACTGACGGGCCTATAGTTGCCAGGGTCCCCCCTCCCCCATTTCTTAAAGATGGGGACCACATTGGCTATCTTCCAATCATCTAGCACCTGGTCCGAGCACCACAAGCACTCGTAAAGCTGTGCCAAGGGCCCAGCAATAACCCCTGCTAGCTCCCTCAACACCCTGGGGTGGAGAGCATCTGGACCTGCTGACTTGAACACGTCCAGCCCCTCCAGAAGCACTCTAACCCGGTCCTCCTCAACCTTAGGTCTTGAGGCGTTCCCCTCGAGTCCGTCTTGAAACACGGTGGGGGAGTCCCGGTCCCTGCACAAGAAAACAGACGTGAAGAATTTGTTAAAGAGGTCAGCCTTCTCCTCTGGCGCAACCACCAGATTGCCCAGTGTAAATTGCAGGGGCCCCACATTTCCCGGCGCCGCCTTCATCCTCCCTATATATTTGAAAAAGGACTTTTTATTATCTTTGATCTTGGATGCTAGTCCTACCTCTATGTCCACCTTAGCTTTCCTAACAGCCCCCCTACAGGCCCAAGCAGTGGAGGTATATTTTTCTTTGGAGATAGCCCCGCTCTTTCACCAGGTGTACACTGCCTTTTTTGGCAACCAAGCATTCCTGGACATCCTTGATGAGCCAGGGAGGCTTTTGGGCACTCTTGCCCCCCCTGCTTGTTGTTGGGATTGTCACCCCTTGGGCCCTGAGTATCGTCTCCTTAAGGAATGACCATTCATCTTGGGCACTGAGTTCCTCTGCCCTCAAGAACCCCAGCGCCTCTCCCACCAATCTCCTCAACTCGTTGAAGTTGGCCCTCTTGAAGTCTAGGGCTACCGCCTTGCTGCGCCCTTGACACCCTGCGCTGGATGGAGATCTAGGAGATATTGTGATTGCTCTAAAATAGAAATTATGTAATGTGGATTTTAATCTGAAGGGATAATTAAGGATGGAACTCATTCTGATGCAAAGGATCCATATGAAACCCTGGAAACTACTGTACAAACACCTCTTAATATGTATTCAGTTAGCATAGAAATAGAGCTGGTGAAATTTTTCTTGGTGCATCTGCTTTTAATAAAATTGCTGATTTATCAAAGTGGAGTACTTTCAGAGAGCTTTATTGGCTTTGGTGATTTTTTTTTTTCTTATGAGTAATTCATAATTTATCTACCACTTTATTTAATTTGTAATTTGTTTTCATTTAATCTTGCCTTCACTTTTTCTTTCCAGGTGGAGATTAGAGAATTCAATTTCTGTCACATTGCCCTGGTTGTGTGGAAGAGCCATATTGTTTCTAATTGGTTCAGCACAGCTACTTGAGATCAAACTGCAGGAGGAAAAGGGAATCTATTATGAAATGCATAAAAGACAACATGTCTTGGATTGATAGAGCATTGCATGGTCTGTAAAGAGGAGAAAACTGACTCTTGAATACAATTCTGAAGTTACCTGCTGGGGCCAGATGAGGGAATGGCATTTCAGCAGCATCATTAAAATTATAGCAGATCTTGTCCCATCACACTGCTGTTTGGGAAGATAATATTTGATGTCTAGAGTCTTGTCATTAATTGTCACACAATTGGCAATTATCACACAATTGGCAAACATTTTATAGCTTCTGTATCTGGTTAAAATATGGGGATAGGAAATAGGAACAATTAAAATCTTCTAGCCCTGGCTTTCTGCAAAAAGGAATAAAATTCATTACTTCTACACTATTAATCTGGTGGTTATTGGGTCTTCTGTGAAACTAATTCTTGATGAGGCTAATCAAAGTAAGGCTAAGCAAGGGACCCTAGCTTCTTTTAAACAGCATGTTTCGAGTGTGGATAGGAATCTTCTGAGTACTTCCCTGGAGAGGCAGGGAGCTGTCTGCATTACAGGGCTTGTTTGTGTTTCACAGAATATATATCTTTTTTCTCTTTGAAATGTAGTACCTTAAAATTGGTTTCAACCACTGTCTTCCCACTATTCAGCAATCTATTCAAGCAAAAACTGATGGACTTTGCAGTTCATAGAATGTAAAACTATTAAAAGTGTAAAGGCTGGGTCTGGTTGTGGTACCTCTTCAAGGTCCGGAGCATCCTTTACAGCAGAACTGCGAAGACGTGGCAGGATGCAAGTAGCTGTGGCTGGTGCTGGTTAACAAATGAAACTAGAATGGAGTTGGAAATTGTAAACCCTCCAGTCACCAAACTAAGTTCTGGTTCTGATCACTGAAGCCAAATAAAAAAATCATGATTAAGCTTTTTTCCAAGTGCTACAGAGGGAGCCTGAACCAGGATAGAGCAACTGGTAGCCAGCCGCTATCCCTGAAGGTTCTGTCAGGAAGGACTGATTAAAACAGTGATTCATGTTTCTTGTTAATAGAGTCTGTCTGTTTGTGGGATACACTGAATCAGTATATTTTTTAGATGTCCTGGCAACCTTTTCTCTGTTTCAGACCCATACTTGCGGGGCTGTGGGTCACCTGTTGTAGGTGTCTTGCATTAATGTGACCCTTTTCTGAGCAGACTATCCTCTTCCTCTGGCCCAGTCTGGGGTATGGTAACTGTAGCAGGCATGACCTGTAACTGAATCAAATCATTATGCTTTTCCCTTGTCTAGCTGGGCTTAATTTCCATTACCTGCAGTCTCACTAATGTGTCTAGAGATCCAGAGGCAATTCATATTTTATTTGCTGCCTCATGTTCTGTAGTATGGCTGATGTCCTCAAGGTCCCCAAACCTCTTCATATTGTATATGCTGCTTTCTGGATGGCCTTCACTAATGCTAATGGTTGCTAGAGAATTTATTTCTCAGTCACAGGGGAAGCAATCCTCATAGGTTTCTGAGGGGTGTGGGGGGGAGGGGGTTGCACTGTTGCAGGTAAGCAAGCATATGACAACAGAGGAACTTGGGAGTCCTGTGATGTTTTTAGCTTGTGCAGTTATTTCTTTGCTATGTGAGTGCCACAGGGCAGGACATAATTTTTAGGACTCTGTGGTAAAATATAGGCTACAGACATGTAGGAAAGAGAATTCAGAGAGTCACAGGTACACCTGGATTCTTATAGATCCCAGCTAAAGTTCCAGTCTTGCAAATACTTATAGAATAATGTGCTGCATGCTTGCATGTTAAAATACCTTATATCATTGTAATTTTAATGTTTATTAATATAAATAGAAAAGTGTAAATAATTCAAAACTTTAATACTCTTGGCCTTTTGCATGTGAGCTGTTCATGAGATAGTCCTGATTTTATTTCTCACATTTATTTGACGATGTCTGCTGAGTAATTTCTGTGAGTAATCCTTGATCTGTAATTCATACATGATAAGCTCATAGGCTGGATCCAGATGAGCAGGCACATGTGGTTTGTGGCACTGCAAATGTCTTTGAGGTGCCACAAACTGCATGAATTGCATGTTAATCACTGTGGGGCACTGCTGACTTGCTGCACTAGGGCAAAATTTGCTACGGGAATTTCTCAGTAACAAAAAAAAAAAAAAAGGAAAAAGCCTGAAAAAACGTGGTGCGAACCATGCCAAAGTGATGTGCGCCAGGATGGATGCAGAGATGTCTCCATGTGTCTCAGTGCAGGGGGCTCCACCATGCCATGTGCTTTGGGGTGGGAACTGTGGGGGGCGGGGGGAGAGGGCTGACTGGGGAAAAGGAGCCTCAGCATGGGGTTAGCCAGCAGGGTTAGCTAGAATTAGCCCAACTCTGTGTGGTGTGGAGTCCCCGCTCTGAGGCACCCTGTGCCCCAACCAGCCACTCCCCAGCTGGTGGGGTGCAGTGTGCCTCAAGGCAGGGGAGCTGCCCCCTGTCTCCTCATGCCTTAGTGCTTGGGCTCCACTGTGGAGCCCCCATGCTGAAGCACGTGGAGCCCCTGCGCTGAGGCACACTGTGGAGCAGCTGGCTGGGGCACAGTGTGCCTCGAGACAGGGGATCAGCTAGCCCAGGGCTGACTGCTCCCCCTTCTTGAGGCACCCTATTCTCCAGCCAGTTGGGGAGTGGCTGGTTGGGGCATAGGGTGCTTTAGTGTGGGAGCTCCTCAGCTCATGTAGCTGCTTGCTGTCCCATCTCCAGGTGCTGCTTCCTGGCTGGCTGGGGCACAGGTTGCCTCAGTGTGGGGGCTGCCTTTACTCAATACCTTCTGAAATCATTAAAATGAAGATCAACTGAAGAGTACCAAACCCTGGAGAGATCCTTAGGGAACCTTATTCAATACCTCTTCATGGTTTGACACTGAGGTGTTGATGATTACTCTTGGAGCATGATTATCCAACCATTTATACATCTATATTATAACAGTTTTATTTAGAATAATAGAAAAGTAAAGTTGGAAGGGACCTCAGGAGGTCATCTAATCCAACCCGCAGCTCAAGGTAAGATCATCCATGGTTCAATTATATTTTCTTAGCTAACTTATGAGAATGACATAGGAAACACTATCAAAAGCCTAACCAGAAATCAGGTATCGCTTCCACTATTCCTGCCAGCACTGTCTACACACATGTCTCGAGCTGACCATCCTGGATCCAGCATCTTGGGTTCTGTAACTGGGCCTCCTGTGCACAAGTGTGGAGTCCGCAGACACGGGAGGCACTGAGGGACCTCTAGTGAGTTCCCTGTCCAGAGCCTTTCACCTGCTCAGGGCCATAAGCTGTGCAGCTGATCACCGCCCAGCACTGGTCATACTGTGAAATGCCTGCGTTCTGTCTCCCAGTTGAGAGAGCCCAGATGCCTGGGTTCCACCTCCTTGCTGTGGGAGACAGGAGGACTGGAAACCAAAATGTCCAAGCCCAGAGGGATGTAACTACCAAGAAGTTGCATTAAACCATCCCCTCTCCTATAAACAACACATTCAAAAGGTCAGCAGTAAAGTCTCTGCACAGGTAGCTGCCTTAAGATATTTAGCCAGCATGGGGTGCCAATTTCAAAGGGCTCAGAACCATTGCACTTGCACTTGCATTGGTATATATCCCAGCAATGGTGCTCCTGTATTGTCTAAAAGTTGTCTCACTGAAAAGCTCGACACTGTACTTAACAGTGGAGTAAATGGAATTCACACACTGAGCAATAATACCAGACCCTGGTTTAAATTCTCACACTGAGCGATAATACCAGAGATTGGCTGGCTGGAGGTAACAAGGGATGAGGTGTGGAAAAAGGAGCTTCATCACCTTGGATCACTGGGAGCCCAGGGGTGAGACCAGCCTGGCCCTTGCAAAGACCAGATGAGCTCTGGCCGAAACTAGAGCACTGCCCTTCAAGAGGAGGTAAGCGAAGTGCCGCAAAGCTCCATGGATTGCTGATGGATTGTGAGTCACAACGGGATCTTGTACAGACATTTATTATAGTGCTCTAACCTACAGTGCTGAAGCTCGATACCACATCCATCCATGGTGGAATCCATCATTATTACAGTGCTCTATGTGCTCTGACCATCTCTGGTTACGGCTGTAGAGCACTTTCTGCACACTTACCACTCAGTAAGTGTAACTTCTGTAGCTGGCTTATTTACAAAAAAAAAAAAAAAAAAAAAGTTCATAGGACTTCTTGAAAGTGAATGTTGCCATATTCAGCCCCTCCATTTTATCTCTCTGTTTTGAAATGGGTAAAAAAAAAAAAAAAAACCCAACAAAAACAGCCATTTAATAATTAAGCTTTTCTTTTCTTATTTTTTTAAATATGTGGATTTTCTAAAATAGTTTCATTTTTAAATTTTACTTTAGGGCTTTTTCAAAGCCATAGGGTTCAGCGGTAATGTTATATTTAATTTAGCTCTTGCCACTCCAGACTTCCCAAAGCTCTGCAGAAATTCTAACAGGCCCTACATATAGGAAGCGACTAGAAGCCCACTAACAACCTTCTTTCACTTGGATTTCTCACAGTAATATTAGTATTCTGTCAAAATAACTAAATACCTTATCATTCTCAGGTCATATTTGTGCTATCATGGTAGCTGCAGCAGAAAGTTTACTGCAAATACTTGGGAGGAGGAGACTGGGTTGAACTTCCCTCTGGCCTCTGCATAGAGCCCCACTGATTTATTTCCCCTTCTCAGAGGTCATAGTCATTCCCATGACTTGGCAAGGCAGTGCTCGTGTTCACATCCAAAATAAATCCTGTTTCAGATAAACAGAAGAATGTATTTACAGAAACTGCAAGACATGAAGAAAGCTAGAAATCTAAATACCCTTGTAGAAATCAAGCTTCCAAGAGGTAGGGTATATCCATGAAAACTGCGTGCCTGTGGAGGCTGAGGGGGCACGTTGAGCTCCTGCAGGCGGTGGTGGCACTGTTGGTGGTGGGAGCATGGTGGCAGCAAATGGAGTGCTCCTGCAGGCAGCTGCAGCACTGTTGGCGGTCAGCAACTACCCACAGATACTGCCAGCAGCATTGGTGGTGACCAGCGGTGATTGCGGACCACACGCAGATGCCGCCAACAATGTCGGCAGCAATGGGGTGGTGGACCTTTAGCAACTGCCCCCAGGTGCTGTCAGCAGTGTTGGTGGCGCCTTTTTGCAGGGGGTGCACTGCCACACTCAGGGTGCACATGCACCTGCGTGCACCCCCTATGCATCACCAATGGATATATCAAATCTATGATTGTCTATGCAAACTTAAGTCATCCTGTTGTGTATACTCAGTATTATACAATGTTTAATTACATCTCACATAGTAATTTTCCCAGAGGACCCCTGTCTTCCTTGGTGTATAAGATGTAAGCATGGTGAGGCAGAAAAAAGATGAAGCAGGAAACTGAATTTGGTATTTTCAGATTCAAGACTCCATTGTGCTGCATGTTGAGCGAATGGACATTTAAAGACAGTCCTGGGCTTTTAGTGAAAACTGACTTGCTACAATAATGGCCAGGTACAGACGTTACACTTACTGTGCTTTAAGTGCTCAGGAAGTGCTTTACAGCCATAACAAAACAGACCTTTATGGCACATAAAGTGTTTAAAAAATGGCAGAGCCCACTCTAACATAACCCTGGATGGATGTGTACTAACCGAAAGTGCTTTTGGTTAGAGAGCTTTGTCGAAACTCTGTGCCAGATCCTATTGAAGGTAAATTTAGAGTGTGCTCTCCACTAGCCCAGACAGCATTGTGCAGGGTTATTTGCTGTGCCTGAGTGCTGAGCTAGCCCCACTCCC